>NC_140921.1:29231245-29803580 GCF_045865225.1 Trachurus japonicus | reverse complement strand
CAGCGTGTACTTTTTAACCAGACAGAGCGAGCACATTTTTCAGGGTCACTCGTAGCATGTTAGGACAGGCTGATTGAAAAGTATGCGTCGCATTCTAATCACTTTTTCTCGCTCGCTCGCGTCACTGTCACATCACCGTCGCGTCACCGTCGCGTTGCTGTATGTCAGGATGGGAGAGAAAACTGCACCAAAAAATAAAACTGAAAATAAGAAATAAAGAGAGATTAACTGTAGGATGTTGAGGACAGAGTATCTGCCTGTTCTTTATGATTCTGTCTGCATAAACAGCATCATGATATACGATCAGTACATATTTTGGGCTCAGTTGCTGCTTGGCTGTTTGTTTCTCAGGTACAGGCATCCCTCTGAGGCTGGTGGGAGGTCTGGAGGACTTTGAGGGCCGTGTGGAGGTGTACCGCGACGGAAGGTGGGGAACCGTTTGCGATGACCAGTGGGACGACACCGACGCTGAGGTGGTGTGCCGACAGTTGGGCCTCGGGTAAGAAATAACCCTGTGTGTTTTATGGTATTATTAAAGGGATACGCCAACATTTTTTTTCGTGTCTTGCCTCACTCCCGAGTCCATGACAAGCAGATAGACACCATCCTTTCCACTATGTGTGCAGTAACACGGGAGATAGAGCCGTATCGCCCGTAATTAGCTTAGCTCAAACGCTGGAAGTGTATAGGTAGTGTTAGCCTGCCTCCTACCCGAGCTGAAATCAGCAGTCAGAAGCTGATTTCATTTTAGCTCTAAACTCTGTAAATATATCACTTTCAACATTTCAAAAATTTTTAGGCGAGAAAGTAGCTGTTTAGATCAGCAGTGTGTCGTTAATTTGTCTAAATACCAGCTGTTTGCAATTTTGTTCGGATGAATTCTGCGCTACTCAAGCTAGCCGTTGTGACCAACGCACTTCCGGTTACTTTCACAAAAATAAAACACCCGTTGCCCTTTACATACAGAAAACCATGACGATAGAATTTGTGCTTTTACTTTGAAATAGGAAGCTAACCTACCCTGGATGAAGCTAGCTTGAACCAAAATAAAGCGTCTTTGCTTGAACCCTCCGTTTTGACCGATCTGGTCCCGTTACCGGCATTTGACCGCTCAAGATGCCTTACCGGAGAGTTTTGTCAGCTCTGAGACGAAGATCGGCCCGCCGGTTTCCGTTTAGAGTTGCTGAAGAGTTTCTCTGATGACTTTAGGTGGAGGCAGGCTAACACTACCCATACACTTCCAGCGTTTGAGCTAAGCTAATTAGCGGTGCGCCAGCTCTGCCCGTATCTCCCTTGTTACTGCACACACAGTGGAAAGGATGGTGTCTATCTGCTGGTCATGGACTCAGGAGTGAGGCAAGACACGAAAAAATAAAATGTTGGCGTATCCCTTTAATGATCTTAAAGTAGAACCACCAGCTACAACAACAACAACAACAACATACAGTATTGTGAATAACATGTAACATGCTCATTGGCACAAATAATAGCATTCATCTTCATGTTATCAATGAAAATATGACTGTGTTGTGTGTGACTGAGCTTGTGTTTGATCTGACCAACAGGGGCGTGGCCAAAGCTTGGCGCTGGTCCCACTTTGGTCCGGGTGTTGGTCCCATCCTGTTGAACAGGGTCCAGTGCACAGGTAATGAGCTCTCTCTGGAGGAGTGTCCTCACAACAACTGGAAGCAACACAACTGTGACCACATGAGAGATGCAGGAGTGTCCTGCAACCCACACACAGGTCAGAGCCAGCAACCAACACACACACACACACACACACATACAGTACACACACACTGACTCACGTTAGCATTGTGTTGCCTATCAGTGTTTGTATTTGTATTGGTGTGTTATGAAGGACAGCCTCATCATTTGTTCTGCTGTTGTTGTGTCCTCTATGGAACTTGTTCCAGTTTGACGTAGGTGACCTCCACTGTGTATACACTGCTGTCCTCCTTGTCCTTTAGATGAAGTTAACACTCTGTATGTTAAAGACACTGTTCAAAATCAAGTTTTTAGCCTTGTTAAAGGGATAGTTCAACATTTTGGCAAATTTGCCTATCGCGATCATTCGTATGGAGTAGGTTCACCTGTAATTATCAGTGCATGTTGTTCTGAAATCCGCGGGGCAGAGACGTGAGCTGCTCAACAAACCAAATGGAGCTGAACAGCGCAGGTGCAAATCCCATTAGCCTCCAAAGCGTAGCTCTGAGCAGCTCACTCCTCTGCTCCACCGTTCTAAAAATAGCTTGCACTGACAATTAAAGGTAACGAACCTACTGCTAAAACTATAGGGATTATGGTAATGGGCCAATTTGCCAAAATGTTGAACTATCCCTTTAACCCCTCTAGATGTCCTCTGGTGGAAGGCTGACGGTATTCCAGGATATGTCATTGTGATCTGAACTGAGCTAAAACATGAGACATATGTGAATGTGATGTATTGTGTCGAGCTCTGTCAGTGTTTTCCTGTGCGGTTGCAGACGGTGCAGTGCGCCTGGTGGGAGCAGACAGCCACTGGGAGGGCCGTGTGGAGGTTTACCACCACGGAGAATGGGGCACCGTGTGTGACGACAACTGGACCGAGCTCAACGCCCAGGTCGTGTGCAGACAGTTGGGCTTCAGGTCAGTGCATTACTCCATCCAAGTCCTGACCTGGTTGGCAGCTCTTTCGATTATATGTCTTTTTTTTCTGTCTACTGTCGTGGTCCTGGTTGTGGTGACGGTAAATAGTCCAGATGCTCCATCTAATCCCTGACTATACCTTAGTATAGTAACTCTTCAGTGTGTTTATGGACCTGGATTATTACCCAAACCACCTCAACTAGCTCCAACGCTAAAGAGCTGCAGTTGTACTCCCCCCTCCCTGCATTCCTACCCACTCTCTCTGAGGTCCCGTGAGGCAGTTGAGCTCCTTATCTGACCCTAAGAAACCATGCAAGAGAATCAAAGGCCCCACCCAGTTATACATTAACCTACAATTATCCGATCACAAGTGGTCAGACATATGTGCGTCTCTTTACACCAGGATTTAAAATGCGTCTCCATGTGCGTTTCAGTGTCCACTTGTGATTGAATCGCACTTCGAACTAATCATTGCTCTGCTCACAGCTCTAATGTTATGTTATGTTTATTTATTTGATATGGACATCACAAATACATTGAGACTGTTCCAATGAACAGACCAGATGCTTTGCTTGGGTGTGTTTAGCACATGTGCTAATTTTCAAATAAGGATCTGAAATAGTTAAAGGGATATTTGAACATTTTGGCAAATTGGCCCATTGCCATAATCCCTACAGTTAGTAGAGTAGGTTTGTTACCTTTAATTTTTGTTGCAAGCTATTTTTAGAACGGCGGAGCAGAGAAGTGAGCTGCTCAGAGCTACGCTACTAGGCTAACAACATTTCCTGGTTTCCCTCATCAAACTCATCAAATACACAATCCAACAACTCCAAAACACTCTGGTGGACAAGTTGTGACCTGCACATTCACCACGCTATGAGATAATAATGGAACGTTACGAGACAGAGTTGTTTTCGAGGTAAATGCAAAGCCGGTGTTGTGCTGAAAAGAGACTGCTTGCCCCCAACAGGAACGTGCATCAGCGGCTTTGCATGAATTTACCTCAAAAACATCGCTGACTGCAAGGTTTCCTCCTTGCAGTCCTCCCATGCAAGTTAAACTTGTACAGTCTTTTTCTGATTTAGAGGCATACACTTTCATCTCAACAGTAGTAAGAGCATGCTATAGGTCCCGTGAGGACATTTTAGGTTTTTTGGAGACTTCTTTTAGCATCTTGCAGTCTGCTTTCGAGGTGAACTTGTTTAGACGGCCAGACCTGGACATGTTGGACAGTTGTTGTGAATGCCCTCTTCCATTTGTAGACTATTTCCCAGAGAGTGAAATGGCTGCTTTCAAATAGTTTTTTAAATACTTTACCAGACTAATAGGCTGCTACAGTTTTCTCTCTGAAGGCCCCAGACAGCTCTTTCTCACCACGGTGTTCACTCCAACTTCAACAGTCAGGAGCTCACCAAACTAAATGTTCAAACTAAAGGTTTAAACCCTCCTTCAGAAAGCTGAGTAACAATGTTCAGATCATATGCACCTGATGTGATTCACCTGTGTGTGAGTTTTAAGTGGGAATAAATGTGGGGGTTCCTAACTTTTTCCTTTGTATTTTCTTTAGTTTTAATTGTTTACTTATATTAGGCCTACTCAAAT
Organism: Trachurus japonicus; assembly: GCF_045865225.1. NCBI lineage: Eukaryota > Metazoa > Chordata > Actinopteri > Carangiformes > Carangidae > Trachurus > Trachurus japonicus. The sequence continues at coordinate 29,799,350 of NC_140921.1, read as the reverse complement.
CTCCCAGTTTTGTCAAAATTGATATTAAATATCTATATGTCCAAATGTGTAAAAAAAAAAAAAAAAAACACACACAGGCTTTCATAGGGTGTCTTAATTTTTGACTGTATTTGCAGAACTGCTCACATGCCATACATTTCATATGTGACACACTTTGTGTTTTGATTTACCATTTAGTTAATGCAGGTTCAAGTGAGGAAATGAAGATTGTTTCCTCACTTGAACCTGCATTAAGAGTTGTTCCACATACAGTCATGTAGGACTTGACTACACCACTGCTCTGGTATTAGCGGTTTGTTTTATGGAAGATAATCTGAACTCCAGGCCTCACAGAAATGGCATGTTTCCTTGTGTTGTGTGTGTGCAGGGGCCGAGCGGAGGTGGCTCCTGACGGGGTGTATGAAGAGGGCCGAGGGACCATCCTGCTGGACGAGGTGCAGTGTCAGGGACGGGAGACCAGTTTACTGGACTGCGTCCACTCGGAGTGGGGCAAACACGACTGCTCCCACAGTGAGGACGTAGGCGTCCGCTGCCAGAGGGGAGGAGGCGCCAACGAGATACCCGGCCTGCTGCCTCCTGCTGGTGAGTCAAAGAGACATGATCCATGTGTAGAAAATTCACCGGCAGCTGAAAAACTCTCAGGATCGACACGGTAATGGACGTTTTTTTTCTCCGTGATGTTTGTCCACAGGTCCTCTGGTGCGTTTGGTTGCTGGAGAGAGCAGGAAGGAGGGGAGGGTGGAGGTCTACATGAACAGCCAGTGGGGGAGTGTGTGTGACGACGGCTGGAACGATGTCAACGCAGCCATAGTCTGCAAACAGCTGGGATTTACGTTAGTATGATTTCTCACTAGATATTTTCCAGACAAACACTCAGAGTGTCCAAGATGGAAATCCACTCAGGATCCTCTCAGTCCAGTGTTTGGTCAATAAAATGTTAAAAAATGTTGATCAGTGTTTCTCAAACCACAAGATGACGCCCTCAAATGTCCTGTTTTGTCCACAAACCAAAGACATACTCAGTTTATTGTCATAGGAACAAAGAAACCAGAAGTATTCACATTTAAGAAGCTGAAATCAGAGAATTTTGACTTTTTTTCTTAAAGGGATAGTTCAACATTTTGGCAAATTGGCCCATTGCCATAATCCCTATAGTCATAGCAGTCGGTTCGTTACCTTTAATTGCCGGTGCAAGCTGTTTTTAGAACAGTGGAGCGGAGCCGCAAACTGCTCAGAGCTACGCTACGGAGGCTCATTATGGGATTTCTTGGTTTCCCTCATCAAACTCATCAAGTACACAATCCAACAACTCCAAAACGCTCTGGTGGACAAGTTGTGACCTGCACATTCACCACGCTATGAGATAATAACGTAACGTTACGAGACAGAGTTGTTTTCAAGGTAAATTCATGCGAAACCGCTGATACTTGTTCCCATCGAGCAGTTTTTTCATCAAGCAGTCTCTGCATTTGCCTTGAAAACAACTCAGTCTCGTAACGTTACGTTATTATCTCATAGCGTGGTGAATGTGCAGCTCACAACTTGTCCACCAGAGCGTTGTGGAGTTGTTGGATTGTGTATTTGATGAGTTTGATGAGGGAAACCAAGAAATCCCATTAGCCTCCGTAGTGTAGCTCTGAGCAGCTCACCACTCTGCTCCGCCATTCTACAAATAGCTTGCACCGACAAATAAAGGTAACGAACCTACTGCTATGACTATAGGGATTATGGCAATGGGCCAACTTGCCAAAATGTTGAACTATCCCTTTGAAAAAAAACTACTCAAACCAATTACTCAATTATCAACACTGTTGACGATTAATTTAACAATCGATTAATTGTTGCAGCTCTAATGTTGTTGTCTAGTTCTGAAATATGAATGCTGTTGTGTGTCTCTGTGTTTTCCTCTCAGTGGCAGGGCCAAAGCTCGATCCATGGCGTACTTCGGTGAGGGCCAGGGTCCCATCCACCTGGATAACGTCCGATGCTCCGGCACAGAGACGGCCTTAGGCCAGTGCACGGCCGTGGATCAAGACGGGCACGACTGTCGCCACAGCGAGGACGCCGGCGTCATCTGCGATTACACCCTGGATCCCATGAGAGACAGCGCCACGGCCCTGCAGACCTGCGGACTCAGACTCAATAATCAACGTCGCCGACGCAGGATCATAGGAGGAGACAAGTCACTGAGGTCGGTAGCTGCTGAGGACTGTGAGTCCATACTATGGCAAGCAGAATTAACATTTAAAAGCTAAGTTTGACTATCCGGAATTAACAATGTAGATATCAACAACGTCTTTCTGACTAGTCGTAATTACATTTTAAATAGTTGGATTTTTTATTCAAGATATCTGTAATTCAGTTTTGCCTCATCAAAAAGAACATTTCAGATCCACAACTACGTTCTTCCTAGGACAAATGACGTCACTTTAACCATTCATGTGTATGGGGTTTGTCATTACAGATATCTATAATTCAGTTGCAGATATCCGCTATGTGAATTACGGATATCTGTAACTGAATTACCACTAGTCATAATTCCAGTTACAGATATCTACAACGTCATTTCGCCTAGTCAAAACTTAATTACAGATATCTGAAAAGGGACATGTAGATATCTGTAATTGAGGTGAATTAAAGATATCTTGAACTGGAATTATGACTAGTCAGAATCAAATTGTAGATATCTCAAACTGGAATTAGTACTAGTGGTAATTCAGTTACAGATATCTGTAATTCACATAGCGGATATCTGCAACTGAATTGTAGATATCTGTAATGACAAACCCCATACACATGAATGGTTACAGTGACGTCATCTGTCCTAGGAAGAACGTAGTTGTAGATATCTGAAATGACAATTGTGGATAGGAAGAATGTAGTTGTGGATATCTACAACACATATCCAGTCTGGCTTTTAAAATGGCTTGCCATAGTGAGTCTCTTTAGCCCCGGTGCAGCCATGGAACACCAGCACACATGTTATTGTAATTAATGTAGTGTATGTGTGTCTGTGTGTGTGTGTGTGTGTGGTTTCAGAGGTGAGTGGCCCTGGCAGGTGTCTCTGTGGCTCAGGTCTCAGTCTAAAGGAACCCACCCTCTGTGTGGAGGCTCCCTCATCAACCCCTGCTGGGTGGTGACGGCTGCTCACTGCTTCAAGAGGTAGGAGACAGCGCCCTCTACTGGTCACATGCTGCAACACAACAACATTACTGATGTCACAGGGCCTGTCCCATGTCTCCACACTTGGCTCAGTGCGCTTGGTTACACACACACTTTGGTGACGTTTTGCCGGCGGAACGTATATTTGCGTATAGTGTGCAGCATGGATTAAGTGGCCAAGTGTGTGGGGGGAGATTTAAAAGCAAACGGGACACACTTGACAAGTGCAGCCTGTGCCATTGCGCACACTAGCACAACTACGACACACACAAACACACAGCACAGCAACAGTTTTAATCAACAGTGCTGCTGGATCACAGTCTCATCTCCTCCTAAAGTGTCTGAACAGAGCATGATGAATATAAAATATGACATTAAAAAGACATAATTATGAGATAGAAAGTTAATTTCATTTTATTGAGATTAATTCAATCACATTTCCTAAACGTGACTTGTGGCTCCCGGCGACTGCGGACTTCACCGTGGTGCATTGTGGGATTTATACTGGGCCAAATACCGCTGGGATGCGGTCTTACCTTAAGTGTGGGTAAAGTGCAAATCAACACGCTGCACTTTCGATCGTTGGAGAAATGGGACACACTTGCGCACTGACACTAAACCTATGAACGCACACGCCAAGTGCCCAAGTGTGTAAGTGTGATCGGGTGTGCATATTGGGACAGGCCCATACCACACTGAAGAGAAAAGAAATCTGCAGTTTTCATGAATAAAATCATATCATTATAAGAATTTACTCATATTTTAGAAAATAAAATCCTAATATTTGTACTTTCACATTACTGTCAAATTAAATAATTCACAGCGATATTGCAAGTAATCAATAAATTATGTGAAAGGACAGTCAGTGCAGCCTCAGCTGCTTCTGGCAGCTGCTGTGTCGAACTACATTTTCCATATAACCCTAACTAAACTAGAATTAAGACTTTATTCCTATGCGTGTTTTAGTTTTATCTTCTGAAATCACAAAGTGACTTTTTATCTTTTACTATCATGATTTTATCCTGAAATGTTCTCTTTCGTTTCCTCAGTGTAATACTTACTCAAAATGTTCTGTATATTTAAGATGAAATCTTAAATTCACTTATGAAACTGAGATATTTCCAGCTAAATTAGTATGAAAGTCAAAATCCTTTTTCTTTTTTCAGATTTTTATTTTTTATTTTCCAACATTCTCATTCATAATCATAACAGACCAAATGACAAACAACATTCACACACATAATCACAAAAATAAAAATGAAAACAAAGAAAACATTCCTACCTCCCACCCACCCCTCCACCACCCCAACACATTGGCAGTGACAAGAAGTCAAAATCCTTTTTCTAACTGAGTCACTCAAATGGTGAAGTACTTACAGATCCTATCTCTTCCCTTGTATTTATCTTTTAGACTGTGACATATGAACTGGCCTAACAGTGCCTGGTGTTACCAAACCAAAGCCCTCCTCATCTGCACTAACACCTGTTGTGGTTTCTGTAATTCACATTAAACGATAGGTATTAACATCATTTCCCCTCTCTCTTTGCTCCTCCAGATTTGGCAGGGACCCAACGCGCTACGTCCTGCGCCTAGGCGACTACCACACCGAGGAACAGGATGACTTTGAACGCACCCTGTCCCCTGAAAGCATCGTCATCCACAGAAAGTATCACAGCCAGGGCTGGGAGTATGACATCGCCCTGCTGAGGCTCAAAGGCACCGACGGTAACTGTGTGGCCTTCAACCCTCACACGGGCGCAGTGTGTCTGCCGGAGCCGGGGAACAGGTGGGAGAAGAGGCCGGCTGCCTGCGTGATCACCGGCTGGGGCATCACAGGTAACGCTGCTGCTTGGATCACTAGCTGTACTATAGCTGTACTAGAGCTGTACTATAGCTGTACTATAGCTGTACTAGAGCTGTACTATAGCTGTACTAGAGCTGTACTATAGCTGTACTATAGCTGTACTAGAGCTGTACTATAGCTGTACTATAGCTGTACTATAGCTGTAGCTGTACTATAGCTGTACTATAGCTGTACTATAGCTGTAGCTGTACTATAGCTGTACTATAGCTGTAGCTGTACTATAGCTGTACTATAGCTGTACTATAGCTGTACTATAGCTGTAGCTGTACTATAGCTGTACTATAGCTGTAGCTGTACTATAGCTGTACTAGAGCTGTACTATAGCTGTAGCTGTACTATAGCTGTACTATAGCTGTACTAGAGCTGTACTATAGCTGTAGCTGTACTATAGCTGTACTATAGCTGTACTATAGCTGTACTATAGCTGTACTAGAGCTGTACTATAGCTGTAGCTGTACTATAGCTGTACTAGAGCTGTACTATAGCTGTAGCTGTACTATAGCTGTACTATAGCTGTAGCTGTACTATAGCTGTAGCTGTACTAGAGCTGTACTATAGCTGTAGCTGTACTAGAGCTGTACTAGAGCTGTAGCTGTACTAGAGCTGTACTAGAGCTGTACTATAGCTGTAGCTGTACTATAGCTGTACTATAGCTGTAGCTGTACTATAGCTGTACTATAGCTGTACTATAGCTGTAGCTGTACTATAGCTGTAGCTGTACTATAGCTGTACTATAGCTGTAGCTGTACTATAGCTGTAGCTGTACTATAGCTGTACTATAGCTGTAGCTGTACTATAGCTGTACTATAGCTGTACTATAGCTGTACTATAGCTGTACTATAGCTGTAGCTGTACTGTAGCTGTACTATAGCTGTAGCTGTACTATAGCTGTACCGTGCTGTACCTCTGTCTGTGTTTCATCAGGAATTTATCACAATGGGAAAAACACATTTTTCATTTCTGTCCATCCAGTGCAGCAGGTTTTATCTGTGACAAAGTATTAGGGCAACACAGAGGAAAACAAAGAAATTTGAAATTTTGAGAAGAAAGTCATAATTTTCAAAATAAAACACTATTTCCAGAAAAGGTCAGTAACCCTTTAATTTACAGGCCGTTAATTACGTGATAATGTCAAGAAATGGCCAAGATATAACAATTAATTGTGTAGCAATGTCTAGAAATAGTCTAGAAATAACCGTCAATTTCTGGGTAATGTCATGTTTTTCACAAAGGCAAAAGATTACACATGCTTTTTATGCTTTTATGCTTTTTTTATGCTTTTTATGCTTAGGGAAAGGCCACAATTTTTCTCCACTAAGTCCTTGCAATTGACCGTTATTTCTGGGCTATTTCTACGCAATCAATTGTTATTTCTTGGCTATATGTCTTGTCATTACTATGAAATTGACCGTGATTTCTAGGCTATTTCTAGACATTATAACGCAATGAATTATAATTTATTGGCTGTTTCTTGACATCATCACGTAATCAATGGCCTGTAAATTAAGGGGTTACATAAAAGTCATAATAAAAGGCATGCTCCTGGGAGCTGCTGTTTGTCTAGTTACAAACAGAACAAACTTTGTTTCTTTTGATGATGATGATGATGATGATGATGATGATGATGATGACGAAGATGATAATGAAGAATGGTGAAGCCTCTGCTAAAGTAGCTCTTCATATTCCTCATTTCAAAGCTTCTGCTATTTAGCCTCTAAAACACCTGAATTTTCAGATTCAATTTGAGCAGTGTTTTATATATATATATATCTTTTTATTGAGATTTTTTTGTTTTTTGATGGGGTTATACATTTAGTTTCGAAGAGAAAAAAAGTGACAGAACAAGTTCAGGGCAGGGGGTATCTTATACAGCTCCAAATTCATTCAAGAAATAAATAGATAAATAAATACCTTCCCCGCCTCCACAGTTTATCATCCCCCAAACATTCTCAACCTCATATCCACCCACCCACCCACCGCCCCATAGAGCAAAAAAAAAGAAAACAGAGAGGAAAAAGACAATCGGTTAAGTAAATACATAATAAAAATGAAATAAATAAATGTAAATAAATACCTTAAAAAAAATTGCAAAGACATATCAAAATAAGCACCATAGCTTCCCCTCATAATGCATTGATACAGCATCCTACCCCTTCACATTTTGAGCAGTGTTGACCATTTCTCTGTCACATTTATCAACCCTGTAAACTACACATGCTCTAATTTACAACAGCATGAAGGTTTTCAATGCATCCTCCTCCCTGTGTTAAAGTAGCATCATCCTAACAGCTCTCTGGACGGTGTCTTTCTATGAGACACTAAAAGACGTGTGTTGTCCTTCTGTCCAGACATGGAGTACTCCCGGACTCTGCTGCAGGCCTGGGTCCCTCTGCTTCCAGCCTGGAAGTGTAAGAAGCGATACGGCGATCGCTTCACCAGCCGCATGCTGTGTGCTGGGAGCCTGTCTGAGCGCCACCGCGTGGACAGTTGCCAGGGCGACAGCGGGGGTCCGCTGGTCTGTCAGGGGGAGGGGGGCCGCTGGGTGCTGACGGGAGTCATCTCCTGGGGTCACGGCTGCGGTAATCCCTCCTTCCCCGGCGTGTACACCCGCGTCAGCAGGTTCCTGCGCTGGATCGACAAGGTCATCAACAAACCCTACAAGAACTGACCACCGCTGGACGACAGCGCTTTGGAGCAGTGGAGAGAATGAAGCCTCCTGGACTTCTACTCTGAGCTCTTCACATCATCTGTTTCATCTTTCCCCACATCACCTCAGAAAGCATGTAAATAACACTGTATAATAGTTTGACAGTGTGAACTCATCATCATACAGCAGCAGACACCTGTGCTGTGTCACACTTCAAGGGACCATGATCCAAGCCAGTGAGGACACACTGCAACTGGTAAAACATACATTTGCTCAGACTGCTATATATATGCCTGTCTCTTGTTCCTCTTCATCTAACCAGTTCATTCCTCACCCGCTGCATTGTTTTTTTAAGGGGACATATTATGCAAAACCCACTTTTTCATTGCTTTAGTATGTGTATTTGCGTATCCGGAGTGCCTCCTCACCCCTTAAACGTAAGTTTTGACAACTACGTCAACATTTTGTAAACTGCCATAGTCTGAAAATGTGTCTCTTAACAAGCCGTTTTAATTTCACCCGGCTTATTACATCACAAGCCGGGTGATTTGAATATTCAAGCCCTCGCTCCCACGGTTACCATGGTTACCTCAGCTACCAGAACGAAGATTTTAAACCGACTGTTTAGAGCAGGGCTGTGAAACTGGTGTGTAGAGAACCCAGCTGTGCTCAATCTTTTGGTTTTTCTGACCAAAGCATGTTACTAACATTAATTTTAGACATCAAGATACCATGTCAAGAAGCAGAAATGAGCATAATATGTCCCCTTTAAAACTGATCAGCCAATACAAAAGCACTGGAAAGTGCCTATATTTTGCAATACAAACTGACCTATCAGATTGTTCTGCTTCACATTACTCACCTTCCAGTGGTTTGCCTGTGGAAAGCTGTTAATGTGGAGGAGCGGCAGCTTGAGGGTGCAGATTGTTACTATGCTGTTTGGCTGAGCAGCAGTTCCTGCTGCGAGGCCACATGGAAATGCACATGTTCACGGCTCCAGAACTTGGACCTGATCCAAAGTGGACAAGGAGAAAAAAAAAACCTGCCTGAGCCCAGTGTGCATACATACATTTCCATTAGCAACATTTATTTATGTACTGTCCTCTAAGCAGAGCAGAAGCCATCCAACATAAAGCTGAGGCAACAGGATCTGACCAATAGGAGTCAGGTGGGCCTGTTACTATAAGACACGATTAGATAGTGATGCACTCAGCCAGTCATGTAAAAAGTTGACATTGAATGACATTGCACTAAACTGCACGTATTACAATCACATTGTCACCTGTGAATGAGAACGTGAATGAACCTGAGGAACCTGAAGAACTAAAACCTTTGAAGAGTCGTGTGTAAACAGATAGAGGACTCAGTCAGCAGCTCTAACCATTTGTTCATCATTGTTATTCTAATCTTTAATGACATTGTTGTTGCCGAATGTTTGCTAAATGAAATATTAAACTAATTACAGGTCTAGATAACATTACTGTCAACTACTGTGCTATACAGTAAAAAGGTGTTAAAAGTTCAAGTCCACAATAAGCTGTGGTTCCCTGGTGTGGCCCCTCAAGGTCACAGTTTGTGGTCATTTGTGTTACTGTACCACTGATGAGGGGCCTGAAGGGAGGGTTCTGCTTATCATTTCAGAAGGAAGGATTTATGTTTGTAATAATGTACATACTGCACAGACATGCAAAAGAACAGCAGGTTAATCTGATTTCAGTCTAATGCAGCAGATATGTGTGCAGGGCCTCAGTAGAAACTGGATAGAGCATGTTGTATATATAGCAGGCAGTTTGTCACGGGGCTTGTACATATCGTTTAACAGTATTTTATCTTTTATGTGTTGTCACAGTGTGTATGAGCAACTGGTGTTTACAACAATGTATATTTTATTTCAGTGTTTTGTGCTCTTTGGCCAATGCATTTTTTATTGTAATTTATTTTGAAGAAACCATCAATGTTGACTTTGTTAAGACGTATTTATTTAAATTGTGTTCAATTGAACATGGTCACATTCCACTATGACACTAGAGATATGATAACGTTGCTGTAGGTAACCATGCTGCACGGACATTTGATGTACAGTATGTATCAATAACACAGCCCAGCTTAATTGTCCCTATTGAAGCCCTTTGAATCCATTCATTAAATCTCTCAAGACCATTCATTAATTTCTTGACAACCCTATACATGCTCTTCAAAACTGATACATTTTCATCAGGTTATATATCCATTATCTATATACATATAAAGTATAACCAGACTATACATATACATGTGAAGGGTCATGTTAGGATGGAGGAGTTCTACAGATATCACATTCACAAGGTAACAACTGTCTTGTTAGACCAGAGTGAGCTTGACCTCTGACACCACATTGTAATAAGTTCACCCTTGAGTCCAATTGAATGTTTTTCACAGATTTCAAGAGACTTACTCAAGACATTAAGGAGATGTTAGGCCAAAACCAAGTTTTGTAAGGTCACCATAACCTTAAACTTTTGTTTTGTGCCAAATGTGATGAATTTCTCTTGAAGAGGTTTTGGAGATGTTGTGTTCACAAGGCCAAAAACACATTTTGTGAGATCACCACAACCTTAACCTTTGGCCACCGAAGTATAATAAGTTCACTCTTTACTCCTGGTGAATGTTTGTACCAAACTTGAAGAAATTCTGTCAAGATATCATGTCCATGCAAAAATGTGACAGAGAGTCCCCAGGAAAACAACATGGCTCTGCTTGAGGAATAAAAATACTCATCAAAGGTTCACATGGTAATTTCAGTCTAATGTATGTAACTCTCAGCTCCTCTCTTCATGTGTCTCTCTGCTGAATTCACTTTCTCATTGGTTGACTCAATTATTATTCTGATGGTTGTACTTTGTTCTCCCTCATTGTTCAGTTGTTCTTAATGGCTCTTAATGGCACTTAACACTCCCAAAGCCTTACACAGGGATTGCTGCCTAAATTAGCAGAAAGCTCTTAATCTGAAACTAATTGAGCGAATATTGCATTTGCATTAAAAATAGACATGGACTGAATACAACAGAATACAGGGAGATTTTCTTTCAACAATATATTTATTATTCCTTTCCTTATTCAACCACAATAATACAGAAATGAAGCAAAGCTGTACTGACAATAACACATTAGGGTAACAGCACAGAAACTACCAACATAAAACAGGGAACCATGTTGGACTCAAACACAACATAATCTTTTCATATGTTGATCATTCCTAATGTAATCTGTCCATCCAGGATTGGAATTGAAAATATAGCAAACACAATTTAAATGATAAATTGTACATAATCAGCAATAGCAGAATCATTTCCATATTTCCTGGTTTTGTCTTAATAAGCTACCTTTTTTTAACTGAAGACTAAAAACAAGACCTGTCCTTATTCATTCATTCCCTCATATAAAACTGTGTTCCGGCAGCAAAGTCAAAAACAATAATAACAATGTGCATTACATGTAAAAAATAAAATTTTAAAAAAGCACCTTGAGTGTTTTAAAACCTATATTTAACAACAATATCGGTGACAATAGTGATAGCTGAGGCTCTTGCCTCCAGCAAATCAAACATCAGTCAATAATCAAACACCCAGCAGCTGATTTACTCTGAGGGCATATATCCTGATGCTTCAGTTATACATCGTCTGGCTTTGTCTTTATAGTCATTCAATAGATCAATCTCAAACAGCTAAATACAAAAAACAGGGTGATGATTTTTGGCGTGAGACCAGCATTGTAGTCTGGAATATCATTAACTGACTGACTGACACATCACCACCACTCATCAGCCAAGTACCTTGTCACCAAGTTGGAGTTTCTGGGGCAAACAGGTTCTATCATTACAGAGTACAGAGCCACTCCGTTTCCTCACAACAGGGAAGAGAAAGAGTGCTTCCAATACACTGATCATCATCTCCATTAAAACAAATTAACTACACACATTACTCACAAAAAATTTGGGATATTTGGCTTTCAGATGAAATTTCAGAATGCACTATAATGCACCTTTACAGGTGAACTTAATTTGACCTTCTCTAAACGTTTGAATGCTCATGTCCAACTGTTCAATGTTTCAGTTTTTATAACACAACATGCTGTTCTCTAACAAGGTGATGAACCACAAACATCACAACAAGTGTCTGATCCATGAATTGACCACTAAACGTTCTGCTTCAATGACAGTTTGTATTGAAACAGTCCTCTTCATCCTGCTGTTCACATTCTGACATCATCAGACCAAGACCACTCCTGTAACAACCCATCAACAGTACCTGGACATGTGGAGGCTTCAGATGATGGGATGTTGTCAGAGGAAAGCTGAGCTCAGAGTGTCATCAGCGGGTTGAACAGAGACACAGAGAGACTGGAAGAGTCACAGAAAGACAGAGAAGTGGATGTCCTTTGGATAACTTATTGACACATTGACGTTTTTGGTGGAGGTATACCCACCACTGTTGTTAGCTGGATAGTAAAGCTTTTCAACAGGTTTAATAGCATTGCAAACCACACAGGCGATGATAGTTGTGGCCGATAAGAATCAAGATCAAAATCAAGGAGTTGAATGATTTTCAAGAGCAGTTCTGGAGTCATTCTGGACATTGGGTGGACTTGTTGTCAGTCCATTACATTATCTAACATATAGATAAAGACAGACAACAAATAGCTGGATGAATGGGCAACTTTGGAATGTGTTTGATGAAAAATAATTTCAAAATATAAAATGAAAAATTAATTGTATTAAATTAATTTTGCAGAAAGGAAATTTGGTAGGACCAATAGTTCAAAACCATATAAAATCACTAAACTTTCATGTACAAAGTTATGTAGCTACATACACAGAATTTTCGTATTTGAAATACATCTACATAAAGTAAAACATGTGTCATATATAATAAATATGAAACCTGTTAGAAACTGAAATAATTTTATGTGGGGATATATATGTTAAGAGCATGTATGTTTATGTATGTATACATATATCAACATATATATTGTATGTAATATGTATATCAAATAATAGTTTTAAGTAGCTTTACTCATTTATATTATTCACATTTATGTGATATATGTCATTAATATATAGCCTACAGTATATGTGTCATACAGATTTTTAGGAGATTTGTTTTTAATAAAAATGTATGTATTTGATTTACAGGTAGCCTACATATAGATGTAGCCTACCTTTATGTGTCAAGTGCTCATCTATCCATACCCAAGCCCAGCAACTGGTGTTAATATTATATATGAAGTAACATTTTAATCATATAAATTAGGTACATAAAGGTAAACATGAAAGACAAACCTGTGTTTAAAACTGACAAGAAAAACATGTATTGTTTATATGTGGCTCAAATTAATTTGCATTTAGTAAAACAAGCATATAGTGTTAAATATTGTAATGTAATTCCATACCATGCCAAATTGTATCTTCATATGTGGATGTTTATAATGATAATAGCCTACATATCCGTATAAGAGACATATATGGCAACACCTTGATATATAGTCTACTTGCCAGCCCCATAGGGCCCCATAGTGAACCCGGAAATGTTGAGTACCCCAAAGTTTTATGTTAGAAATAGATAGTATGGGTCCCCAGTATTCAGAAACTGCCGGATGCTAACTTATATATATTGGGCAATTAGCACAATTGACACAATTAGCATAAATTAGCATATTTTGCCTATATGGGCAATATTTCAACAAAATTGACTTGGCTGATCTGGGCAATATTGGAGTGGTTTTAGGGGTTATTGATGATGCTGAATCCATTTCTGACATTTTCAAAATTCAAAATGGCTGTTTTAACCGCCAGTGGGCCGATTTTGATGGATTTCAATCTGGTCACTTCCGGTTTAGACAGCCATTTTGAATTTTGAAAATGTCAGAAATGGATTCAGCATCATCAATAACCCCTAAAACCACTCCAATATTGCCCAGATCAGCCAAGTCAATTTTGTTGAAATATTGCCCATATAGGCAAAATATGCGAATTTATGCTAATTATGTCAATTGTGCTAATTGCCCAATATAAGTTAGCATCCGGCAGTTTCTGAATACTGGGGACCCATACTATATATTTCTAACATAAAACTTTGGGGTACTCAACATTTCCGGGTACTCATTGTTGGCAAGTAGACTAATAGCACAGGGCCAAATAAGTTTTTACATTTGGCCCTATGTCCAGGAAGATGTTGCCATATGTCACTTACAGGAAGATATAGGCTGGCTACACATTTCCGTTCAGTCAATTTATTCACAGAGGTTCTTTTATTCATTTTGGAGGGTCAAAACAAAGTGGTCGTAGAGTTGCACAGACAAACTCGAATACGGCAATAACAAATCACCATCAGGTCTAAAACAAGACCGTGTGTCCCGGGGTGTCCGGTTATCCGGCACCTCTCCTCTCCTCTCCTCTCCTCTCCTGTGTTCCTGTGCTCTCCTCTCCTCTCCTCTCTTCTCTTCTCCTCTCCTCTCCTCTCCTCTCCGGTGTTCCTGTGCTCTTCATCCGAGCTGAACAACACCGGAGCGGCTGCCTGTAGCTGCCTGTGCGGAGCTGGCAGCCGGAAGCTGTGATCAGCTGATGGAGGAGGAGCCGAGAGAGAGGTGAGCCATCTTCCCCCGGCAGACTGATACACTCCGATAGAGCTTGGGCGAAGAGGGTGACGGGGGTATCATCTGGGGGATCCCGGTGTCAGTCGGAGGCAAGAGACGAGAGTAACGACGGCAGGACAGCCGGTGTCAGCCGGGGAGGGACTCACCTGGAGGACCGGTCGGAGGTTGTTGCTCTGGAGCCGACGGAGGAATAAACGAGCTTTTAACGGCAGACAAGACTCCCGATACAAAGAGCGGAAAACACTGCGAGGATTAATATCGACATATCCACCGTCTGTGACATGTGTAAATGCAAAAGTCCGGGAGGTATGCGATTTAAATGAGCGCGCAGTCCGCCGGTGTTTGGCGTCAGCGGTAAATGTAAACAAACAGCTCCTCAAGCTAGCTGAAGTTAGCCGACTGAGGTTAGCTCTCCGCTGCTAGCACATGTAGCTAATGTCAGGCAGTGGGACCGACTGAAGCCGAGCTAAACCGAGCTAAACAACCCCTGGCTTCGGGTTTGGAGACCAAATTCAACCTCAATATAGTCGTCTTCGGCGGATGACAGCTGCGTGTGGTAGCGCAGTATGCTGTTATTAGCACAATTAGCCGCTCGGCTAACGTCGGGTACATGTTATTTGCATTAGCTGCCCAGCATAATAACATTACAAGCAGCTCGGTAAATGTAGAACAAAGAGGACAAAATTGGCAGCGGCGTCAACGCTACGTGGGTTTTTAACCGCAAAAAACATTCAGCTGCCGAGGGAGATTAAACACTGTAACTGGGACTGGTGTAATGCAACAATAGATAATCTTAATATCCAGCGCAGTCCAGCTGATTGGCTGAAAAGAGGAGGACGTCGGGATGAAGGAAAACAACTTCATGACTTAAAGATCTAATCGCATCGCCCCCCTCCTCTCCTCTCCTCCCACTTCAGCGTCGTGCCGTCTTCGCCCTCACTCAGAGGGACATTTCAGGTTTTTCCACGCTGCTCCCCCTCGGTGTGTTTGGCAGTAAACCGAGCTGATCCCGGTGAGTCGGGCTCGGCAGTGCGGTCAAACACAGGAGAGGAGAGAGGACCCTTCACGTTCACGTTGGTAGGGAGCCACAACTCGGCCCCCGCAGCGTGGACTGAGTTGTTAAATCGATCCCAAGTTGATTGAATATTTAACAACCGCACCTAAAACCAAGGGGGAAGTTACGTGGGGACACTTGGTGTTTGTGAAACCCTTCCTTCAGCCCATCGCCTCGTCAGAGTGTGTATTATGTAGCAGTGTGTGAGGGCCCAGCGGTAAGCCTCTCAGCTGTGTTTTGGTTGCTCGTTGCCTCCCCTCCCCCAGTCTTGAGACTCTTGATTCTCCCCGAGTGGTGGACACACTCTTCGCCCGGTCTCCACTTGCTTTTTTTTTTTTTTTTGAAAGACTTTTTGTTGTTGTTGTTGTTGTGTTGTTGTGGAAAGGCCGTGGCCTCACGTCGCAGTCCTCTGGGCTCCGAGGAGAGTTAAAAAGTGGATGTAATGGAACTGATGTTCGCCGAGTGGGAGGACGGGGAGAGGTTCTCCTTCGAAGACTCGGACCGGTTCGAGGAAGACTCTCTGTGCTCCTTCATCTCAGAGGCAGAGAGCCTCTGCCAGAACTGGAGGGGATGGAGGAAGCAGTCCGCCGGACCCAACTCCCCTACTGTCAAGATTAAAGGTTGGAGAAGGACACACACACACACACACACACACACACACACACACACACACACACACACACACACTCATTCTGAACACTTTGACATCTCCATTAATCTTCATAATGAATGTGAAAAGGCTCTGCTGGAGTTAGTTAAGGACAATAGTAGTTTTACCTGTTGCTGGGAAACCCATTCTGTGTTATTATAAGAGACACAAGTTGGGTAAAGAAACACCTTTGTTAGTTAGTGAGGTAGGTTGTGGCTGTAGCTGGTAGCTGCTATCAGTGAAAATGTCCTCCAGTCCATCTGGTCCGCTGAGCCGGGTCGGGTCTCTTCAGCACTGTGCATGTGTTCCAAAGCAGGACTTGCATAATTAGTCACTGAAGACACAGATTACTTTTTGCAAGTTAGTCACAACAAACTGCTGCCCCAGTCACAACCTTTTTGATAGAGTGCTGCTGCTGTGAATGTCTTGTAATTTAATGGATGTGTACCGGCAATGTAGAAGTCACACAGGCTACAGGTGGATGTGTTTCCTTTGTGTGTGTGTGTGTGTGTGTGTGTGTGTGTGTGTGTGTGTGTGTGTGTGTGTGTGTGTGTGTGTGTGTGTGTGTGTGTGTGTGTGTGTGTGTGTGTGTGTGTGTGTGTGTGTGTGTGTGTGTGTGTGTGTGTGTGTGTGTGTGTGTGTGTGTGTGTGTGTGCGCGCGTTGCTCCTCTCTATTCTCCAGAGACTCCTCCATGTTCTTGTTTACTAAAACCCACCATGAAGCAGAGCCTTAGTGAAAGATACTAGCAGCTAAATATAATTTGTTCTATTAACTCTTCTCTCGCACTTTAAGTCAGTCTGCACTCGCCCGTATGGTGAAGTGTAAAAGTGTAATGAAAGCTATTGTTCAACAGAGAACACACCAGTAGTCCAACAACAGTGCAGCGTGCTCACAGCTAAGACAGAGCTGTTCTGCCTCTTATGGAGAATGAAAACATGACATTAGAAACAATCATTTCCTTATACAGGCCAATCAGTACAAACTCACACCACGTAGTTTTAATGATCTTGAAATGGGGTCTTGAGTTTTTTTGGAGGAAATGACACTGCAGTGATGTCAGAGCAGGCATCTTATGACAAAACATGTAACAAAGGGTTAAAGGCCGAAAAAGCATTCATTCATTCATTCATTCATTCATTCAAGGCAAATCTGCATATTTACAAAAAAAATCAATTCCTACTTTTTGTCTGCTCTACATCTTTGCAAACTGAATACTTTTGGATTTTGAACAGTCGATGAGACAAAAAACACAGCTGACTGAACAACAGATTAATTAACTAGATAAATAATTACAACTGATTAATCCAGGTGTGTCTGACCATTGTGACTACTCAGACACACCTGGATTAATCAGTGTGTCCAATAATGTAAGACAGGAAATGAAGGACATGCCTTAAATTCAGGAAGTGCTGGAGCTGTGCATAGAGCCCATTGTCGGTGCAAGCTATTTTTAGAACGGCGGAGCAGAGCCGTGAGCTGCTCAGAGCTACGCTACGGAGGCTCATGGGATTTCTTGGTTTCCCTCATCAAACACATCAAATACACAATCCAACAACTCCAAAGCGCTCTTGTTGACAAGTTCAAATCCAATTAAAGGTAACAAACCTACTCCTAAAACTATAGGAATTATGGCAATGGGTCAATTTGCCAAAATGTTGAACTATCCCTTTAAAGGACCATCACCTTGAGTGACAATTTGCAGCAAAGGTCTTGTCTCCTGTCTGTGCTTTGTCTCCCACACATCAAATCACACAAAATTTGAAAAAACTGAAACTATTTGTAATAATACGTTGTTTGAAATTTCATCAAAGGTGGTTCAAATTGAGGGAATTGGAATTCCAGGAGGACAGCGGGGAGAGGGGCAGAAAAATCCAAACCATCCACTGGTTGGGAAGGCAATGAGAACAGGAAAAAAAAAGTGTAGAGGTGGGGCCATTGAATGACGACACTTTCTGACGTCTTGCTTGTAAACCTGTGTCATGTGCGCTTCTCCTTTCTGAAGTGGGTAGTAGCTGACAGGGCAAAGGCTTGAGGTTTACCCCAGCTGTCGCCTGCAGCTCCTCATGGCACAGCTTTGCGTTTTAGCCTTCCTGCAATATTTAAAACTGTCCCACTGACTAAACATTGAGAAAATCTCTCCGTGCACACTTTACCAGTCAGTCACTGTCTAGTCCTCTGTGTACTTTTAAATTTGTTTTGAGTCAGAGATGGCCACTCGGGTACATTTTGTCGATTTTAGAACATGGAAACACTCAGCGGCGCAAGAAAGAAAAACTCAGTCGCTCAGGGCAAGGAAATGAGTTGTGTGTGTGTGTGTGTGTGTGTGTGTGTGTGTGTGTGTGTGTGTGTGTGTGTGTGTGTGTGTGTGTGTGTGTGTGTGTGTGTGTGTGTGTGTGTGTGTGTGTGTGTGTGTGTGTGTGTGTGTGTGTGTGTGTGTGTGTGTGTGTGTGTGTGTGTGTGTGTGTGTGTCCTTCTCCAACCTTTAATCTTGACAGTAGGGGAGTTGGGTCCGGCGGACTGCTTCCGTGTGTGTGTGAGCTTCCATGTACAGTTGGTGTTGTGCTGTGGGAGGAGGGAGAGCTGTGTCCTTATCCTACACAGGCTGCAGTAATAAAGAGGGAAATGACTGTTCCAGGGCATCACAGTCCTCCCACCATCTGGAGGATTTACCTGAGAAGTCAAATACAACTTTCATTCAGATGTGCAGAATATTAAAGGGATAGTTCAACATTTTGGCAAATTGGCCCATTGCCTTAATCGCTATAGTCATAGCAGTAGGTTCATTACCTTTAATTGTAGGTGTAAGCTATTTTCAGTACGGCGGAGTGCAGCAGCTGGCTGCTCAGAGCTACGCTATGGAGGCTAAGGGAATTTCTTGGTTTCCCTCATTAAACTCATCAAATTCAACATCCCAAAACTCCACAGCGCTTTTGTAGACAAGTTGTGACCTGCACAACCACCACGCTATGAGATAATGACGGAACGATACGAAACAGAGCCGTTTCCGAGGTAAATACAGGGTAAATACGGAGACTGCTTGCTGAAAAACTGTCCCTGAACGCAACGCGCATCAGCGGTTTTGTATGAATTTACCTCGAAAACGGCTCCGTTTCGTATCGTTCCGTCATTATCTCATAGCGTGGTGGTTGTGCAGGTCACAACTTGTCTACAAAAGCGCTGTGGAGTTTTGGGATTTTGTATTTGATGAGTTTAATGAGGGAAACCAAGAAATTCCCTTAGCCTCCATAGCGTAGCTCTGAGCAGCCTGCTGCTGCGCTCCGCTGTACTAAAAATAGCTTACACCTACAATTAAAGGTAACGAACCTACTGCTATGACTATAGCAATTATGGCAATGGGCCAATTTGCCAAAATGTTGAACTATCCCTTTAAGTATAATTTAGAACTTTCGTAGTCATCAAAACACTTTTGGAGTTCTGGGGGGGTCCGGCTGGCGACAGATTTTCATATAATGGCGGCGGATAGTGCTCACTTTTGAATCGTCCAAAACACACACTATTACCCCTTTCCCACTGGTCAAAAAACCTGTTTAAACCTGCTAACAATCGGCTTTTGGTAGCAGTGGGAAAGGCGCACCGGGTTAAAATCGGCTTTAATCGGCTTGGCTCCAATCGGCTTGCAGTGGGAACGCCAGACCCGGGTCAACCCGCTAATTTACGTGATGACGCTTAGCGTTACGTGACGCCACGTCATCGCGCCGGTCATGTCTCTTATCACGTACCAAAACAAAGCTCTGCTCTCATTCCAGACTGGGATGAAAACATCAAAGAACACTGACCAAAAACAATTGAAAAAAAAGAAGCAACAGTCTGTTTATCTGGTGTTGTGCCACGGATGTCCGTCACGGCCGCGACAGACTCGCTGTCCTCCGTGGTCCTGGTGCTCCAGGTCAGCCAGACGCCTCGTCTGCCTCAGCGGACGGACACTCCACGGCGGGCGGCTGTATGACATTGTGTGTTTCTTGCACCGCGGATGAGAGCGGGGCGACTGGACTATGCTCTGTCTGATCCCCCAGCGGGGGGGCAGACTCGGCTCATTTTGGTCAATGGGAAAGGGGCCAAATGCCGATTGTTAGCGGGTCGACCCGCGTTTAAAAAACCTGCGTCGACCCGCTAATTTTAGTGGGAAAACGGCTAATGAAACATCCAGATACCTCCATACTGCTGGTCCTTACTGTCTCTGTTGATGTTTGTGCACATGTGGGAGATTCACTGTGAGATGTTATCCATGGTTTACAACGATAGGCACTCTAACAACAATGAATGAACATCTCACAGCAAACCTTGCGCACAAACATCAACAGAGCCACTGGGAGCTACTGCTACAACAAGTCTAAAAACAGAGATCTAATTCATTTTTTACAAACAACTTTTTCATGTCACGGCTTCAGGACACTTGGGTCAAATGCACATGGCCAGGAGGAGGGTTAGCAAAACAGAGGAAAAGAGACAGGACTTGCATAGTTCCCCTTTAAAGGGATAGTTCACCCAAAATTGAAATTTCTCATGATCTACTCACCCTCATGTCAACTAAGGGCTGGGAGAAGTTTCAGAGTCCTCCGTGGCTTCTCTGAGTTACAGGGGGGTCTCGGCGTAGCAGTGCATGTCCATATAATGGTTGCACATGGATACCAACTGTCTTCGTAACAAAAAGACACACCAAAAAACATCCAAATACCTCCATGCTGCTCGTATGTAATGTCCGTCTTGTATTGAAGCCCCGAAATGCAAAATTGTCCCGAAAAATATTAAATAAGTCTATATTTCAAGCTTGTTTGTAGCGGGAGCTTGGACGAACCGGGAAGAGGAGCTTCGAAAAGCTTCCGCTACAAAACAAGCTTGAAATATAGACTTATTTAATATTTTTCGGGACAATTTCGCATTTCGGGGCTTCAATACAAGACGGACATTACATACGAGCAGCATGGAGGTATTTGGATGTTTTTTGGTGTGTCTTTTTTTTACGAAGACAGTTGGTATCCATGTGCAACCGTTATATGGACATGCACTGCTACGTCGAGACCCCCCTGTAACTCAGAGAAGCCACGGAGGACTCTGAAACTTCTCCCAGCCCTTAGTTGACATGAGGGTGAGTAGATAATGAGAAATTTCAATTTTGGGTGAACTATCCCTTTAATATCAGATATATCATGTCAGAGATGTGCATTGATGTTTCTGAATTAATTAATTAGTTTCCCATTGTATATCACACTATGAAATGGGAATGCTGAGAAATTGTATTTATAAGGTTATCAAATATGTTGTTTTTCCCTTGTATGATTGTAGTATTTTTAGTAGTTTTAATATTTTAGTATACAAGCATGAAGGCTTGGTGTGTTGTGTGAATATTGTCAACTGGACAGTGGTGAATTGTGTCCAAGTTCAGTTTTCACTTCCCTATGAACTCTGTGTTTAGTCTCCACCCACACGTGAGAAAGACGTCTGTTCAGGCCAGTATGTTCACCAGCTGGTCTCTGACTGGGCTGGTCTGATGCTACAGATACAGCCAGACCTGACTCAATTCTCAACTCTTTGCAGGTTTGTCACTACCAACCGTCACATTACATGCTTTGATTTGGTTTTTAAATCCAAATGCTTAAGGTGATTCCACAGTTGACTTCCCCAGAGTTATCATAACATTTTCCTTTTCTTTTTTTGATGATGGTTGATGAGTTAATGTCCAGAGGGATGTGGGAAGGCATTTAAAGGGATAGTAGCATTTTTTTTTAAAAGTGGGGTTGTATGATCTACAAATAGCCCCTAAGTACTTTAATTGCAGTAGAAGACTCTCTGCACTCCTACCGTTAGCAACGCCAGCCCATAGTCCTGCCCAGAGATTTACAACATACATTGTTGTGAACAGACCCAAAGAAACAGCCTATTTTCGCAGCCTAAAAGAGGTTTTACCTGAAAAAAAAATACACAGTTCCATTGTTCACTATAATATAATTTTTTCCAGCCCTTCAAAGTGCAGGAAAAACGCAGTTTTTATTTGGACCTAACCAACTGCTGATCGGCGGGCGCTAACCCTGGGCGGAGGGATACGTGAGTTGGTTAGGTCCAAATAAAAACTGTGTTTTTCCTGCACTTTGAAGGACTGGAAAAAATTATATTATAGCGAACAATGGAACTGTGTATTTTTTTTCAGGTAGACCTCTTTTAGGCTGCGAAAATAGGCCGTTTCTTTGGGTCTGTTCACAACACTGTATGTTGTAAATCTCTGGGCAGGGCTATGGGCTGGCGTTGCTAACGGGAGGAGGGCAGAGAGTCTTCTACTGCAATTAAAGTACTTAGGGGCTATTTGTAGATCATACAACCCCACTTAAAAAAAATGCTACTATCCCTTTAATGTCCAGAGGGATGTGGGAAGGCATTTAAAGTGGTGTAGTGAGTTTGTATCGACTAGTCAAGGAGCAATATCCACATGTTGAGGGACAGTGTGCAGAGCCTGTTGACCATCTGCCCAGCAGCTGCAGAAACACTGAGTGTGGTATGGGCAGGTGTACTGCTACTGTGAGATCAGCTGAAACACATGGTAAATGGCAGTAAAGATTACAAAAACTGTATAGATATACACCAAAATTAGTGTGTAAGTAGCTTTTTTTTTTCAAACAAAAACACACTCCGTTTAAATGAGAACAATTTAAACTGAGTGTGTTTTGCCTCCAAAGTCCCTGTGAGCTGCTGGCTGCTGTGCACACGGGTCAAATGGATCTGTAGCATCTGGTCACTCAGTACGTTTACATGACAGTTGGAAAAAAAGGAATTATGGCCTTAATCCTACTATTACTAGATGAATAAAGTGCATGTAAATGCGTTAGTCTAGCTAAGGCCGGACTTCTCCAGATCTGACTAAAACACCCAGTTAATGGGACCAGAAACTGGTTTTCCTCTGTAGGTATTCGCCTTAATCTGACTGAAACTGGACAATGCATGTACACATGCTACACAACAGTAAAGATGACGCAAAGTGTAGCATAGAAGCTGGCCGATCACCTTAAAACCTGTGGTCACTCCTGTGGTATGTGTAGCTGAGAGAAGCTGTCTGTGCTGTGTAGTGTAGTGTGTTCCCTTCTCCCACTTTGTTCACTGCACTGGTGCATAGCAGGAACACAACACAATGAGCTGCTGCTGTGCAAACTAGGTAGAACAGATCTGCCACATCTTTAATGAAGCCTCATTAATGAGAAGCTCTGATCAGTGATTGTGTTTTAAACATTTTCTGGACAGTAGCTCAGTCTGTCGTCCCTGTGTGGTACAGTGGTAGCAACATGCTGGAGGGGTGGCAGGTGTGTTTATCTTATCTTACAGAGGAACTATACAAGATTTTTACCTTAACTATGCTACGTTTTTACCTTAATTAAACAGCTTAAGAGTAATTGTGATGGTTAAATCAATGACTTGTAACTAGTTCCAGGGAGAATGGAGGCTCTCTGCCTTCCACCTGGCGTCTCTTGGCTGAAAACAAACCGTAAGATCAGAGCCTCTGACCCGGTGTCCCAGCTCTGGTCTCTGCAGCACCACGACACAAATGAGCCCCGTCACCTGTAGTCTCTTGTTTATGACAGATAAGACTACACAAATATAGACATCATAATGCGTATATGATGTGTAATGTTATCCATCACTCTATGGATTGTTGTCTCGTTGGCTTTGTTGAAAACAAATGCACATGACCGGGAGGAAGCAACACAGAGGAAAAGCAACTGGACTTGCATAGTTCCCCTTTAAATATTCACTTTCTGTGATTAGAAATTACTCTTTTTTTACATTAAAGGGACAACGAGGAGTTTCTCCACCGGCAGAACCAAAAATTCCGCGACAATAAAAAAGTCTCATATTAATGTGGATGAATCTACATTTACCCACACTTGTTAAAGCCCCAGTATGTAGGAATTCCCCCCATCTAGCGGTGCGGTTGCATATCAGAACGTATTCTTGATGTTGCATTCAGGTGAAATCGGGCAGACGTCAGACAGACAACAGACACTGCATGTAACAGGATAAACAAGCGTCTATGTAAACAAGTGGTCCGCCAGCACGAGGCAAAACAATACAGGCCTGACAACATGTTGTCATGGTGATGTGGTATTGTTTTACCGTCTTTCTCTGGTGGAGTAAAATGACATCCGGTTGGTTTGCCGACGGCCGTCTGCCTGACTGCACCTGAATGCAACACCAGTGCCTCCGTCCTTCCTCACACTACACAGTGGTGACAGTTTTAACAGGCCGAGCCCACAGCTCTGCTGAGTTTCCATGGTTACCTACGGTCACGCTGCCACTGAACATAAAAAATGGCGATGCAACATGGCCGCCTCGGTTCGGTGCGCCCCCCCCTTGTATATTTGTAACGACTTGTAACAACTCATTCTAAGGTACGAGAAAGCTTTCATTTGTATGCGGGTGTGATTGGACTTCAGTGAAATACGTATTTATGAAAGCAGTATTTGATTTTTGCTAATAAAAAGCCAAATAAGTTACACACTGGGGCTTTAATTGCTCCATTTTCGATAAATATATCGTTTTGTCTTTATCGTTATTTTGTTATTATTATTATTATTATTATTATTAGTGGCGGAAATGCTGGGCGAGCCGACCAGCGTTTCCTTACTTTCGGTTTCGCGGACGCTGTCCAGCGGGTCATGAGAATAACGCTGCCGAATCGCCGTTTATGGTCGGAACTACGACGGTATGTGATCGTCTTCGAACCTCTGACTTTAATTCTTGATGAATGAAAACAATTTCACGGTGCGCGCGGAGGCTCATGGTAAATGTAGTGTGAAAACACTTTGCTTTCGAAAACTCCTCTTTGTCCCTTTAAGGTATTAGCAGGGTGTTGGGGGAATCACTTTTTTTTCCTTTTTCATCGAATTGCATTTTTTGCCAGCTCACGCAGTTTTTCCAAGTTACCACAATTTCAACACATAAAATTGCATAAACACTCCGCATATTCCATCACGTCAGAAATCTTTTAAAAGGATTTTTGCCCACAACAATCACAAAAGAACTCTACATTTTTCTGGAAGGACTGATTCATACTCCCAAATTCTGTGTTCATAAATACCAGCATATACAGTATGTAAATGCACGTTTCTTAATGCGTCTGCTCCCTGATCCCCTGGAGTTCCCCTTGGGACACATCCTGGACACTTATCACAGAAAAACAAACATCCACTCACACATTTGTTTGCAGACAGCGCTGTGGGTTTCAGCACCTGTAGAAAACCCACAGAGACACAGCGAGAACATGCAAACTCCACACAGCAGCAGCATCAATAACCATGTGTTCAAACCCAGAGTCTTTTTTGCTGTAAAGTGTCAGCAGCACCGATTAAAACAGACTTAAACAACAGAACACATCACAAAAGTACTATGAGGATGTGCTGCACAGATGTGTCATACCAAAATCCTAAAGATATCAGACACATTAGTCATAGAAACCCTTTTGTAACTAAACTCTCCCTTTGAGAAGAGTACGTTAACTCCATTTCCTCCCACCAGGACGAGGCCGTTCAGAGCAGCCCGAGTCTGTGTGTGTTTTGGAAATGGAGGGGAAACCTTTACCGGTGAGAGGAGGGAAACAAAGACAGCATGGCGGAAGCAGCGTGTCTCTTCCACCGATGCAGGGAGCCATATGTGGCGGTAGCTCCACTACAGACGCACACGTCCCCTGCTTTACTCACTCACTTCACTGACAGACCAAAATATAGACGGATCCATCAATAATTCATAAGAGTGAGGAGGGCTTTGTGGATATGTTGGTATTTTTGTGTCAGCAGAGTGGTCAAAATAAACCCACACACCACCACAGTGTGTGTGTAAAAGCAGCAGAGGCAGCTTTTTAAATAGCGAGCAGCAGAGCGTCCCCGTCCAGAGCACCACAGGTGGCAGTAAGCGTACGACTGGAGCGCAGCCTCTGGAGGGAGGGGCGGGGGGGTGGTGGTGGTGTAGGGGGTGTGTGGGGGGTAGGGGGGGCAGTGAGGGAGCTGGGATCCAGTGAAAAGAGTGAATGAGTGCTCACTCAGCTCTTGGCTCGGCCGGCTACAAAGGAACAGCTGTTGTAGTGGTGTCTTCTCCCAGCTGGGAGCTGATTGGTGGACAGCCGGCTGCCATTCACCTGCCTCGGCCAATCAGGGGTCGGCCACATGAACTCTGTTACTACCCAGCCACTTCTCTTTCTCTCTCTTCACGTTGGAAAGCTGCTGTTGGACAGACTGCCCCAGTTTCTCATCACAAACTAATATTGTCATTAAATAGAAATAGAAATGAAGTTATATAAATGAGCAGTATAATTTAATATAATGAGCAGTATAGTATAATATAATATATATGTAAAATATAATATAATAGCAGAGGTAGCATTAGTCAGTGGAAGATGCATGCTTGAAAATATGTTGCTTAGCACAATAAGACAAGTAAACGTGGAGGCTTTTTTATTGCAATTGATTTTCAAATATTGTTTGATAAATTAGTTACCAGTCATCAATTGTAACAATTATCAGTTAATCTTTAGCTCAGCCTCATTCAGACACATGCAACTCAAAGTGCTTTACAGGGGCATGGATATACATTAAAACCAAAACGTTAAGATTAAAAAAATGAAATAAAATACATGTAGAAACTAGATTGGATTAAATAGAAATAAAAAATCA
Source organism: Trachurus japonicus (assembly GCF_045865225.1). NCBI lineage: Eukaryota > Metazoa > Chordata > Actinopteri > Carangiformes > Carangidae > Trachurus > Trachurus japonicus. The sequence goes on along the minus strand of NC_140921.1, from coordinate 29,772,672 downwards.
GTACATAAGAAAGAATGAGTAGACAGTTTCAGCAGATCTCAGTATAACTGTGGAAAACGCATAGTGAAAGGTTAACCTTTCTAATGAGTTCATATTATCAATAGAAACTAAAACAAGAATGCTTAACTACACAGAGTGTATAATTATACTGAGTGATAAATGTAGACTGTTGGGTTTGCTTGCAGCTTTATATAAAGCCCCCCTCCCCCCTCCCCCCTCCCCCCTCTCTCTCAAGCTCTTGGCAGAGTCCAGGACAGTGTATCACAGAAAACTAAGGTCTCATTAGTGGCTGTGCAATTACAGCCACTAAGGTTACTTCATTGATTTCACCTGTGAAACGTCTCCGTGTTTGTGCGACCCTGCTGACATGTAGCTTTAAAGCTGCCAGGGGGGATTATAGGAGGTGGTCTTTTTCTAAATGGTGCAACCTGTATTGCAAGTCTGTAGATTAAAGGGGAATTTCCATTTTTTACAATCTGGACCTTATTTCTAGCATAAAATACTTTAGTGTAACTTAATAACTTTAGTGTCATTACAGTAGGTTGGCCTACTGACCTCTGACCTGGATGATGTCATCTCCGACCGCTGCCCGGCTCATTCTGATAATAATCATTCTGCTTCAGCATTCGGGTCCATTTTTATCTCAACTAGCCGGAGCTTTAGTGAGTCCAGGTTGAGGAGAGGAAGCCTGTGGAAGCTGAACTTCATCCAGCTGCTCATTTTGTTCTGACAAGTCAGAAACACGCAGAAACGAACCGTAGCATTAGCGGTAGCAACAAGCCGCGCCGCACCACGGTCAGAGATGACATCATCCAGGTCAGAGGTCAGTAGGTCAACCTACAGACCCCGGATGTTGATAACAGGTCAGCCTGGACTCAGAGGGGAATAGCACTAGCCTATCAGAACTAAATATTGGTGAAAAGAACAAGTTTCATGGCAGATAATGTGTTATTTAGAGGCTGCATTCTGCTGCCCTGTAGACTCACATTATATAGATACACGCGGCTCTCGGCTGGAGCTAATTTCGTCAGGACGATTTGTAATGACACCAAGTTATCTGGTTGAGTAAATGATCGTATTCTATGCTAGAAATAAGGTCCAGATTGTAAAAAAACGGAAATTCCCCTTTAAGAAGGTGAGTTAGCAGGTTTAACTGGCTCATAACGTCACATATAGTCAACCATGTCAGACCCATCAGGATTAGGACTGTGATGATGAGCAGACATGGAAGAGAGGAAGACAAAGGTGAACACGTGGTTTTCCAGAGCAACCCAGGTTGCAGTGAAGTGAAAATACAAAATAAACCAAGACATGGAACTTAATATAAGATATAACCAACTTCATGGGCTTTTCAGGCTTATAAATATTGACTTTTGTAGTTGTGCTCAATGGTTTTTATAATTTTTATTCTGTTTATTTATTTTTTATGCGAGTTGTTATTTGAATGATTAATACTACTTGAATATCAACTAATCACAGTTTTAAAACCAGCCTGGAGCCTCATTAACATGTCTCCAGTCCCAGTAAGTGAAGCTTGGAATGAAACAGGACCTCACCTCAGTTTGAGAATTGGTGAAAGCATCTTTCTGTATTGCGTTTCTTCCCTGTGTCTGGGTCACAGACAGTGTCTTTATCCAAACTACGGAACATCTTCATCCATTTATGTCTGATTGTGGGAGTGGAAATGAGGGCTGTGCACATGTGGCCAATTTTTCAATGAGTGAGATTTATGAAGTGGAGCCATGCAAACGCATCTCTCTATAATTCTGATGAATAGGATGTGTGTGTATTTGTGGTTTTAGCCATGAAACACTTTTATGCGTCTGGCCTCTGCTTGTGTGCTTTTTATGTGCTATAGCTTAGATTTCTGATTACACACACATAACATTTGAGTGATGCTAGTCGTCCTGCCTTGATGGGTTTCCCATGGCCTGTAACCGTCGGCCCCCTGAGCCTTTACACCAATGATGGCATCGTATGAACACAGTGCTTTCCTCCATATATGGTAAACAGCAGCACAAGTAGTGGCTTGGAAACGGAGCTGTGTAATCTGAGACCCATCACTTTTTCTTCTCTCAGTGGCAGACCACTGTGCGCGCAGTAAGACTCCTGTCATTGTGCTTATGCTGCCTTTTTCCAGTCAGACACACACAGTGTTTGTGCTGATTCCTCTGGATCATCATTATTTTACATCTTCTCAAAACCTGAAGTCAGTAGCAGGGACTGCCAGGTCCATTATGCCCCACTTTAGTGAAGCTTTGGTATAGGACTGGTTACCACGATGTCACTGTGGATCACTTTGAAAAAGCTATAATACCTTCTGGTCTTCAGTCAGGTCTTCTAGCACTGGATCAGCCCCTTCCCAGCTTTTTAGCCCAACATGTTCTGTCCACAATCTGGTGCAGGAGAAAAGATCACGAGGGTCTTTAGAATCTTTGGAGTCAATCTGAAGAGAAGAGAGAAACCGGGTCTTAAAGAGACTGTAGGATAATCAGAGCCAATCCAAACAGCCTGAGTGAAAAGCTACAGTGTGAACAGCATCATCAACCAGCCAAGGCCCTGGCCAGGTGATCTGACCCCGCCTCCTGAGGTGGTCTGGTATGGACCATAGACTGTAAAAAGAATGGACGTAGCGTCCGTGACGTCACCCATTGGTTTTGGGGAGTCGTTTTTGTGACTCCAACATGGCGGCCTGAACAGCGCCATGTTGGATTGGCCGGCCGAGAACCCGCCCACTGGCCTCGAAGCAGCTGTCCACGGAGCTGCTCGGACCTGTCACTCAACGTTTCCGCGCCCTAATTGACCTTTCGCAAAAGCTCCGCCCCCCTTAGTTACCGTTGCTAGCCCGACAAGCTTCTCGATGCTGCCAGAGTGTCAACAGTGTTTTTATATTGAGCGTCTTGAGGCATCAGAGTCTCAGAGGCATATGAGCGCTATATTTATGAATATTAATAATCACTAAACACTCTGACACCACTACAAAATTGCGTGGTCACAATGTAAACATAATGATGATCAAAATACGGCTTTTATCGATTCATAAATTGCATCATGTGGCGCATCTGCAAGAGAATACGGGTAACAGGACGTGGTGTTTGTGTCGCGGACCGAGACCAGAGCTTCTTCTTTTCTTTTTTTCTCCCCACCGAGAGGATTCAATCTGTGGAAGTACACTATAGTAGCCTACAGTGTTTCCTCATACGTACAGCTCCTTTTTAAAATTGTCGCAAATACACCGCTGCATGTCTTCCGTTCATTCATCTCCTCATAGCGTTGTTTGTTATTGACATTTACACACACAGAGCGAGAGAGAGAGAGAAGCGCGCATGCTGCAGCAGTGCGTGGTGAAAGTGAAAGTTGTAAGGTCCGATCACCCCCCCCTTAAAAAAAAATCCTAGAGGAAACACTGTAGTAGTGAGTGATTTGGGATACAGCCCTAGTCCTGCTAGCTTACCTTGGAGCAGATGTAGGCTGTATGCTTGTTTATTTTCATGACATTTAGCTGGGAGGGGGAGAAGGGTCCAGCTGCGGGGGGGGGGGCTTCCACACGGTTTGACCCATTGTAGGCACCTCTCCTGTTGTGTTTTCAGCTTTGGGAAGGGAAAGAACACGACTCCCCCAGCCAAACTCTTCGGGTAACTACTGTCCGACAATACACTTTGCTTGTCGGAGGTCCGAAGCTTGACGGACCTTGTTTACATAGTAACGGTTGCTATGATGTCTGATTGGACAATGACCGTTCGGGGGCGGGGTTTTGCGAAAGGTCAATTGGCCAGAATTTTAACCTAATAACAGTAAAACAGTAGAGTTAAAAAAAAATTCACCCCCCTCAGAGTGTGTGGGGGTAGAAACTATCGATTGAGACGAAAAAACGTTCTGACACCAGGCTTTTAACATGTTTACTGAGGATGTAAAGTCGGCGATTTTAACATGGGGGTCTATGGAGAATGCTCCCTTCTGACACCAGCCCCCAGAGGAATTCGAGGGGATTGCAGTTTTTTGAACGCAGAAGTGAGCTTCACTTCTCAGACCGACAACTGCCCCCTTGGTATGGACACTGACAATTTGAATATGTCCTGTGCAACTTTGAAGGACCAACTGACCTATGGCTAAGCCACAGGTTTCACAGTACGAGACATTTCACAGGAGGCCATTGATGATATTTGGGGACAGAAAGATCAGATGACATCAAGAAGTCACCAAAATGATCTGAACTGCACACTGAATGGATAATCATTTTATTGTAGAGAAAGACAAGATTCAAGAAGTTTATTTGTCATTCAGATGTACAAGTACATACATTGTGAAAAGCTTGAGTTGAGTGGGTGTGCCACAATATGCATAATAAATAAAAAAGAGACAATAACTAAATTACAATACTAAAACCTAAAAGGTTTAAAAGGATTAAAGGGAAGTTAAAAGAATCCAGACCAGCTTACAAGGCCACAGCAAGAGTCCATTGTCCATTTGGATTGATTGTTAGGTTTGTTTATTTAATAATCTGGCAGCTTGGGGGAAAAAACTGTTTTTCAGACCATGGAAAACTTCATTTACAAGCCAAAATGTACAGGTCCCAGTGCAAACGTGATCCTATCCATCACCATCTACAACAACTAGTCAAACTAGAGCCCGTTGGACTACAGCTAACACTGATTTACTATTACCACAGTACAACATGTAGAACAAAATAGACTACTGAACAAGGTGACGTGATGAGCAACATCAGCTAGGAGCTAACGTTAGGCTAACGTTAGGCTAACTTTAACTAACGTCAGCCAGAGATTTCTTTCCAGCAAAGTGACGAGATGTTGCCTCAAACTAAATGTTGATTTACCTTGGAACAGATGTAGACGTTGTTAAAGGAATAGTTCAACATTTTGGCAAATTGGCCCATTGCCATAATCCCTATAGTTGTAGGAGTAGGTTTGTTACCTTTAATTGTTGGTGCAAGCTATTTTTAGAACGGCGGAGCAGAGCCGCGAGCTGCTCAGAGCTACGCTACGGAGGCTCATGGGATTTCTTGGTTTCCCTCATCAAACTCATCAAATACACAATCCAACAACTCCAAAACGCTCTGGTGGACAAGTTGTGACCTGCACATTCACCACGCTATGAGATAATAACACAATGTTACCAGACAGAGTTGTTTTCGAGGCAAATGCAGAGACTGCTTGCCGAAAAACTGCCCTCGACGGGAACACGCATCAGCAGTTTTGCATGAATTTACCTCGAAAACAACTCTGTCTGAGTGTGTCCCAGTGTATGAAAATGGCTATTTGCAGTGTAATTGGCTTGTCGCGTTTGAAGGCGGGGCTTAGCCGTAGGTAAATCACTCCACTTATGTTCCCCGACACAGTCTGATGAGTTCCATGATGAACCCAAATTATTTTACTGTTCTAAATGGAGAAAACTTAATTTCATTGTAGCTGCAGGTTCATCATACACTCAACCACCTTGGGCCTCAATCGAATCACTGAAGACTCAGGTTAATACCAGATCTCAACAGTGACCAAGGAAACATATTTTCACCTCTGATCACACCCAACCACATCTTTAAATAATGTGACACTGAATTGAGTCTGACCAAGCTGCTCTTCCTCTCTTCTCTGGTCTTCCTCAGATGGTCAGGTGATTCCACTGGTGGAGCTGTCAGCGAAGCAGGTAGCGTTCCACATCCCGTTTGAGGTGGTGGAGAAGGTCTACCCCCCCGTCCCAGAGCAGCTCCAACTCCGTATCGCCTACTGGAGCTTCCCCGAAAACGAGGAAGACATCAGGTGAGATCACGGATAAACTTTGTCTTTGTCTTCACTTCAGATTAGAGACGTCCTGATGGTGCAGTTTGCTGATGCCTTAGTTTCCTCTTAACTTACAAAAGAGAGCTTAAGATATCTCTAACAAACATTGGGCCTCATTCACGAACCATTCTTAAGAACAAATTTGTTCTTAAGCCCTACTTACGAAGTTTTTATGAAGATTGTGGCATTCATGAATGTTTTCTTATCCAGAATTTGTTCTTAACTAAGAACAAAATCTACGAACAGTCGGAGTATACTTACGCACTTTTAAGTACTGAGACTTCTGCAAAAATAACCGATTATAGCGTTTTCTTTTGTTCTGCAGTTGTATGATATTATATGATTTGAATAAGAATTATTTTCTTATCTTTTATGATGTTTTTCATAATCATATATATGAATAATAATAATTTATAAATCATTGCAGTCTCTTAAAAAACATTATAGACACTTAATTCATATCAATTTTTTTTCCTCTTTTTTTGGAGGGGGGTGGGGGGTAAAAACACATTTTTTTCCTAATTGTGGGCTGCAACAGTGCACTTACTGTAAGTGTTCACACTACACACAACTGTTTTTTTTTTCATATGTGATAATATGATGATATTTATGATGGCACACGTGAGAGTGTGGTCTCTCTGATAACAACCGAAGAGCTGCATCCACTGCTGACGCTACTAAATATAGCCTAAATATAAATATAAAAATATAAACTAAATATTAAAGCCGCAAGCGGCTGTGACGGGCCCTCGCTCCACGCCACTCGGCGTCACGCTCCCACGCCCCCCGGTCCCCGCTATCCCTGGGGCGTTCTTCGAAACCCCCGTGCGCAACTGGACGTGGACAGGCATGTGAAGGGTCGTCCCCTCATCACACACATGAATTTAGAAGCAAATCGGACAAAGTACGTAAGAGTTACGACAAGTTTATGGTTTGTCCACCAGGGGGCAATAGCGGGATGTGGGCCGTTGCGTTCAGGGTCATCCCCCGATCACACATGTGAAGTTTCGAGCAAATCGGACAATGCAGGAAATAGAGCAGCTCGTGTATGCATGGCGAGGCATCAGAAATGGCGGCGGCCACAGTGGCCACGCCCTTTGACCTACAGACCTGCAGAGCACAAGCTGTAATCAGGGCGGTCTGAGGATGATGTGTAGCGAATATGAAGTCGATCGGGCAAAACCCCTAGGACAGCGGTACTCAATAGGCGGCCCGCCGAACCTTCCAATCAGACCCGCGACTGAGTTCTACTAGTTTACATATTACTGTATACTGTATTTCTCGGGCTCCGTGTGCCTGTAAGTCAATGCGCTGGGACATGGAAACACGTCCACAGCGTTTGTGTGTGCCTGTGAGGCCCTGCACTGGGATACAGATGCGCGAGTGTTTGGGGAGCGGGCTGGACTGCAGGGTTTTCCCTGCCTGTCTGCAGAGACCGTGGGTGATTTTCACCGCCGTCTTGGTTCAACTGTGTGTGCATCATGCATGGCGGGCCGTTCAGATGAAGCGTCTTTTGCGCGCGCTCAAACCCATTCAATGTAGCCGCGCGTCATTCACGCTCACAACTCAAAAGCCGTAGCCGCGCGCATTTGATGAAACGCAATTGTTTTTTCATGCACGTCCGCGGTGCACAGCTGCACGACCTGCTTCTCCCCCGCTGTTGTGTCCCGGTGCCCTCGGTCTGTGTCTCCTACTGTTTCCCACTGAGCTCTGTCTCGTTTGAAAGGTGAAGGAAGCCTGTGTGTGGAAAGACGTCGCCTCTGAGATGTAGAATGTGTGTTATAGAAGAGAAACACACATTTCAGGACCAATGACTTGTATCCTCAGAACAGAGTCAGACATGTCCTGTGATGGTCAGCCTCCTTTCATGTTTAAGCTGAAAATCACAGGGCATGTCTGAGGATACAAGTCAGCAGTGTAAAGGCCCTTTCACACCGCGGACGTAACGAATAAACGACACGAAATTGCGAAATATTCGCGGCCAAATATTTCGCATCAAAACCATTCACACCGGCGGCGACGCGAATATGCGACAGATGTGACGATTAGATTCCAAAGTTTCGCTTTGCGACGGGAGGTTCTTCGCCTCCACGTCATTTCTTTAATCTGTTAATTATCCCTCATGTATTCGCTACGTTATGCCGCTGTCGTCTTGTTACCAACTTTACTCAACACAGCAGCAGCTCACTGTCTGATCACTGATCAATATCTGATATGAACACACTATTGCTATTTCTCCTCCTCCTCTCCTCTTTCCACTTACCCCCCCTCCTCCTCCTCTTCCTCTCCTTCTCCTCCTCTTCCTCTCCTCTTCCTCTCCTCCTCTTCCTCTCCTCATCCTCCTTCTCCTCCTCCTCCTCTCTTCTCCTCCTCTTCCTCTCCTCCTCCTCCTCTCTTCTCCTCCTCTTCCTCTCCTCCTCTTCTCCTCCTCTTCCTCTCCTCCTCCTCCTCTCTTCTCCTCATCTTCCTCTCTCCTCCGAGACACAGGTTATTTATTGTTTACATTAGCGGCCAAGCACGTGTCCATGCGCCCGCATGTCCGTGTGTGTGTGTGTGTGTGCGCGTGTGCATGTGCGTGTGTCTGTGTGTGTGTGTACGTGCCCAGAGAGACGGCAGGTGGAGGCTGACTGGCAGAGATCAGAGCAAAGACGGTGAACAACTTATTTTTCCTGTGAGAGACTGTGGCGGCCCGAGACTGTGCGGCCACCGTCTGTTATGGGAAACAGCTGTCTGTGTTCTGACGTGGGGGCTGTGACGTACCTCCTTTTCACGGCACATGATTGGTTGATGCGTTTATTCGCCGGGCGAAAGCTCGGAAAAATCGACCGCACGACGAAAAAAAATTATGTCGCATTTTCGCCGCGACACATTCGCGGTAGGTGTGAAAGGACCCGTGATGAAAACCGGGGTTCGAAAAAAAATATTAATGCGCGAATTATTCGCGCGAAAAATACGTCTCCGGTGTGAAAGGGCCTTAAAGCTCATGATATGTAAATTATGATATGATAATGTCAAGACATTTACAAAACACAGTGAAGTGTAGAAATAAAAATTATGTGCTTACAAGTAAAATAAAAATATTTAAATTATTAGACGAAAAGGTGAATTTAATTTCAATCTAGGCCTATTTGAATGTTCGGCCCCCAAGGTGTCTGTTAAGAAAAATTTGGCCCTTCGACAAATTTGAGTAGCCCTGCCCTAGGAGGAGTTCGTTTTCGATGGACCGCAATTCCTGTCGCCGCCACACGGGGGCCATTAGCCGTAGCCTCAAAGCCAGGGGTGCCCAAATTCTTCTCAGTGAAGGGCCAAAAACGAATCGGGGTGGAGGGTCGCGGGCCAAAATTAAACATTCAAATTAAATATGCCTATAACATATGTTAATTGTGCAAAATAAACACTCATACAAAGTATTTTTTAAATAACACTATTGATTATTGTGTTTCACTGTTAAACAGGCCTCCAGACTGCCCCTAAATGGGGGCATTTTGCCCCAAAAATTTGGGACAGTGCAAGTAAATTTTTCATCTACAGTACTTGTGCACATGTGCAACCAGTGAATTTGCCTGTCTTTTGTTTTGTAACGCTCGTGAAACATGAAAGGGGAGACTCAAAAAATCTGATGTTTGTAATTACAGGTGGCAGGTCAATGTGTGTGAATATTGTGAATACTTTCCCTGCAAATCAATTTACAAGTGTGTTCCCCTAAATTTCCTGCTTGCTCTCCTAAAATTTTAAGTTCGGGGCCACTGTGCTCCTAGTGAAAAATGTTAGTCTGGAGCCCTGCTGTTAAAACAAAGCAAATGTTACTGGTACTGGTAGCGTTACTCTGGTAGAGAATTTTCTGCTACTTGTGTCGTCCCCAGAAAAGCAGAGTAGCATCATGTGAATTTGTTGCCGTTGCCCAGTCAGCCCAGTCTCCTGCTCCTCTCACCCACACACAGCACCCTGTGTTGGGGGCTGCACAGCCGGCAAGCCCCCAACACCCCCCCCCCCCTCTCCCGTCCCCTCCCCTCCTCTCCACAGCTCGCCGGAGCTCTGGAGAAAGTTCTAAAGCTCCGGCGACGGCACCGGCACGGTACCAACGGCGGCGACGGTAACGTTACCGGCAATGATGACCACGACGGCAACAGCCCCGTCGGCACCGTTGTCGTCGTCGTTGCCGCTACCGGTGCCGGTGCCGTCACCGTCACCTTTCCCGGTGCTAAAGCTCTTGGAGCTCAGAGCTCTGGGGGGGAGGCTGCTGGACACTTGTGTGTTTACTTCCTGTCTCCTCTTCTATGGACACTCCCAGCACGTTAACCACAACACTGGTGACAGACACCACCTAGTGGTCGGAGTCGTACATGCAACATACATCACAGTGGGAAAAAAATAGAAATTTCAAAAATTAAAAATTCGAGCATTGGCAGCGGGCCAAAAATAATCGGCCGCGGGCCCCAAATTGGGCAGCCCTGCTCAAAGCGTTCGTAATGTAGCTTCACCGACTTGTTTCGCATGTATCAGAAGTGGAACGACGTTGATGGGGTGAATTATGTAGGATTAATACATGTTAGCGTAATCAGTGTCGACTTCCTGTTACCACCGGGGGGCGCTATGAGTAAGGTGGGAAGTTAATACGTCAGACTGTTCAGGACGGAGCCATCATCATGTCCACCAAGTTTGAAGCGGCTACGATCAAGTATGTCGTTCGAAGTGAAATGGCGCCGAACACGAAAGTCGCCAAAATGTGTGGCATCATAGCAGCCACGCCCTTTGACCTATAGACACGCAGAGCACAAGATAAGATCAGCATGGCGTCTACATGGTCCATAGCCAATTTGAAGTCAATCGGATGAAATATCTAGGAGGAGTTTGTTCAAATAGGAAAAAACTACAAATCAAAATGGCGGACTTCCGGTTGGGTTTAGGGCATGGCTCCAAGAGGATTTTTTGTGTGTCTCCCCATGTTCTATAACCCCACCAATATTCATGCATGTAGGTGAAACACAGAAGTGGGGCTCGCCGTTTCCAACTTTCTAGGGGGCGCTATTTAGCCATTTTGGCACGTCCATTTTTAACGACTTTATCAGACAAAACTTTTTGCATGTCTGCATGTGCGTGCCAAAAATCATCCGTTTTTGAGCATGTTCAGGGGTCCGTATTTCTCGTTGATTATTTTGGATCTCGAATTTCACTAGGGTCCTCCCTGTGACGTTGTCACTGGCTCGGGCCCTAATAAGCCTTTTGTTTGTTTCTTTGTTTCATTCCTGCCGCAGTAGCGTCACTTCACTACTTAAGTTCTTTTTACGTTTGGAGTCTGGTGCTCCCTCCCAGATTTTCATTTGAGCATTTCAACTTTCTTTCTCACTTCACCTCCTCTGCTCAGTGCCGGTGGGTGCTGTGTGCACACGGCCCTGCAGTCTCATGCCCTTTTACGGGCATTGATGGGGCGTTACCTATGCTAATCCTATGTTAATTAGACTCACCTGGCACACGCCCTCAACTTACGAGTAGATGGCATAAGAACACAGCTGCGAACAATTCTGAGGCTTACGAACGCGTTGATGAATCTGACGTAGGGTTTTCTTCAGGAACCTCTTAAGAACAATTTAAGAAAGAATCTAAGGTTCTTAAGAAGATATTGGTGAATGAGGCCCATTGTTCATTAGTTTCTCTGGTAAAAATGTGTGTGAAGAAATGTGGGTCATACAACGTAAATGTGAAAAATAATGAAGGTGTCTGGCAACAACTTGAATGTCACCAACTGTCATTTATATAATTATTTAAACAGGTTCACAGCTTACTGATTGATTTTACTTAAAGGTTCTGCGAAGAACTTTCATTTAGTGTTGATTTTGGCATTTTAGCCGTAGTGTTTTGCTTACACTATTTAGAAATAACTTATCTATTGGACCTAAAACCTATTTGGTGTTTTATGTCATACAGCGACATCAGCAGAAACCAGAGACTTTTGTGTATCCAGTTAAAAGTTATTTGTAGTTGCTTTAAACCAGCGCCAACCCATTTGCCAGAGCCGACGGGGATAGTAACCGTAGCAACAGAGACGAAGCACATTCCAGCTGCTAGTAGCACGTTTGTGATGGTCCAGATGAAAAATTAGCTCAGTGTTCGAACTGAGGAGACAACAAACACAGGTTAGCATTAGGTGTGTTTCCATTACCCCTGGAAATGCGTAAAACCTGAATATCCTAATTAAAAGCTGGTAATGGAAACGCCTACATTTCGAAGAATATCCTCAAAACATTTTTACGCTCTCATGAGGTGGTTTTTCAGACATTTCCATATAAGAGTGTGTCACAAAAGTGTAATGGAAACACTTTTTTCACATTTACATGTCACTCCATGTCTGATCAGAACTGATCCCGTTGGTAATGTTTTCTGGTTCCCTATGCTCTCCTGTCTGTCCTGTCCTGTGTACCGTTTTCACCCAACTGGGTTATTTTAATCAAACTTTGGCGTGTGAGGTGAAATCATTCAACTCAGTCTGATAACTCAGGCAGTGTCACACATGTCCATGTAAATAACCAAACAATAGTTTCTTGTATTAATTCTAATTCTACTTAGAATTAAGGCTCATTCGCAAAACACCTTTCAATGGAAACACCTGTAAATAGGAATTCTACTTTTTCAAAATTTTAGAAATATCGCTTTTATGTTGTGAAAACCTGTAATGGAAACACAGCTATGGCTGTGGTTTGTCCTCATTGGAGACTGCTCTTTGTGTAATTACCCTCTTTGCCAGAAGGGAGAGACAAAAATCTGGTAAAGTAGTGGCCGAAAGGACAAAGTGTTAACATCTCACCTAAAGGAAACACATGGTGTCTGGAACATTTTGGTTTCCTAAACACTTCAGTGGTAGGGGCAGATGTGCGTACCTGAGTCAGTGTCCCCCAGTGTGTCCTGGGACAGGCTTCAACCCTCCATAATCCCTGGTTTAGAAATCAGACAAATTGATAATCTGGGTTAATCAGTTTTGTGAGTCACTTTTTCCTTTAATCCTTCTTTCCCTCTTGTTTCGCTCACCTGTTCACTGTGTCTTTCCTCTGTCTGTGCCTCAGGTTATATTCCTGCCTGGCCAATGGGAGTCCAGATGAGTTCCAGCGTGGAGAGCAGCTGTACAGGATCAGAGCCGTCAAAGACCCGCTGCAGATTGGTGGGTTGAACTGCCACTCCAGTGTTCACTCCTGTAACATAACCCAGTGTAGACTGATCATAATAGCTTAAAGGGATAGTTCAACATTTTGGTAAATTGGCCCATTGCCATAATCCCTATAGGCATAACAGTAGGTTCGTTACCTTTAATTTTCGGTGCAAGATATTTTTATATATTTATATAATTTATTTTATATTTTTTGGTTTCCCTCATCAAACTCATCAAATACACAATCCAGCTGGGGTGGTGTTTAGTTCAGTTGGTAGAGCACCCGCCCCATGTGTTGAGGCTATAGTCCTCACTGCAGGCGGCCCTGGTTTGAATCCTCCCCTCTCTGCCTCCCATTTCCTGTCTCTCTCTCAACTGTCCTGTCCATTAAAAGTGAAAGGCAAAAAATATACTTAAAAAAAAAAAAAACACAATCCAACAACTCCAAAACGCTCCAGTGGACAAGTTGTGACCTGCACATTCACCACGCTATGAGTTAATAACAGAACATTACCAGACAGAGTTGTTTTCGAGGTAAATGCAGAGACTGCTTGCTGAAAAACTGTCCTAGACGGGAACGCGCATCAGCAGTTTTGCATGAATTTCCCTCTAAAACAACTCTGTCTGGTAACGTTGTGTTATTATCTCATAGCGTGGTGAATGTGCAGGTCACAACTTGTCCACCAGAGCGTTGTGGAGTTGTTGGATTGTGTATTTTATGAGTTTGATGAGGGAAACCAAGAAATCCCATAATGAGCCTCCGTAGCGTAGCTCTGTGCAGCTCGCGGCTCTGCTCCGCCATTCTAAAAATAGCTTGCACCAACAATTAAAGGTAACGAACCTACTGCTATGACTATAGGGATTATGGCAATGGGCCAGTTTGCCAAAATGTTCAACTATCCCTTTAAGCTTCCAGGTTAATTTTCACAAGTACAGTTTAATTCTGCGTTAATTACAATACACTACTAAGAAGTTGTTTTTGTTTAGGGTTCCATCTCAGTGCTACAGTGGTGACCAGTCAGGCTGGTCAGTCTAAAGGGGCCTACAATGTGGCCGTCATGTTCGATCGCTGCCGCATCACTTCCTGTAGCTGCACCTGCGGAGCTGGTGCTAAATGGTGCGCCCACGTGGTGGCTCTCTGCCTCTTCAGGATCCACAACGTGAGTAAATTCTACCAAACTGTGTCACGTTTTCATCTAATTAAATGATATTATCTTATGGAGAGAATAATGCTGATCGGGCAACATGTTGCGTCTGGCACAGTGTTATCAGATGAGGAGGAAGAGTGTCACAGTGATGAGCCATCAGACAACCACGCAGTTCTACAAGATACTGTCAGGAACAATAGCAATAAGAATTATTTTTAAATTATTAGTTTTTCCAGGTAAGTTAGACAGAATGAGGTTTTAGACAGGTGATCCAGACAAAATAAGCAACTTCTCTTTGGAGTGTGTAAACTTATCATGGACACTTATCACATAATTAGTATTTTCAGATTCAGATTCAGATTCACAATGCTTTATTTGTCCCAGAAGGACAATTCAGCTCCTACAGTCACTGACTTAATAAGACAAACATTTATACACATATACATTCTCAGACAAGGGAGCACAGTGTGCATCAAGTTGTTGCTCTGTACTAGAGTAATTGCACATGGACACCTGCTTCACATTCAGCAGCTTACTGACAGAGGGGATTAAGGACCTGGAGTCAGGGTTTGTCTTCCTGGGTGGCGGCAGGTAGCGCAGACCTGAGGGCATGAGACTGAATCTGTGATCGCTGTTGCTGATACTTTGGGCTTTCTGAAAGGACCCGTCTCTCCCAGAGAGAGTTTAAATCAGTCAGCTGCACCCCAGTGATTTTGGAACAAACTTTGACATTGTTTCGACAAATTTCTGTCTTTTACCACCAGACCAGCACAAAAACGAGAAGGCTGCCATTCCTAAAGCCTAGCCGCTGCTCCTTCAAAAAAAAATTTTTCTTTTTTTTACTGTCGCAAATACACCACCGTCACATCTCCACCTTCACTCTTTTTTTTAGATGTTAAAACAATGCAGGGTTTCCACTACCTCAGTACAGATCAGTGGGCGGTGGCGCTGCTGCTGTGTTTTTAAACTTAGCAGGTTTGATTCTTGTTGGACGTCACGTTCGAGTACTAGCGGAAAAGGACCATAAATAATAACCCCCCTAAAATGTCTCAATCTACTCTGTTTATCAATAAACATTTATGTAATGGGGAGGATTGCCACCGTCAACAGGAGGGGGTTTACCGCCACTACGTCAAAAGAATCCTAGCAGCAACACTGTACACAGTACACAATATGGGTTTTCTGTGAAAATAAAGTTATGAAAATACAGAGAGCATCTTGGAATGGGACCACACCAATTCAGAATCAGAAAACCTTTATTGTCTCCTGCAAAAAGCAGTGGAAATTTTTCTTAGACATGTGCATAAAAGAAACATAAGTTAAGAAAAACACAATTTAACATAACATAAAACAAACAACAAATAGATACAGAATGACACAGGTAAATACAGAATAAAACCTTAAAAGAACATTAAAAGACCATCAACATGCTGTCACTACATTACTACATTTTCATGAGTACTCGCTACTCATGGACTGCACTGCGTCCATCTTTTGCATCTTTGGCCTGTAAAGTCGTGTGGGTGTTCTGTATTTTTCTGTAACCTTAAGAAAGTGGGAGTGCTAAAGAGTTAACCTGTGTGTGTGTGTGTGTGTGTGTGTGTGTGTGAAGGCATCAGCAGTGTGTCTGAGGGCTCCTGTCTCAGAGTCTTTGTCCAGGCTGCAGAGGGACCAGCTCCAAAAGTTTGCCCAGTACCTCATCAGTGAGCTGCCTCAGCAGGTAAAGTCCTCATCCAACTGATCTCTCTAGAAATCAAACCACTGGTAAAAAAAAAAAAAAAATAGTGAGTGTTTGTATATTTGTGTGATTTACATTTGATGTATCTGGCAAAAGCAAAGGTATTCATTCAGCTTTGTGTTTCAGATCCTACCCACAGCTCAGCGGCTGCTGGACGAGCTGCTCTCCTCCCAGTCCACCGCCATCAACACCGTGTGTGGAGCTCCAGGTACAGTAGCAGTGATGAGCACATGCTGATTTTTTTTTCCTTAAAAAAAACAAGTAAATTGATTAATATTAATATTGGAAACATAGTGAACCAGCAAAAGTAAATAAGCAATTTTCTAGATTGACGCACATAGGACCGATTTCCTTACCTTTGTGTGTGTTTGTGTGTGTAGACCCGACCGCGGGGCCTTCAGCGTCCGACCAGAGCACCTGGTATCTGGATGAGTCCACCCTCAGCGACAACATCAAAAAGACTCTGCACAAGTTCTGTGGGCCCTCCCCTGTCGTCTTCAGGTACCTACACTCAAAACCCTCTAAAACCTGATCACATGACTCAGCAGGAGACACAGCCTCCATGTAAACACAACACCTGGATCAACACGCTCATTTTTGTCATCTGCCGAGCACGATGCCATTGAACCTGTGTTAGGAGATGAAAGACAGAGCTGCAGCCCTGAATATTTTATACTAACTAACAAATGGAAAAGTGCATTAGTTGACATGCTTTGGTCCGGACCAAATGCAATGTTTATTTTTTTGCATGTGGGCCAGGATTTGTAAACAAAGCCACATGTATGCTGAGGTGGTTTAATCAGTGGTCAGAGACATCTGGGACGGGGGAAAGCCAGGAGCGCTAAGTGGAAGTAAAAACTCGTTCTGATATTGATCTGGATTATGCACCTTAAAGGGACATTGTGTAACTTCTCCTGTTATCTATTCATGAGAATAGATTATTTGGTTCAAAAGTCTGTTTTTCATTCATCAGTAATCCCCCCATCAACAAAGTGAAGTGTTCCTTTCTAGCCTCGTAAACCAGCCTCTTGCGGAAATGCATTTCATTTCATTTCTCAGAGAGTCTGGCCTCATCCCCCCTCTAAGTGTTTGGGGTGGGCGGGAGTTGGGCGGGAGTAGTAGCAAAGACGGTTTAATTATCTTTGGTAGTAGCGTTGACAGACAACCCCATTCAGCCAATCAGCAAGTTGGTGTAGTGACGGGGCTTTGCACCAGTCGGTCCCTGATTGGCCAACGTGCTGTGTCAATCACAGCGGGCGACGCTGATTGGCTCGGCCTTCTGAGGGTTTCAGTCCAAACACTTAGAATGGGGATGAGGCCAGACTCTCCCTCGGAATGAAAAGAAATGAACTTCCGCGAGAGGCTGGTTTACGAGGCTAGTTCCTTTCAGCTCTGAATGAGCCGTTCATATCATTCATATCTCCATGGAGCGGGTAAGCTCGGTGCTGCTGCCATGTGGTGTCTCCATGTTTTTACCTTCAGTGGCAGCGTGACGGTAGGTAACCACGGAAACTCAGCGGAGACACCGAGCTGTCGGCTCAGGTGGAGGTGGCGTCTGTTAAAAGTCACCGTGGTAACGCAGTGAGGAGGAATGGAGCGTTACACTGATGCTGCATTCACCTGCAGTCGGGCAGACGGCCGTCGCTAACAAACCAGATGTCATTTTAGTCACAGAAGTCCAGAGAAAGCCGGTAAAACGTGGGTCAGGTCAACAATACCACATCGCCATGACAACATATTGTCACGTGTATTGTTTTGCCTCGTGCTGACGGACCACTTGTTTACATAGAGGCTTGTTTATGCCGTTACGTGCAGCGGCTGTCGTCCGTCTGCCGTCTGCCCAATTTCAGGTGAATGCAGCATGAAAAATACCATTGAGTTGCTTGCGATATATACAACCACAACACTAGATGGGAGGAATTCCTACACAATGTACCTTTAACATTTGCAGAGCATTTTGAGTATTAAGAGCATTGAATACAACATCCCTTTTACAATGCTGTTCTTATAATCTTACAAAGAACACGACTTGCTGCAAGACGGCTGCCAAGTAGAGAGCGTATCCTCATGTCCGCATGCTTTTTGCGACAGGGTCGTCAAACAGACAGAACGTCTCTGGTCGGATCTAGGTCAGGGGCCTCATTTATCAAAGAGCGTGTAAAAGTCCTCTTAAATTTTCAGTACGACGGAAAGGCAAAATGTGCGTACATCCAAAAAATATACACTCTTTTCAGATCTATCAAACTCCGCGTACACACGGCTGCACGGTATTTCCCTTGATAGATCACACCGGACCTGAGAAAAGCGTGGATGAGAACACGCCTCATACCCAGCCCCCTAAACGGCCCCATACAACCATATGTGGTCAATGCAAATCAGTTACGTGCATATTAAGTAGCCATGTGCACTCTGGAAACGTGTGGAATGACGTCAGTGGAAGACGGTGAAGACAACAGACGGACGGAGAGCGGAGAAAGAAGCGGAATTTCTCTGAAAGCGAGATACACGGTAACACGGCAATATCAGTCAGAAACATCATCTTGCATTGAAAGGCTACAATAAAAACAAAAAAACCTCCCAAATCTAAATGAAACAGAACAGAAAGAAGAAGAATCATATTTATTCTGCCCCTTATTTTAGATTATGTCATAATAATTTAAAGCAGGGTTTCCACTGCCAGTCAGTACTACTTTGCACCCCTTTCCACTAACCCCCAACTTCCGTTCACTGGAAGACTTTGATTTTCATTTGTGCATATTAAAAAAAAAATAAAAAAAAACCATTGAAGTCCACCAGTCTGTGACTTTTCCTAAAATGATGTTGGGCAGCACCCATTTTTGTTAAATACAATAAATATTATTCACACAAAAAATATCGATCATGTTTTCTCATTTGCTTTGATTTGCGCCGACATTATTGGGCTTGCTGCTTCGCAGTAATTATTTTCCAGACTGGACAGACTGGTTGTGGAAGAGGTGTAGCCTGCATGCAGGGGAAAAATATCAATATGATATCAAAAGAAAACGAAATTCGTTTTATAAAGCCAGTATTTAGGAGCAAACTAGTGTAAATGCACAGGGGAAAAATCAGAGTCGCTGTGCTTTTCATGTAAAGTGCCGACGTCAACACGTGTGCGGTGGTGGTGGTGGTGGGGGGGGGGGGTCATGATCACCACCACTTGCTACTTCAAACAGTGTCCGCGCTCCTCTCTCCCTCGCATACTGCAGTTCTCTGACTCTGCAGCGGCGTCGCCAATTCCTCCTGTTCTTCAAAAAGCGTGTAAATGCCGGTACGCCATGGTCGGACTGGTCGTAAATTTCGGCACTTTCTCCCGACAGGTTTTGGTTTGATAGATCCCAAATTAGGCGGAGAAAAGTGCGTACGCACAAAACGGGGGAAAGAGCGTGTAAAAAAACGTGTATCCACAATGATAAATGAGGCCCCAGGCCGGTTTCAGATCTCAAACGAACGACAATGTGATATTTCCATAACACTCAATCTGAATTGAATGCAGTCACACTGAAGAAAGGCTCAAGGAAAACGTGTGAAGTGTTGTGTAAAGTAACTGACAAAGTCGCAGTCAGACCACAGCTGCCTCTGTTCCCTGTATTTTCCATCCAAGTCTCATTGTTACGTAGTATCCCATTAAAGGTGGAAATGCCCAAAAGAAAAAACAATGCATTATCTATGTCTCCAAACCCCTGCGACACAGAGTTCCAGTGTTGTGCAGAAATGATAAGTAAGGAACTACCTATATCAGTGGTTCCCAACCTTTTTTGGCTTGTGACCCCATTTTGACAATTTCTGGCGATGCCACGATCACATGACTGCGGCCGTCAATCAAGATGCGCCAACTCAGATCATTCTATATGCTGCATTTTATTTGAACTTGATTTATATTTGAGAAAGTGAAAGTATAGAATACAGTTGTTTAAGATTGTGTGTGATGTTTTTAATCATAACAATGTTTAGTTAAAAAAAAACAGTAATTTTTTATCAATTTTTAAACATTTCAGGCGACCCTATTTGAATTCTAGGTAACCCCAAATGGGGTCCCGACCCCAAGGTTGAAAAACTCTGACCTGTGTATATCCTTGTACGAAATTACATATTTCTCAGCTTTTATCACCCCAATCATTTTTCTTCCCCTCACTCTTTCTTCCTCACTGTTTCTTGACTAAAATTAGAGTTGTGTGTGTGTTTTCACTCTCAGCGACGTCAACTCCATGTACCTGTCGTCCACGGAGCCACCCGCCGCCGCTGAGTGGGCGTGTCTGCTGCGACCCCTGAGGGGCCGGGAGCCAGAAGGCATCTGGAACCTCTTGTCCATCGTCAGGGAGATGTTCAAGAGACGAGACAGCAACGCAGCCCCGCTGCTGGAGATCCTGACCGAGCAGTGTCTCACCTACGAACAGGTACACACTCGACACGACACCAGCTCTAACTGCTGAGAGGCTGTAATAAGTGCAATTTCAATTTAACACCTTCACAGTCCTTCATGATGAACAATCTCAACACAACTAAACCGAACAGCTTCTCTTTCTTTCCCTCTGGTACCTAAAAGATCCTCATAATAAAGCCGTGTACACACACCTCACTGAACTGTTTGTGTGTGTGTGTTCAGATCATCAGCTGGTGGTACAGTGTTCGGACATCGGCGTCCCACAGCAGCGCCAGCGGCCACACCGGCCGCAGCAACGGCCAGTCGGAGGTGGCGGCCCACGCCTGTGCCAGCATGTGTGATGAGATGGTGGTGCTGTGGAGGCTGGCAGTGCTGGACCCCACCATGAGCCCATGCAGGTCAGACCATCAGAGGTTACCCAGGTTACACACACCGCTTTAGGGACTTTTTATGTGGTGATGAAATATGTTAAATCCAACGGATCTCAGCACATTCAATCACACAATCAGTCACCCTGTTTACACCTGGCATTAACATGCGTCTCTGTGTCTAGGTTGAAATCCGATCACTTGTTTGAGCAGGTAAATTTAAAAAAAGAAAATAAATAGTAGAAGAAGAAGAGAAAATGGTAGCCATCCGTGAAGTTGCCAGGCTAGTCTGTTTTGGAATTTTGAAACCGTAGCGCGCCGCGTTGGTGTGTTTCCGCCCGCGTAGTTTTTTGTGGATACAGGACACATTACTGTTTACACTTGTGTTCAATGTGGTTACAACGCAATTACAACGCAATCCGTCCTCAATGTGTCTTGAGTGCATTTACACCTATACTTTCATGAGGTCAAGCAATATCTGATTGCAATCCAATCACTGAAAACGCATGTTAATGCCAGGTGTAAACGGGGTGAATGATTGACTGCATCAGACAACACAGTTAAAGGGATATTCCGGCGTAAGTTTAACCCATGGTCGAACGCACAGTGAGACTAAGTAGAACACAACCTCCAGAGATCAAGTTTGCCGACCGCAAACTTCTCAAGTTGTAGCGACTTCAGCACAGTGAGCTAGATAGTAAAATACTGCTGTCTATGGAGCCAAGAGCCAACCGCAATCAAAAAAGCCGATCATAGCCACAAATAATGCTCAGAACAGCACCAAACTTCATCAACAGTACAAACAGGGTCCCAGTCCATAATACAAGGCATCAAACAGCCGCTAGCTTTGCCTGGTTTCTATTAACAAAGGACAAAAACAGAACACACCCACTCTCCTCTAGCCACTTGCTAGTTGTGGGAAAGCCCTGACGAGTCGATTACCGAGTGCATCAGTGTTCCTCTCTCTTTCTAACAATAACTAGCGAGTGTTGACAGGGAAATGAACGGAGTTGAGCTGCTCAAATTACCACAGTCAGCAAAGCGTGCTGCATTTTTGGAACCAAGCGTCACTGGACTCCTTACTTTTCTACTGCACTCGGTAATCGACTCGTCAGGGCTTCCGCACTAGTAGCAAGCGGCTGGAGGAGAGTGGGTGAGTTCTGTTTTCGTCTCTTTTCAATAGAAACCAGGCAAAACTAGCAGGTGTTTGATGCCTCGTGTTATGGGCTGGGACACTATTTGTACTGTTGATGAAGTTTGGTGCTGTTCTAAACATTATTTGTGGCTATGATCGGCTTTTTTGATCACGCTTGGCTCTTGGCTCCATAGACAGCAGTATTTTACCATCTGGCTCTCTGTGCTGAAGTCGCTGCAACTAGAGAAGTTTGCGGTCGTCAAACTGGATCTCTGGAGGTTGTGTTCTACTCTGTCTCACTGTGCGTTAGACTATGGGTTAAACTTGTGCAGGAATATCCCTTTAAAATGGTAGTAATATGAACACAGGGCTGGTGAAGAGGAATAAAGGCTGTTTGCTCCTTCCCAGGCGTCTGGAACTGGCGGTCCAGCTGAAGCAGTGGCACCTCAAGGTCATCGAGATCGTGAAGCGGGGGCAACACCGCAAGTCCCTAGACAAACTGTTCCAGGGCTTCAAGCCGGCTGTGGAGTCCTGCTACTTCAACTGGGAGGTGGCCTACCCACTGGACGGCATCACCTACTGCAGCGCCGATAAGAAGAGCACCCCGTTTTGCTGGTCCAGGGCGGTGCAGCATCAGAGAGGAATCAAGGCTGCCGCGGGGGGAGGCGGGGATTCCTCCGAACCGGGGGGAGGAGGGAGAGGCGACGGCGGAGCTGCGGGAGACTTCAAAGGAAGAGGAGGCGGATTGTCTCAGCAGGAAGTGGCGGTGCGACCCAAGGAGACCATCCTCACCAAGAGGAAGGGTCTCTCTGTGAGCGGAGGGGGAGGGATGCTGGTCCGTCTCGGCGGGGGGGTCTCTCTCTCCCTGGAAGACGGAGGAGGGAAGTGCATGTACAAAGGGCCCGGCTCCTCCTCGGGGGGGAAGCTGAAGCTGACGCAGGGAGGCGGGAAGGGGGCTTCGGTAGGAGGCACCGGAGGGAGCGGGGGGCTGGCGGGGGGGAAGCACGCCAGCGCCAAGCGGAGAACCAGCAGCGAGGACAGCTCCCTGGAGCCCGACCTGGCCGAGCTCAGCCTGGACGACGGCTGCAGCCTGGCCCTGGGGGCGGAGGCCAGCAACACCTTCGAGTTCCTCCCCCCGCCGCCGGAGATGCTGCCCTCCCCCAGCCCGCTGCTCAGAGACTCACGCAAGTACAGCGGCGGCGGCGGCGGAGGAGGAGGAGGGGGCAAAGTGTTCGAAGCCAAGCGCGTCGGTCACAGCTCGGCCCCGCTCCCCGCCGCCGCCGAGCCCGCCACCCCACCCTGCTTCCCCGCTAAAGAGACGGTGCTGGTGGTTATGGACGCGCCCGCCACCGCTGTGGAAAAAGAGGCGGAGCTGGAGGCGGAGTCCGTCCAGAACAGAGATGAAGATGTAGACTCGGCCGGCAGCAACCAGCCATCCACCTCCACCTCCGCCGCCTCCACCACGGCCAGATCAGGCACCGCCCAAACAGCCGCCAAGACGCCGAGGGGCCGCAGGGAGACGGCGGCCGCTGGAGCTGCAGCGGCGGCAGCAGCAGGGGGGGCAGCGGTGGCGGTGGCGGCGGGCGGGGCTGCAGCTCCACCTGGACCAGCCAACCAAGGAGCAGAGGCAGCGGGCGGAGCTGCGGGCGGAGAAGCCGTGGGCGAGGACGACTATCAGGCGTATTACCTGAGCGCTGCCTCAGAGGAGGGAGCTGACAGACAGCTGACTGACAATCACCAGGAGGAGGAGCCAGACATCTTCGCAGGGATCAAACCGCTGGAGCAGGAGGGACGCATGGAGGTGAGACTCCACCCACAGCTTCATATGAAGGAATTACTACAGTCTATATAATGATAATGGTACCTATAGGGGTGTGTCACATATCTGAGCGTTCATGGTCACTGAGCAGAGGAACAAGGAGCAGCAAAGTCGTAGCATTAAAGTCTCCCTCCCGCAACCCTTTTTGGTTATTTTAAAACATTCTCTGTGGTCTTTAAATTGTGATTATGAAGTTTTTAGCCAAAATCACAAAACCTGTGCCATTTCCCAGGGCTCTTCTTCTGCACAGCACCAGCAGCTTATTAGCAATGCGCCTCTGAGTGGTGGGTGGAGACTGCGCTGCTCAGAAATGCAATTTTGCACTTCCTTTTCTGCTGATATGTCCTCTAACACAAGAAAAATGCCACAGGAACATGTGAAAAGCACGAAAAACACGATTTTCATGGGAGGGGGTCTTTAAAGGAGAATTCCGGCAATTTTTGACCCCTAAATCATTGTCCTGATGGTCACCCAGTGTTGGGGGGAGCAAAAAATGCGACTAAAATTGATGCAGGCAAACCAGAGTTACACCATGGCTAGACGCCGCTAGGGATAGCAACAACGCTAACCTATGGGGGCAATTCTTTCAACCACAACAAACACTCAATAAACAATCAAATATCTATGGTCCATGACTGGAAACCTTAGAGACACCACTGAACTCATATAGTGTACAGTATAAACAGTATAAAGTTTATGTTTTTGCATGTAGTCACTCACCTCAGATAGATAAATAAACGGTTGAGCAGTGCAGTGGTAATGTCCATAATATCTCCCACCATTTATTTTTGTAAAGAAATCATCACAACAAGGAAAAAGTGTTTGTTTCTGTGGCAGGGAGAGCAGGCGCTCTGTGATTGGATAGTAATGTCTTTCCAGGATGTTTCAGAGTTCGGCTGTCTGAGGTGAGTGATAACATGCAAAAACACAAAGTTTATACTGTTTATACTGTACACTATATGAGTTCAGTGGTGTGTCATAAGGATTCCAGTCATGTACCATAGATATTTGTATTTTGAGTGTTTGTTGTGGTTGAAAGAATTGCCCCCATAGGTTAGCGTTGTTGCTATCCCTAGCGCCGTCTAGCCATGGTGTAACTCTGGTTTGTCTGCATCGATTTTAGTCATGTTATTTGCTCCCCCCAACACTGGGTGACCATCAGGACAACGATTTAGGGGTCAAAAATGACCGGAATTCTCCTTTAACTGAGCAACAGCTCCACTTGTAATTCATTATCCATGTTGTATTCACCATGGGTGGTTGAGGCTGATAAGACCCAATCAGGGAGTGACTGTGGGTGTCTGTGTCATAGTTTCCAAAGGTCTCAGTGTTTGCCCATCCAGACAACAACTCACTCTACACCCCAGAGTTTTTAACCTATAGTGGGTTCCGAGAAGTCTTTCCATTTTTGATCCTGTTCATGGGGACGTAGCCTTAATGACATGTGCCCTCAATCCCTCTTAAAAACATTTGCTTGCATTGTGTGCATCTATTTTTTAACAGCAAAGTTTGCGAATGTGAAAAAGAGACCGGATCTGCTGCTGGAGGGTCCACTGCTGTAAATCTGCTGAAACAGTGTTTACTGGCTGCCGCTGACACCAGACACCAGAGATGAAACCTTACTGCTGTACTGATATGTGTGTGTGTGCGTGTGTGTAGGTGCTGTTTGCGTGTGCCGAGGCACTCTACGCTCATGGCTACAGTAACGAGGCGTGCCGGCTGGCCGTGGAGCTGGCCAGAGACCTGCTGGCCAACCCCCCGGACCTGAAAGTGGAGCAGCCTCAGACTAAGGTAGCCAGTCACAAGATCCAGCAGCCAGGAACACATTCCTCTCCTCTCTCCATCAGTGTCAGTCTGCAAACTCATCAACATTTCAAACTGTGGAGTATGATATTTAATCTTTCCTCATGAAGACCACCAGATTCTGTTGATATCTCTTTTATTATTGCTTATGCACCAAGACACTGCCCCCTATAGTTATTTCATAGCTGTAGAGCAGGGGTGTCAAACTCAATTTAGTTCAGGGGCGACAAACAACAATTTGATCTAAAGTGGGCCTAACCGGTAAAACAATAGCATGATAACCTATAAATATATTTTTGAAAATGATTTTTTTTCCTCTGTTTTAGTACATTATTAAGATGTTTACAGTTAACGAACTATCCTTTTACAAAACATATTATGAACCACCTGAAATTTCTTGGTGAAAATATGTGCAATTTCAAATTTTCACACTTGGCAAATTCATGCTGAGGGCCGGATTGGACCCTCTGCCGGGCCGGTTTTGGCCCGCAGACCGCATGTTTGACACCCCTGCTGTAGAGGAAAAACTGAAAAATGATTGAACTTTTTCAAACATCTGCTGCTCCAGCATATTTTCACATAGAAACTCCATTTAAAGGGATAGTTCAACATTTTGGCAAATTCGCCCATTGTCATAATGGTAGGTTCATTACCTGTAATTGTCGGTGCATTGCAGTGGCAACCTCTGAGTGCCAGAGCCACAGCTGAGGCCAATCAATTAATACACCCGCTATACAATTCCATCACATGTATCGTTTTCCACGCTCCATCTCCATTATTCCCTCTCTTGTTGGATTTAGGGTAAGAAGAGCAAGGTGTCCACCAGCCGTCAGACACAGGTGGCCACGAACACGCTGTCGAAAGCCGCCTTCCTCCTCACCGTCCTCAGTGAACGTCTAGAGCTCCACAACCTGGCCTTCAGCACCGGCATGTTTTCCCTGGAGCTCCAGAGACCGCCGGCGTCGACCAAAGCTCTGGAGGTCTGTCTCTCGCTCTCACACACACACACACACACACACACACAAACTCTGTATGCACTACTGGTTGAAAAATTATAAAAAATAAAAAAAAAAAGGTGAAAATTGAAATAATGATATTTGGTAAATACAAACATGTAAATTAACTATAAAAGAAGCCTTTAAGGTGGGCACTGCTTTTTGATTGGTGCTTTGTTAAAAGGGTTTCCTCCATTACTTCTAGTACAGTGGCCGACAAGGGCAAATGATCTGCAGCAGCCCAATACACTTCCATGAGAAGACACGAGCTTAGAAATGATGCATATTCAAAGCACATAGAAAAAAAGAAAACAAATACAAAACAGAAAATGTGCTGCAAATGAAAAAAATATTGCAGGAATAATAATAATGACTTTATTTATTTAGCACATTTTAAAAACACAAGTTTACAAAGTGCTTCACAGAACAATATAGAAGAGACAAGTCACAAATGCCATAAAACTATAAGAGGTGGACTGCCCAAGTGACACAGCAACACAGGCAATACAAGAACACAACAACAAATTGAGGCCGGAGGACTCAAATTAGAATGCATGATGCAGTTAAAAATAAATAAAAGGGGGGTATACATGATAAAAACAAATAAAATGAGATACAATAAGAAAGGGATGGAATAAAAAGATGGGATAAAAGAGTTAAAACTAAAGAAAGTGTAAAGTAAAACAAAGAGCATCTGAGGAAAACTGTGAGATAAACTAGATCATAGGATGACATCACTTAAAAGCAAGTCTGTAAAAGTGGGTTTTAAGAAGTTATTTAAAAGACAAAACAAATACATGAACAGCAAAAGAGCTGCAAATCCAGAAACCATGCAACAACAAGAACACATCATCAACCCCCAACACAGCAGCAGAAAACCCTAAGTGATCCACTAACACATGTAAAATATCAAACAACAAACAAAGGTTCTTAATATCTAGACCTCAGGGTTGAATTTCATATGAAGGCTGGAATACATTTTTACTCACCACTTTTTGTGGCTTATCCACAGAAGAATCTGAGTGCTTGACCTGACTGTGTTGTTTGTCACAGTCTTGTTACGTCACTCTGAATAGGTGTTTGAACGTTTGTGAACCTCGTGAGTCGTTTAGATTTTTGATTTTCTTATTTTATCGTTGCCAGTTTTTGTTATGAAATGTCAGGCTTATGCTGATCAATCCATGTCCTTGTTTGGAGGGAACTGTGTGTGTAGCCAGCAGACCATGTGAAACATGGAATCAGAGTATTTGTAAAAGTAAGTGAACCCCAGCTGCACTGGTAAAGTCAAGTAGGTAGACTCAGGTGTGGGTGCTCAAGTAATCAATTAAGCAGACCAATCAAATGAAGCATCCTCAGGAAAGGCTTTTGTAAGATCTGTAAGACAAATCATTTACACATGGAGGACACCACTGGACACCACTGGACTGCCATTAAACTTTGACCAAGAAGCAGCAGAAGGAGAATAAATCAGGTAGAGGCCAACCCACCTCAGACCGCTCTGGCAGCATCTGGGATGTACATGCGTCAACAATCAAACGGAAAGTGAATAGACATTCATGGGAGAGTTGCTAGAAGGAAGCCTCTGCTCTCAAGAAAGAACAAAGTTGCAAGAACTAGTTCAAACTTTTCACAAACTTTCAACCAGCACTGTTAGGGATGTCGCGAACGATTACTTGTTTTCACAATTAATTGTGGTATTAAACGCCACAATTAATTAATCGTAAAGATTCCTAAATACCGTCACTTTCCAAAAAAGATTATGTCAGAGCGGTATCGGCAGATGTGCGCCAAAATAAAGGTAAATGTACAGATACTGGTCCATTTATCTAACGTAACATTGAATTGGTAGGAATTTAAATGTTAGCGTGTCATTTGTATTTTAAAAAAACAACAAAATAAAACAAAAAATTGTTAAAATAAACGTAAATTTGGTATAGATGACAATGTATGACCTGAATATTTCAAACATTTCCCCTGGGGGGTTAATAATTGGTCATATATTAATAGATACTTGAAATATTTTGTGTAAACAATGAGTAATGTAATTATATTTTGTCTATATTTGATTTGACACATTCATAATGTTGTGAAATTAATTAATGCATAATAATCATGATAATCATAGTACCGTGATTATTTCTCTGACAATAATCATACCAAGAAAATTTGTAATCGTGACATCCCTAAGCACTGTAAATGTTGTCATTTTGAAATGGGCTTCCTTATTCCTTCATAAACACCTGTGTGTAGTATAGATGTTGTGTGTAGACATGATCATGTACCACACATACTGACCGTGTGTGTGTGTGTGCTGCCCAGGTGAAACTGGCCTATCAGGAGTCAGAGGTGGTGTCTCTGCTGAAGAAGATCCCTCTGGGCCTGGTGGAGATGTCGGCCATCAGAGAGAGAGGCGAGCAGCTCCGAGACGGAAACTTCTGCGATTACCGGCCTGTGCTGCCTCTCATGTTGGCCAGCTTCATCTTCGATGTGCTGTGTACCCCAGGTAAGTACCAATACTGGTTTACAGGAGCTTTAAATTGAAGGGTAAAATTGCAACAACAAAAAATCTTGTCCAGTTTGAACTTCTGTCTGATAGGATGTTAGGGAGAGAGAGGGAGAGTCAGACCAGTGTATACATCAACCACAAGGCCACTGGATGTCCCTGGATAGTTAGTCAGAATAATAGAACAAGTAAATATGTTTTAAATGTGAACTTCAAGAATTAACATCCCTTTCACTTTTCTCCATATTGTTTGTGCAGTTGTATCTCCAACGGGTTCCCGTCCACCGAGCCGCAACAGGAACAATGAGATGCCTGGTGATGAGGAGCTGGGCTTCGAGGCTGCCGTGGCTGCACTTGGTAAAAATAAAGATCATCAGACCATCTGGATTAGATTTTCTGTCTCTGTTCAGTGTTGAGTTTTCCTCACCTCAGCATGTTGACATCATGACGCAATGCGTGTTGTTTCCACTTCTTCTTCCTGTATCCAAAAACAACAACCTAACTGTTCGCTCACCTTTTTGTAGATCTCACTATCCCAGTACTTTCTACCGTCTACAAAAGACATGATGTTTATGTCTTTCACCACTTATGAAGTGATGTGTTTCCTCCTTGCTCCAAAAGTGTGGTGTTATTTTGCATTGTGCCCTGTTTACAACAAATAGTTCCTGTACTCAAAAGACCAAGAGTCCTTGCAAATAGAACATGCGCAGAACACAAATGAATGTTGCTTTAGATGGAGATATCCCATCGATAGGCGTATACATGACCAAATATTGGGGTTAGAAACCCAGGGGTAATTTTCGGAATATTAAACTGGAATATGAGCATATTCCGTTTTTTCAAAAGGGTGATTGGTGTTTACGTGGCCGTGAACAACCGGATTAATGCTAAGATCCCGGTTATGAAAGGGTTACTGACTGCATGTAAACATAGTCACTGCGTCACCTGTTCCACCTGTTCATGACTCCGCCCTCCGTGCGTCCGCAGGTATGAAGACCACAGTCAGCGAGGCGGAGCATCCTCTGCTGTGTGAAGGAACCAGGCGGGTCAAGGGCGACCTGGCTCTGGCTCTCATGATCACCTACAAGGATGACCAGAGCAAGCTGAAGAAGGTAATCAACACCGCTGTCATCCCATAGGAGAAGGGAAAAGTGTGCGTGGCATGAAAAGTGCAGAGTTTTCTCCAGCTTCCCTCATCTCGGCGTCATTCAGGTCATTTCTTACCACAGCTGCTTCACTGTCCACTACCTGCCTGAACATAGTGGAGCTTTTAGCTGCTGAAGAGCCAGGTTTTTGTTCAGGAGATGCTTAACCATTTATTCAAAGTGTTGATCCGTGATGAGATCCAAAAACCAAAAACCATCTCAGTGTAGTTTACATCTCCTCTCACAGGCTTCTCTCTGTTCTGGTCTCTGACTGGCAAGTCATTCAGAACAGAGGGATCTTTTAAAAAAAATTTATTTAACCTTTATTTAATCAGGCAAAATCATTAAGAACAAGTTATTTTTTGCCTTGATGGCCTGACAAGAGGCACAAGCTTCTTGAAGGGAAGGAGAGAGAGGGCTGTGAAAAAAGTATTGGTTAAAGACGGTAGCACAAAGTACAACTATACAGACATGTAGCAGGACAACAACAGAGACAACACACAAGCATGGCTATGCAGACACACAGCAAGAGAGTGACAGGGACAGAAAGGGTTAAACAAACAGCTATTCAGTCAATACAGGCAAAGCAGCAAGACAGAGAAATATAACAACACACTAGTATTACAAAGGGTTAGGACTGCATTAGGAAGGCTAAATTGATAGAACATGAAAGAAAAAGAAAACCAGTGTTAATAGCGATGATTAATTACAGCATCACAACACAAATACATAAAGGCAGAGTTAATAACAGGGTTATATGCAAGAACATATCACAAAAAAAGGAGCCTGGATGTCTGGGCCTCTATTCTGATTGGCTGGCTGTTTTCTGAGTGATAGATTAAAGATTTCAGGTAAAACACTCAGATAAATCAAATCCTAAAAGACTGGTTGAAGGGTTCCAGGGAGCAGGGCTTAGAGCTGTCACTGTTTTGTTGTGACATCACAAAGTTACAGAAATCCTGACAGCTGGTTTTAAGGCTCAGTTTCTGAATACAGGCTGTGTTCATTTCTCTGTGGACTGAGGCTTTTGACACTGTGTTGATATAGAACCTAGAGCTGCTTTATAATCAAAGGCCGAATGAACATCTACCTTTTATACTGTATGAGGCCTTTAATGTTTCTAAGTAACTTATTCACCCTCTGTCTGCTTCCCTCTCCCCTGTGTAT
The DNA here is from genome assembly GCF_045865225.1 of Trachurus japonicus. Classification (NCBI taxonomy): domain Eukaryota; kingdom Metazoa; phylum Chordata; class Actinopteri; order Carangiformes; family Carangidae; genus Trachurus; species Trachurus japonicus. The sequence goes on along the minus strand of NC_140921.1, from coordinate 29,741,513 downwards.
CTCTCCCTGCCTTCATCCTCAGATACTGGATAAGCTGTTGGACAGGGAGAGTCAGACCCACAAGCCTCAGACTTTGAGCTCCTTCTACTCCAGCAAGCCGGCAGCCGGCAGCCAGCGCAGCCCGTCCAAACACACGGCCCCCGGCCACAGCAGCGGAGTGAGCGGAGCCACCGGCGGCGTCTCCAAACACGCCCCCTCGTCTTCCTCCGCGGCCAACGTGGCGCCGTCTTCCTCCAGCTCTTCGTCCGCCGTGACGCTGGCCGGAGAGGAGGTGGCCCACCAGGCCGAGCTGAACCCGGTGCAGAACAGCACGGCGGCGGAGAGCACTGCAGAGACCAGGGAGCACGGTGAGAACCCCCCACCCACAACACCACTGGCTCTTATGCTGCGTTCAAAACAACTCAGAGGTCGGAATTCCCAACTCGGAAATGTCCAACTTCATTGCGTTCACGCTGCAGGAACTTGGAAGAAAAAAAACATGGATACCTGAAGGAAGTTTGGCATACGAAAAAGAAATGCAGCAGTAACGTTAAATTATGTTTATTTTGGAGGAGAGGAGACGCCGCAGATGAGTGCATATAATGTTATGGCCTTGATAACAGTTAAAGGGACAACGAGGAGTTTCTATTTGGTTATAAAAAAGTCTCACGTTAATGTGGATGAATCTTGTTAATGGCTCCATTTTCGATAAATATATTGTTTTGTCTCTATCGTTATTTTGTTATTTTAATTAATGGTGGAAATGCTGGGCGAGCCGACCAGCGTTTCCTTACTTTCGGTTTCGCGGACGCTCATGAGAATAACGCCGCCGAATTGCCGTTTATGGTCGAGACTACGACGGTAACTGAACCTCTGACTTTAATTCTTGATGAATGAAAACATGAGTCTGTCTTGCGCCGGTCGAAGAATTCTATGGTGTGCGCGGAGGCTCATAAATGTAGTGTGAAAACGCTTTGCTTTTCCAAAACTCCTCGTTGTCCCTTTAAACATTATTTCTGTCACATATGAGGACCACAATTTCACACCATACAACAATCACAGCTTAATATAAACGTATTTCATAGGCTACTGCAATAATACACAAAAATATGCATTCAAGCCTCAACAAATAAATTAAAATGTCTAAATTCTAACCGTTTAAGACGAGGGCTGCCATGTTTTGATGTTGTCGTGACGTCAAGTCGGAAAGTCGGAGCTCTGAAATGATACCAGAGTTTCCGACCTGTAATTTCCGAGTTCGACGCCGTTCAATTCATTTTTTTTACAACTCGGAGCTCGTTTTTTTTCGACTTCCGAGTTGTCTTGAACGCAGCATTATGATACTGTTGATCTACAGCAGTTTCATGCTTTGAGAACAGTTTCCACAGCAGCAACAACATTTTTGAAAACATGTTTATTGTTACTGCTGGGAGACTCTTGACTTGATTGATTGATTTCCTGTGCTGTCGGGTGTGTAAGATTTGAGAGCTCAAATCTTTGCAACAATGGAAGTGTTTCCCTGGGACACAGTGCTTTTAACTTCAACTTACAACTGGGCAGTGAATACAGGAGCATCCTGCCAGCTTCGTTTGTCACTGTTTTCTTTTGAACCTAGTTTCTTGCCTTCATTGTGAGAGCAAGTGAGAGAGGGGAAGATAAGGTGGAAGGAGCCACGAGTTGGACTTGTACAGTTAATTACAACTTCATGATCCAGAAACACTCCTGTCATGTTGTAGGACTGAATTTGCTGTGTTTCCATTTATTTGCATGTGTTGTCTTAAAGGGATAGTTCAACATTTTGGCAAATTCTCCTATTGCCATAATCCCTATAGTCATAGCTGTAGGTTCATTACCTCTAAATGTCGGTGCAAGCTGTTTTTAGATCGGCACATGAAGCAAATACTCAGAACTACTTGTTTTTGAAATCACTCCACCCAGCAGCCGTGTCAGAAACGTAGTTCCAGCTACGCATTTGCCTCGAAAACAACTCTATTTTGTAACGTTCCATTATTATCTCATAGCGCGGTGAATGTGCAGGTCACAACTTGTCCACCAGAGCATTTTGGAGTTGTTCGATTGTGTATTTAGTTTGATGAGGGAAACATGGAAATACCGTGCAGCTCGCGTCTCTGCTCCACTGACCTTAAAACAGCTTGCACCGACATTTAAAGGTAATGAACCTACCCCTAAAACTATAGGGATTCTGGCAATAGGCGAATTTGCCAAAATGTTGAAATATCCCTTTAAAGGGGAACTATGCAAGATTTTTAACTAAGATACTGTATGTACAGGGAGAATGGAGGCTCTCTGCCTTCCACCTAGCGTCTCTTGGCTGAAAACGTGTATGATCAGAGCCTCCGACCCGGTGTCCCAGATGTCGTCTCTGCGGCACCATGACGTAACCTGTAGTCTCTTGTTTATGATATATACGGGTCACAATGCGTATGTTTATGTAGTCTTATCTGATAAATAAAGTTATCCACCGCTTTGTTGAAAACAAATGCACGTGGCCAGGGTGGGATGGAGGAGGTTAGCTGTGAGTTTTTACAGTGTTTTTACAAACTGTAGTGGGAGCTCCGTAGAGAAAAAAGTGTCCAAAACAGCAAATAAGTGACTGGATTTGCATAGTTAGCCTTTAAGTTGAACAGCGTTTTGCTCTCACAGCCACTGTAGCTGCTTCCATATCAGAGAGTAGGGCTGCTCGATAGAGATGTTTTCTGTCAACTTTTGTTTTACCTCAGAAAAACATCTCTGAACCAGCTCCATGCTCCGTTAGAGTTCTCAACAGGCATGAAAATTAAAGGGATAATTCATTCAATTTCACTCATTATCTACTCACCCTCATGTGGACTAAGGACTGGGAGAAGTTTCAGAGTCCTCCGTGCCTTCTCTGAGTTACAGCGGGGCTCGGCGCAGCACTGCATGTCCATATGACAGTTGCGAACGGAGCTCACTTTTCTTTGTCCAAAAAGAAACACCAAAAAACATTAAAATACCTCCGCACAGCTCGTCTGTAATGTCTGCCTTGTATTGTAGCCCCAACATGAGAAATTGTCCCGAAAAAGAGTAGATAATGAGTGAAATTTGCATTTTGGGTGAACTATCCCTTTAAAATGAAAATTAAAACCCAACCCGGCCCAACCCACAGGTGTTGAAGCCCGGACCCGACGCGGCCTGACTCATTGGTATTATTTCTTGCCCCAAACCAGTGTGTCACAGTCGGGTTTTGCAGAAAAATATATATATTGCAATGTTAGGTTTTTTCCAGTGTCATGCAGTCGTATTAGGGAGTCACTCTGTGGTACCATGGTGTCCTTTGATAGACATAGTCCTTTGTTTCCTGTCCTCCCAGTATCAGATGGACCTCCATCAACAAGTGACCAGCAGAACGAAACGGCTCCGTACAAGCTGGAGGCCACGGTGCCCAGTCGACTGGCTCTGGGGGCGCGCTGTGGGTACAGCCAACGCTGCTGGGGCTCACCTGTGAGGCAGAAGAAGAAACACACAGGTACACACTTCGCCCACATTATTTCATGTCGGTCTTTGCTCAGTAACATCACATGGGCTCATGTTAATGAAGGGAGACATGGTGTTCTTGGTGTCTGGACAGGCATGGCGAGTATCGACAGCAGCGCTCCAGAAACGACATCGGACAGCTCCCCCACCCTGAGCCGCCGCCCGCTCAGGGGGAGCTGGGCGGCCACGTCTTGGGGGCGGGGCCAGGACAGCGACAGCATCAGCAGCTCATCATCAGACTCGCTGGGCTCCTCCTCCTCTAGCGGCTCGCGCAGGGCAGGGGGCGGGGCCAGAGCCAAGAGCACTGACACCAGCAGGTAAAACACGTCGGGACTTCTGTGGAGCAAATACAATCACAGTGATAATAATAACTAGAAAATTTCCTCTGGGAAATTTTGATAGGGCCACGGGGGCTACTGGCTGAGTTGCCATCTCTGGCAACATGGGAATCAAACCCATAACCTCATGTTCAAGACAGAGCTGATCAGACAGACACATGAGCACTGACCTTTGCAGCTATTTCATAGCTGTAGGGGCCAGTGCCTTGGTGCGTTTGCCCCGTGGCCCTAATAAACTATAAATGGGGGATTAAAGGTACATTGTGTAAGTTCTCCTGTTATCTATTCACGAAAATAGATTATTTCATTCAAAAGTCTGTTTTTCATGAATCAGTAACCCCCCCCATCAACAAAGTGAAGTGTTCCTTTCAGCTCTGAATGAGCCGTTCATATCATTCATATCTCCATGGAGACGGTAAGCTCGGTGCTGCTGCCATGTGGTGTCTCCATGTTTTTACCTTCAGTGGCAGGTAACCACGGAAACTCAGCGGAGACACCGGAGCTGTAGGCTCAGGTGGAGGTGGCGTCTGTGAAAAGTCACCGTGGTAACGCAGTGAGGACTGTGAGGACTTCACCTGAATGCTGCATTCACCTGCAGTCGGGCAGACGGCCGTCGCTAACAAACCAGATGTCATTTTAGTCACAGAAGTCCAGAGAAAGCCGGTAAAACGTGGGTCAGGTCAACAATACCACATCGCCATGACAACATATTGTCACGTGTATTGTTTTGCCTCGTGCTGACGGACCACTTGTTTACATAGAGGCTTGTTTATGCCGTTACGTGCAGCGGCTGTCGTCCGTCTGCCGTAGGGGTTGCACAGACTAGTCGACTAATCGACTAGTCGACTTTACTGCTCCACAATGACGTTTTGAGCTTGACGTCGACTAGTCGCTGATCATGTAACAGTAGGCTACAAGAGTAGCGGCTTGAAACAACAGCTGAGTGCGCTAAATGAAAAAAATACGAGCGCCGTCAAGCTGGATAGAACGAGATCGTACCAGACAGGAAGTCGGGCACAGAAAAGGCGAGAGAATCCGGTCAATTTTCAAAATAAAATAAACGATGATTAAGTTTGCTTGTCCGTCTATAGATATTTGTCAGTTGCGTCTGCACACAAGACACACATCCATAGGCTACATACAGCGCTAGAGACAGACCTGTGTTTGGAAAACCGAGCAGATACAGACGGGTTGATGTTTGACCGGCGCGGAGAGAGAGAGCAGGAGAAGCTGCTGCCTGTGAGGCGCTGCGCTTCCGCGGGCAGTGTGTCCGGGCTGCCGGCAATTAAAAAAAAAAAAAAAAACTCTGCTCATATCGACAGCTTTACGTCGCGCACAACAACAACAACCAACAACAGCAACAACCAACCAGAAAAAAAATGTGAGTGACACTGTGAGTGAGGAGGACTGTGATGGTGACGAGGCCTGTGTGTCGTTTTCCTCCCTAATTGTTTAACGGACAGGAGCTACAGTATTATCTTTTGCACTTGTATAGGAGTGCATGTTACAGAAAAACAAACTGATTTACAGTTTGTTGTTTATAAAGCTGCTGTTCTGTGGACTCATTTCTGTGCATGCGCGTCTGTCAGTGAATACAGATTGTTGCAAAGCATTTCCCTCCTCCTGTGATTTATGATGGGAAAAATATGAATGACGTCATCAGCGACTAGTCGACGTCGACTCGACTTTCATAACATTAGAGTCGACTTTAAAAAATCTGAAGTCATGCAACCCCTAGTCTGCCGTCTGCCCAATTTCATGTGAATGCAGCATGAAAAATACCATTGAGTTGCTTGTGATATACAACCGCAACGCTAGATGGGAGGAATTCTTACACAATATACCTTTAACAAAAACTGCTCTGTTTTCTGCAATTAAAAATTCTGATTTATTTCTATTCATTCACTTCTCCCTGTGTCCAGGTACAAGGGGCGACGTCCAGAGTGCCACGCCCCCCATGTGCCCAACCAGCCGTCAGAGGCAGCAGCCCACTTTTACTTTGAGCTGGCCAAGACCGTTCTCATCAAAGCGGGAGGGAACTCCTCCACCTCCATTTTCACCCAGCCCTCAGCCAGCGGGGGCCACCAGGGGCCCCACAGAAACCTGCACCTGTGTGCCTTTGAGATCGGCCTGTACGCTCTCGGCCTCCACAACTTCGTCTCGCCCAACTGGCTGTCCAGGACCTACTCCTCCCATGTGTCCTGGATCACAGGTGAGGACAAGTGGCGGCGGGAGAGAAGAGAAAAAGAGTTGAAACGTCCAGATTCAGGTTTTTTCTAATCCGGTTTGTTTTCACCTCTCAGGCCAGGCCATGGAGATCGGCAGCGCTGCCCTCAACATTTTGGTGGAGTGCTGGGATGGCCACCTCACCCCTCCAGAGGTGGCGTCGCTAGCGGACCGAGCATCACGGGCCAGGGACCCTAACATGGTCCGGGCGGCGGCGGAGCTGGCCCTGAGCTGCCTGCCTCACGCTCACGCCCTGAATCCTAACGAGATCCAGAGAGCCCTGGTGCAGTGCAAAGAGCAGGTACCGTGGGAGAGGGGAGAAGGACTGATCCACATGTTGCTGAACACATCAGACATTATTAGGGATGTCTGATATTGAAATTCTTTGCCGATATCCGATATGCCGATGCTGTCCAACACTTAAATTCCAAGAACGATACCGATATGCAGGGTTTTTCTCCCCCAAAACATCACATATCTGCTGTCAGGAATTAACACATTATGCTCACATTTATTTAGTTAGTTAGTTAGTTAGTTAGTTAGGAATGAGGGTGTTTGACAACCACAAGGTGCTTATTGTTATTTATTTGGGTATTTACCCACTTAGTTTATTTGTTGCTCTGTTGGTGTTACCTTCAGTTTGTCTTTATATATATGTTTGTCTCTGTATCTGTATATGTATATGTTTATATAGAGAGATACAGATTAGTGATAATATATTAGAATAAATACAGCTAGATATACTCATGAATTAATTTATTGTATAGATTATAATGACAAGAAAGCTTGATAGATAATTTATGAATAAGGGGTGGGAGTAAATAAGTTTTACTTCTTCCCACTCCTTTTCAGATATGAAAAAATAAACAACAAAAAAATCAAATTATCTTCATTTTCAATTATTTATTTATTTTTTTGTTCATGTGTTGTCTTTGCAAAGTTTTTTGTTTTGTTTTGTCTGTCCATTACTGTATTATGCTTAATTTCTTTTAACATGTCTGAAATAAACTGAAACTAACTAACTTAAAAAAAAGTTCTTTTCAGTTCATAGCAACCTGCTACTTCCTCACTTCCTGTCTGTCCTCATCTGTCCCCGTCCCCGTCCCCCTCCAGGACAACGTGATGCTGGAGAAGGCCTGCATGGCCGTGGAGGAAGCGGCCAAGGGCGGAGGCGTGTACCCCGAGGTCCTGTTCGAGGTGGCCCACCAGTGGTACTGGCTGTACGAGCAGTCGGTGGGCGGGGGCTCCGGCCAGCAGAGGGAGACGTCCGGGCGCTGCGGGGCCAACGGAGGCTCGGGCAGGAGGCCCCCGGACTCCAGCTGCGGTGTCCTGGACAGCGGGGCCCAGATGGAGTCCACGGGCGTGGCCACGGTCACGGCCTCGGTGACGGCGGCGGCCGTGGTGCCCGTCATCTCGGTGGGCTCCACCATCTACCAGTCCCACACCATGCCGGGCCAGGCCATGGCCCACCCCCACAGCCAGGGCCTGCACCCCTACACCACCATCCAGGCCCACCTCCCCACCGTCTGCACCCCCCAGTACCTGGGACACCCTCTGCAGCACGTCCCCCGCCCCACCGTCTTCCCTGTGTCTGGGGCTGCATACCCACAGGTCGGAGCTCACTACACAGTCAGTGGGCTATTTGATCAATTTCTGATTCATCAATAAGTTGACTAGCAGAATATGAACTCTTTTCTGTGGATTAGTTAGTTAAATTAGACAATGAGTGTGTTTACGTGGACTTGAGTATCCTGGTTACGATCAATATCCTGATTATCTCATCATTTTCAGGATACTGCGTTTACATGCACACAGAGAAACCTGGTTATTAATTCCTGTTTACATGATGAACACCAGTATCCTGCTGTCTGATCACTGCTTGTTCAGGCCACTTTTTCTATCAGCACTCGATTACGGTGATGTCATTTACATGAATGCTGCTCTCTACATTGAAGCCCCTTGATGCACTTTATCATTCTGCTCTTCAATTTATCACAGGAGATGTGTTCCATACCCATCACTGTGTTCTTTATAACAGGGTTGGATGGCCGTCCTTATGGTTTTTATTTACAAAGCCTTACTTGACATTTCATCTGTTTATCTTTGTAGTTTGTAACTTGCACACTCGTTCACAGGATACCTTGGTTTTACACACTCTTAGTATCAGGACAGAATTAGGGAAGACTGCCTTTCACTTCTTTTCTCTTTTTTTGGGGGGGCGGGGGTTGTTTTGTGTGTTTTTCCTTTCCCTCCTCTTTCTTATAAAGAGTATAGCTGGGACCCGGGACAGGGCCTGTGTGTGGTATTAATATTAGTAGAAGCAATAACGGCATTCGTAATATCAATAATAATCAATAATAATAATCATTAATAGGCTACTCACCCTCACCCTCCTTTCTTCTTAGTAATTAGCTAGCAATAGTAACAGTGGTTATGGAAACAGAAGACAGAGTAATGAAAACATATAATACAATATAATATAATAGTATATATGCTATGTGACTAAGGTAGAATAATAAATAGTAGTAGTATAGTAATAATAATAATGATAATAATAAATGACTGCCTTTCAATTCTATGCCACTCAAAAGTGGAATAACTTACAAAACTGTCTGAAACTTGATCAACTTATTTCTCTTGATAGCTTTAAGTGCTTACTATCAAATGTTCTGCAGTCTGTATGTACGCCTGTGATGTTTATTTAACACAAACTGCACCGATCGCGTTGCAAGTACGGTTCATTCATTTTATATTTAGCAAGAGAGCACGTCCTCACTTGTAGTTCGAGGGAGAGGTGGATGAAAATCTGCAGCCGCGGATGGTGATACAGGATCGCGTCAGTGGAGTTTATGGATTCCGAATGAAGAGCACCTTTAGTCGACTGTGTGTGTGACACATGACGTCTGTTGAAGATAGTTGTACCTATCAGAAACCGGGATAACGCGTATACATACCATAGTATTCCATTTCCTTTCAGAGTTTTCCGGATAGCAAAACCGTGTCTCTCAAAACCGGGGTACTGGTGGATCTGGGTTTCTGAAATCAGGATATGATGTTTAGGCACAAACACAAAAACAGGATACTCAAAACCCGATCATAACCGGGATACTCAAGTCCATGGAAACGCACTGATTCAATGGTTTTAATCTCTGGCTATATATGATTCCATTTGTAATTGAATTTGATAAATATGCCTGTGTGTGTGTGTGTGTGCGCATGTGTGTGTTCCTCCTCAGGGAATGCATCCGGCCTTCATAGGGGCCCAGTACCCGTTCTCAGTGGCCGCCGGCCCCCAGCCCCCCATGGCAGCCACAGCTGTGACCTTCCCTGGCGTCCCCGTACCGTCCATGACTCAGATCGCCGTCCACCCCTACCACGCTGAGACGGGCCTGCCCCTCAGCACCACTGTAGCAGGTCAGCACCGCGCAACGTGCAGTTTAAATGTAAATATTAGAGCAACACTGTTAGTCGGTGCTGACCTTCATGTCGTTTGTTTGCGATGGGCAGTCGGCAGCGTCCATGCAGGTCCAACCATCCAGGCCATCCAGGGAGCATCTCTACCCTCACTGTCCTCCCAACCCGGATCACTGGTCAGCACGCCCTTCCCGGCCGAGGACGAGCAGCACAGCCAGCCAATCAGCCAGCAGGGCCTGCACTACCTGCACTCTGCCTACAGAGTTGGTGAGGAGTTTGTGATTGACGTGTATTTCCTCAATTATAAGTCAGGAGGGATGTCACGATAATAGATTTTCTTGGTACGATTATTGTCAGAGATATAATCACGGTATTACAATTATCACGATTATTATGCATTAATTAATTTCACAACACTATTAATGTGTAAAATCAAATATAGTTAAAATATATATTACTAATTATAAAATATTTTAAATATCTATTAAAATATGACTATAATAATTATTAATCCGCCAGGAGAAGTGTCATTATTTGTCTTCGATACCAAATGTTAATTTTAATCTTTTTTATTTATTTATTACAAATGACACGCTAACATTTAAATTCCTACCAATTCAATGCTACGTTAGATAAATGGACCAGTATCTGTGCATTTACCTTTACTTTGGCGCACATCTACCGACACGGTTCATACATTCACACTTTTTTTGGAAAGTGATGGTATTTAGGAATCTTTGCGACCAATTGATTGTGGAGTTTAATACCGCGATTAATTGTGAAAACAAGTAATTGTGACATCCCTATATAGGCCTGGGACGATAATCAATAAATCAATTAATCGCACGATAAATGAAAACTAGAAAAAGCATTTCCAAGAATGGAAATGGTGTGACTGCTGATAGCAACTGAACGCTGTTGCAGAATTAGCAAATAGTGCAAGCTGTGATCACCATACAAATGTTAGACCAAGGTCAGAATCGAACCCACATCCTCATGGTCATTAGACTTCCACTCTGCCTCTAGGCCACAGTGCACACACAGTTAAAGAGACTGTTGTCTGTTAATGATCTGCACACTGTCAACATCAAGAAAGCTTGAGAGTCAAGCTTGAATGACTTAGAATGAAAATGTCTGTGAATTTCAGGCTGAGCACTAACCATATGGCCACAGAGAACCTGAGTTACAATGAGCTTTATACTATGAGGAATCAAAGACTGTCCAATGACAGCTGAATAATTGGAATCAAAAGTCAAGCAATGAAGTGAAAAGACTGAGGCAAGAATCGAACCCATGACCATATGATCACTAAACCTTTCCTCTGCCACTCGGCTACAGAGAGCACACTGCTTTCAAAACTGTTGTCATTCATTGTAATGTGATGATGTGCTGCAAACTGGTATGAGTAATCAAGGAGATAACAAACACCTGTAACCAATTGAAGGCGGGGGAGGAGAGCAGAATTCAACATAACATAACAAGAGTTCTTCCCTTGGATTCGAACCAGTGACCTTAGGGTTGGAAGGCATCCACCCTAACCCCTACACTACAGTGGAGTTGTGGAGAAGAGAGGTTGAGACTTTGATGAATGTGAGATCTTTTGTGAAAAAGTTAAATATTTGAAAAAGTATAAATAGTTAAAAAGAGAAAAGTAATGCCGATAAAGTTCAAAAAAAGCTGCACGTTTTGATATATGAATTGTTGAAATAGCACAAAGTATGAAGGACTAGAAGAAGACCGTAAAAAGGCGGAAGAAAATGGCCAAACAGAAGAACAATAGTGTGACTGCTTCAGCAGTCACACTAATGAACTCGGTCATTTTTCCGGCCTCGATAAATCGCCATGTGCATGCGCACGTATTTGTTTTCCTGGTCTCTCCCTTTTTTTTTTACAGTCTATGGTCTCTCCCTCCAACCAGGCTGGATGACAAGAGGCTTCACTCTGTGCATCGGTCTCAGCACCTGGGCCGTTTGTTTTGCAGAATGAAAGGAGTGAACCCTCTTTTCAGTCATCCAGGATCTTTGTTTCCCAGAATGCATTTGGCAGCAACTGGCAGCGCTAGCTGTAAAGCTAAGCAGCTAAAAGCTATTTTACCGTAATTCTTGCTGCAGCGCTGTTAACACGTCACTTTTTCATGCCAGAAAGTCACAGTTCAGATCCCCAGTCTGTGGTCAGTTTATCCACATATCGCCTGTTAGGAGATTTCCGCCGACGTTTGTGGAGCTAATGTGGTAGCAGCGAGCAGGAGGAGCGGGGCTTCCCACAGTCTGCAGCGTGGATGTATTATGGTCTGCAGCAGCTCACGGGCCGGTCAACCTCCGTCGTTGGGGGAGAAAACGACTAAGAAAACTTATCAGCAGGTTTTTAGAGGTTTACCGCCGGCTGGTTTAATACTATATAGGAGATAAATGCTAGTCTCATTGATGAAATCTTACATCTGTGGAAGTCATATTAGTTTGTTTGAATGAAAAGTGGAGCTTCAAGTGTATAACGTTATTGGACAGAAGAGCTGCACTGTTTATTATTTTTTGTTTATTTTATTTATTTAGGATAGTAGCTATAAGTTCTTGTCATTCCAATTACAATGGTTAAAAAAAATGCTCATGAGAAATAAAAGTTGATCGCATTTAAAAGGGTCTACTTGATTATTATGAAATATTATTATATTAGTGGTTAATTTGTTCTCAAAAAATGTGTCAATAATATCGTTTATCGTCAATAATTTGTGGGACAATATATCGTCCAGCAAAATGTATTATCGTCCCAGGCCTATCCCTATAGCAGGGGCCTAAAGTGCATTTGCACTTTAGGCCCCTGCTGTTTATTTATTATTTATTTGTTTGTACAGTGTACATTATTGGCACTTTGAATCATATTTTATCTTGCAGTAGGTCCTTTTAATCTGCCCATGATGATACGTTATATGTTACATGTTATTTGGTGTTGTTTATTTGTGTATGTGTTTGAATGTGTGGATCTTCCCGGCTGCAAACCAATTTTTCCTGTTGGGACAAATAAAGACACTTTGACTTTGACTATAAGTCAGTATTCAATTAAGAACTGAGTCTCTTATAACGACAGAGGGTGTTGTTTACACAAGCAAATAAAGGTAGGCCGCAAAAACAGGCCGGGCAAACAAAAAATCCGCTGCCTTGGACAGAACAAATAAAAGGAAAACAAAAAATAAGGAGGTTTCATATTAAAATATAAGCAAATATGAAAAGGGAATTAGAAATAAAGGCCTCTCCCTAATAAAAGCCTGCTTAAAGGCTGCTGTCACTAATAAAGGCCCTGGTCACTATTTGAGGAAATACAGGTTCTACATGTGCATGTACAGTGTAGTTCTGAGGGTTAACAGACATGTGATCTCTGTGTGAAGGCATGCTGGCGTTAGAGATGCTGGGCAGGAGAGCTCACAACGACCACCCCAACAACTTCTCCAGGAGCCCCCCCTACACCGAGGACGTCAAATGGCTGCTGGGACTGGCTGCCAGGCTGGGTGAGCTCACACACACACACACACACGCACGAGTGCACAGTAGGAGCTGATACAGGAAGTTGTTGATTGGGAAAGCGATTGATCAGTTGTTGAGGTATCTGGCTCACTCTTAAAGAGGAACTATGCAGGATTTGTATCTTCACTCTGCTACATTTTTACCTTAATTAAACAGCTCTGGAGTAATTGTGATGGTCTAATAAATGACTTAACTTGTTACGAGGGAGAATGGAGACTCTCTGCCTCCAATGGCGTTTCACTTATTGAGTCTCTTGGCTAAAAACCAACCTTGCAAGATCAGCACCGCTGCCCCCTTTGTCCCAGCTCTCGTCTCTGCGGCACGGCACCACAGACGTGCCCCGTAAACCATGATCTCTTTTGTTTATGACAGATTAATCTACACAAATATATATACACGTCGTAACATCATCTATGATATATAACGTTTCTACCGCTCTATTGATTGATTTCCCGCCTGCTTTGTTGTAAACAAATGCACATGGCCAGGAGGAGGGTTAGCAAAACCCTGATCAATCAATCAGATTTGATTTGTGTAGCACTATGAAACACAAAAGGCTGTATCGGGAAAAAAAGTAGAAAGTGAGTGAGATCAGAAATAAAAGTAGAGGTAAAATGAATTACCAGAAATAAATCAGGCTATTGGAAAGAAAGAAGGGGAAAAAAGTAATAGCAGAATAAAAGGAGAGAGCAGTAAATTGCTTACAATATATGAATCAAAAGAAAGACACGATGGAGATACTAAGAAGGTGAGTTTGCTTTGATGTGAGAGGAAAGTTAATAAGTGTCATTATGACAAGAAGACACTGAACAAAAGGCAGACAGAGGCTCAGATCACAGGCACATTGTTTTGTCTGATGGAGGACAACACTGATGAAATTGATGTTTCTACAAAACAAGAAGGTGGATTGTCTCCATAATGTTGTCAGATGTGTACATATCATCATGTACATGTGTCACATCCACAGTGTGTGTCTGTCAGATCATCCTGGGTCAGTGCTGAGCTGTGTGTGTGACTGTGTTTCACACTTTACATCTGCACTGACACCTCCTCTTCTCTGTGTCGGTCCTGTCAGGAGTCAACTACGTGTACCAGTTCTGCGTGGGAGCAGCTAAAGGTGTGCTCAGTCCGTTCGTCCTGCAGGAGATCATCATGGAGGCTCTGCAGAGGCTCAACCCCGCCCACATCCACGCTCACCTGCGGACGCCCGCTTTCCACCAGCTGGTCCAGCGCTGCCAACAGGCCTACCTGCAGGTACCACACATCTTCAGCCACAGTGGAGCAGGTGCACAGAGCTCCGAGCTCTCAAAACCTGCTGTCACCGAGCACAACCGACCAATCAGAATCCACAATCCACAAAACAATCAGGAAGATGAGCAGAGATTCAGTCCAGAAGCTTCTACTATTTGACACAGATCTGGATGGTTACAATTAGGGCTGACCTCCAAAAGTCAACTATTCGACGATTCGATTCGGAGGGGTCTGATTCGACTATGAACCTCTAGTCGAATCTAACCAAGACCGTACCATTCTGACTATATGGGGGTGCCCACGGCTGCTGAGCATAAATTTTTACATAGAATGTCTTTTTTCGTTATAAAAAGCCTATTTTGATACAAAATCTGCCTACTTTCTGTTAATAAAGAGTTCAAAATTATGTGTGCGTTTAAACGGTAGTCTTAGCTTCTTACTACGTATTAATAAATCACCCACTGCAGTTGCACAATCAAATGAGCGGAGTTTTTTTTTTTTTCTTTCAAATGAGCGGAGGTGAGCAGTAGGACCGTCAAAGTCACGGTACTCAGAAGTCACTGCAGAACACTCACTGAGTGGCAAAAAGACGAGGGGCAGAGCCGCCAAAGTTTAAAATCAAGGAAGTCTGACAGTCTAACTTTGTCAACATTTATCATGCATGACCTGACAGAACAGCAAAACATTGTGAGCATCTGACTTTGACCGAGTTACATTCAAGAACCTGCTTTCAATCACGGAAAATAAATTAACTCCAGCTGTGATTTTTTTTTCGATGGATCAGCTGTGTTTACCGTTTCAAGTGTCAATAGTTCTGATGGTTAGACAGATGAATTAGTCCCTAACACATCCTAAAGTTTGACATGTCAGAGTTTTTCAGAAGAGGAACTTGTTTTTTTTCCGACTTCCGAGTTGTAATGAACGCACCATAAGTGTCGGGAGTCACAGCTGTGATCTCGTCCCTCTGCAGCCTGTCTGTCTCTCTGCCGGTGCCGCGGTCACACTGTGTGTGTTACAGGATTGATTAACGTAATGTACGGATTGTCGAGTCCTTCTGACCTCAGTTTGTTTTGATACTACATGTTTTACCCGGTTTCTCTGTGTCCACGACCACCGCTATCCTTCATCACGTTGAGGGATGTTTGATTTGCCACTCGCAGTCCGAGCAGGAGCGTTGTCCAGGGCAACGTGACATAAACGCATACCCTGGCTCACAATGGCTACTAAAAATCATCCAAAGTGTGGGAAATAAATAAAGGTATTTGTTTTACACCTACCCTATTTTTTGGGTGGTTTAGCTCTTTTGTTTGAAACGGGAAAAAGTCGCAAATTTGCTGCCATCTTAAAAAAATAATAATGATAAAAAAAAGGTTTGACGATCAGTCGACTATGGCAAAATCTGACGAATCAGATTCGACTATGAAAATCCTTAGTCGAAAACAGCCCTAGTTACAATAGTAATAGACTCAACAGAGACTTGAACCACCAAGACGGTCTGACAGACGGTTTTTACTTTAAAACTATATAATATATAAACAACAGTTATAGACAACTGTGTCCCTTTTTTTCGTGCGTCTATTTTTTTCCTCACTTCCTATTGTTTTCACATAGTCTTTATTTATTTTTATATGTGGATCGGGAGTGAGCGAGTGAAAGAGAGAGAAAGGACACTGGACGTGCACCAGATTTCATGAACTGGCAAAAACTGAAACAAGCCGGTTAAAAATGAAGACAGCACATTCACCACACTATGAAATAATCACGGAACGTTACAAGACAGAGTTGTTTTCGAGGTAAATTCATGCAAAACCGCTGATGCGTGTTCCCGTCGGGTTTTCAGCAAGCAGTCTCTGCATTTCCCTCTAAAACAACTCTGTCTGGTAACGTTGTGTTATTATCTCATAGCGTGGTGAATGTGCAGCTCACAACTTGTCCACCAGAGCGTTTTGGAGTTGTTGGATTGTGTATTTGATGAGTTTGATGAGGGAAACGAAGAAATCCCATTAGCCTCCGTAGCGTAGCTCTGAACAGCTCACGGCTCTGCTCCGCTGTTCTAAAAATAGCTTGCACTGACAATTAAAGGTAACAAACCTACTGCTAAAACTATAGGGATTTTGGCAGTGGTTCCCGACCTTTTTTTGCTCATGACCCCATTTTGACATCACAATTTTCTGGCAACCCCCGCAATCACGTGATCACGGCCTTCAATCAAGATGCACAAGCTCAGATATTTTTACATGCTATATTTTATTTGAACTCGATTCATATTCGAGAAAGTGGAAGTATCGAATATAGTTGTTTAAGATTGTGCGTGGTGTTTTTAATTATAATTTTGAAAAGAGTAATTAAAAAAATATTTTTATCAGAGATTTTTTTAAGCAACTAAGCCTACTAGACATTTCAGGCAACCCCATTTGAATTCCAGGCGACCCCACATGGGGTCCCAACCCCAAGGTTGAAAAACACTGGATTATGGCAATGGGCCAATTTGCCAAAATGTTGAACTAGCCCTTTAACATTACTAAGAATGAATTCTTATTTCTTCCACAGAATTATGTGCGACTCTAAACAATGTAATTACATATGACGAGCTGTGTCCTCCCTCTCTCTGCAGTACATCCACCACCGGCTCATCCACCTGACGCCGGCCGACTACGACGACTTCGTCAACATCATCCGCAGCGCGCGGAGCGCCTTCTGCCTGACGCCCGTGGGCATGATGCAGTTCAACGACGTGCTGCAGAACCTGAAGAGGGGCAAGCAGACCAAGGAGCTGTGGCAGCGCATTTCCCTGGAGATGGCCACCTTCTCTCCCTGAGCGGGCACACTGAGTGACGGCGGCCCCGGCCCCCGGCCCCCCACCCACACCCCTCCCTCTCTCCACCGGGGGGCCGAGCCACCGAGGAGCCCCTTCACCCAGCCGCCTGCTCAGCCTCCAGCATCTCTACTGCCACTGCACTGAGCCGGGCCTCGTCTCCGCTGTCTGGCTCCTGTGATGTGTGGACTCAGCAAACACAGCACACAGGCAGTACAATCAGCTCCCGACCCCCCACCCACAGAGACTTCCTTTTTTTATGGGTGTTTGTTAAACCCCCCCCCTCCCCCGGAGCTCAGAGGAGGAGGAGCCGGGTCACCCGCCCCCCCTCCCTCCCCCTGTTCTCGACTGACTCCTCACTCTCGTTTTATCATGGTTCCTGTTTGTGTAACTGTGGAATTAAAGTGTACTCCTTCGTTTCTCGCATCTAACTCGTCTCTTCCATTTCCCCCCTAGACTGAAGATATCGATGGGGATCTCTCGCCCTCCATCCTCACTTCATTTCCAGTGTTTAGTAGTTTTTCTGTTTAGTTTTTGTTTCGGATGAATGTGTTGCGAGTCATTTTCACGCTGCAACATTCCTGTCCAGAGCGGCCGCTGCTGTCACTGTGGATCTGAATCTTTGCAGGAGAAAAGAAAAGATTTACAAAGGAATTAAAACAAACACAAAAAAAAGGTTTAATAGGAGAAATTATATTGTCAGTACGGGTGAGGATTTTTCAGTATTTTGTTTAATCTTTTTTGATACTTTGTATAGAATATGACATGTAAACAGATAGAAATGGGAAGAGAACGAGAGTGTTTAAGGTGCTGTTGTTGTGTGGGATCCATATTTACATTTCGGCCTGTCTTGAGGAGTGAACAGTGAACGGCTCCAGACCAAATCCTGAGGCCGACTAACCACTACTGGGCCGAGCGGGGTCGCTAAGGGCTTCTCCAGTCCACTCACGCTCAGCGTCACAACATCTGGATCTCTGTTTGAGCATCATTTTACATCTTTGATCATCTGTTCTTTTATTTTTATTTTTTTTTCCAAAAGGCAAAATGACATCAGTCATTTCTTGTTTTCCAATCTCATATTTCAATACCTTTAACTATATTTTACCACAAAATGTGTCTCAACATTAGACAAATTACCAATTTATCAGATTGGATTTGAAATGCTCTCAAGCTCCATGCAATCTCAGCTACAAAAAAAACAACAAATTTGGATGAACATCAGTTTTTAAGCTTTCAGCATCAGTGTGTGGTGTGGTTGACAGTCCCACATGTTTTTCCCCCTCCAGCAGTGCAGGGAAGCAGCCGTGTGTCTGCTCTCTGTCTCTCTAGGTGACGTTAACCAGACCTGCATTAGCCAAACTCATCAGCCAGTTCCTCGTCATCGTCTTTTCCATGTTTATCTTCCTGTAAAGACATTAAAAAAAACAGGTTCCACCGTTTATCACCGGGGCCTCAAACCACAAAGAGAAAAACAACACGGCTCAGGTCTAAGCTGTTGGTTTCTTTTTCACGTGGGGCTGTCACACACACACTCACACACACACATACTCACACACACTCTAGTAAAACACTGACTGCGTCTCATTCTCAGTTCACACTCGGCTGAATGTTTGTGTGGCTGTTGAAATGAGAGCCAGGTGGTTTGTCTGTGGAGAGCCCTGCTTCACTCAGCTTCACTCAGCTTCACTCAGCTTCACTCAGCTTCACTGAGCTGCGTGACCTCTGTCAGTAAGCGCCCCCCCCACACCCACACCCCTAACCCCATCCACCCCTCCCCCCCCCCTCTTCCTGCAGTTGTGGTTGGCTCCTAGACCGTGGTGCTGTTACTTTAAGACATGTTGTTGTTCCATCTCTGTCGTGGCAGCTGCTGTGGTTCTGAACCCGCCTCTCTGATTGGCTCTGGACCTCACAGGTGAAGATGACTTAGTAGAAAATGTACTGTGATATTTTTGTATTTCTCAAAAAAAAAAAAAAAAGAAAGAAAAAAAAAGTGTAGCTTGATTGAAAAGTTATATATGTGCTGATTGCAAAGGGTTCTAATTTAGAGTGAAATGAATAAATAAAAAAAAATTAAAAGCAATACTAAAAAGTGTAGAGTTTACTTAATAAAGTTCATTGAAAACATAGTCGTGCTGTGATTGATGTGTGTGTGGTGTGAGGGGGGGCGGGTTTGGTTTATTCTCTCAGCAGTGACCACCAGGGGGCGGAGCAGACTCATTTATCACATCATCAAACAGTAAAGCCCAGACACCACACATATATGAAGGTAGATTTGTGTCTTTATTATTCAGTCAAAAAAAAGGTTGCTTCAATCAAAAAATATATTTTCAATAGAAAAAACCTTCACTTCAATAAAAAAAAAAACCCTTTTCAATCAAAGAAAAAAGTGTTGGAATGCAAAAAATATAGTTGAGACTCAAAACATATGCATTTGAACACTGTTTTTCTTTGATTGAAAATATTTTCTTTGATGGAAGTGAAGGTTTTTTTGTTTGAAGCAACTTTTTTGATTGAAGTATGATGTTTTGTGTTTGGGACATATTATGGGTAGGACATTTTGTCTTTATAATTAAATCAGAAAAGAAGTTGCTTCAAACAAAAAAAAATATTTTCAATCAAAAAAAAAAAGTTTTTCAATCATAGAAAAAAAGTTTTTGAATGTAAAAACATATTTGACACGCCCCCCGTACGTACGTTCTGTTCATCCAGACATGACACAGTTTTGAAGAATAACAATGTTTATATATATACATATATACATGTATACATATATATGTCTGCAGCTCCACATATTTGATTCTGTAGAATTTCCGCATCATGTACATGTCACGTGGAGGTGAAGCAGTGATCCAGGCCTGGAGGACCTGGTCCAGGCCTGGTCCTGTCTAGGCCTGGTTCACGTCCCTGACTTTCACACCCAGGTTTGCTTTATACACAACAGTAGTGAGATAATGATAGCTTTGTCAGCCATCACACTAATGATCGCCCTGTCAGGACATGAAGTGTTTGGATGAACTGAAGGGAAGAAATTAAAAACATCCCTTCAGCTTTCATGGATACGGAAAGGTCGTACACTTTTTTTTTCCTTTTCTTTCTCTCAGAAAATATCTCTTTTATCCGTAATTTTGAGCTAACTGAATAATTATTCCTTAATAATGTTATCATAATTAGCCTAATTGTGGTTAGGATTATATCATAATTACCCATCATTATTGATATAGTTAGCCTGGAACAAGTATCTCGTCATCACCATAATGAGATTAATTAGTCACTTATCTGGAAAATGCTAGGCTACCTAATTATCTTGTTAACCTGGAGAAAATATATTCATACAGTAAGTATGGCCTTTCTCAGCTTCCGTAGTTATACCTCTCACACAGGTGCGTAAAATGTCAAGGGTGAAAAAAAATAACTGTTTTAAATGTAACCATAAGGAAAATAAAGTAGAAACACAGACATTATCTGAATTTAAAGGATCAGTAGTGAGTGAGTCTTTGATTAAAGGTCCAGTGTGTAATATTTGTCAAGGTTTATTGGCAAAATCTGAATATACGACCAATGAATATATTTGTATAAGTGTATAATCACTATAAAATAAAATTGGTTTTCATCACCTGATAATTCTTCTTTTATATAGCAAGGGTCTTGCTTAGAGAGTGTCGCCATCTTGCGCCGCCATGTTTGTAAGGAAGGGAAAATCCAACCAGCCAACCAGAGAGCACGTTTCAAGAGTTTCATGTTCATAAATAAACAATAGAATTATAGATAAATAATAGAATCGGAATGCTAGATGTCACTGTTTTCCCCTCATTTTACACACTGGACCTTTAAAGAGCTGTGTCTATTCTATTCTATTCTGTTCTGTGTCTTTCCTTATCTTTGATGTTTGGCCCCTGTGTTGTCCTGAGAATTCCAACAAGCGACTGCATCACAGGATAATGACCCTGATATCTCAATAAAACAACATGTTGACTTCAGATGGCCCCTGCAGCCCGGTCCAGGCCGCGTCAGATGCAGTTAGAGTGGGAGAGGAGTCAGAAAGCAGCTGTGTCTGACTGGAGACCGGGAGTCGCTCATTTTTCCGTTTGCCTTCGTGAGCTTCCAGCCCACATCCCCCAGTCGGCACAGATCAAGTTCACATTCTTTGCTGCTGATGATGTGGAAGCAGATTCCCCTGGTGTTATATGAAGATGAGAGAATAAACAAATAAGCAAAAAAGCGTATTAATAATGCAGCATAATAATTTGTATAGTTAATAGGCCCGACAGGCCTGTCTCTCTGCCCTGAATAAATATCAATAATGATATATTCAAATTCACACTTTTGATGTTCAGTGGATTGTCTCTCTCACTGTCTTTTTCTCTCTCTCACACATACACATACACATACACATACACATACACATACACAGAGGTAAATTTAAAAAAGATTTCAGGGACAGAGAAAAACAATGAAGATAATGATAGATTGACAAAGACAAAATAATAAAATATTAAATCAGAGGACATGAAGTGAGAACAAGCTGAATTCAAAGACAGGTCCAACATAGTCCCTGTCCTCATGGTCGTCTTCCTCACACACTCCTGTCCCATCTCTGTTTATCCAGTCACTGTGCAGTGGAACCTTATCATGGCTGTTTGAAGTCTTGAGTTACAGCTGGACAGAGTTTTAAGAGGTCGTACTGAATCTGACCGTAGCTGCTAAAATCTGACCAAATCTTCTTGTTTGTTTGTCAC
The DNA here is from genome assembly GCF_045865225.1 of Trachurus japonicus. Lineage (NCBI taxonomy): Eukaryota > Metazoa > Chordata > Actinopteri > Carangiformes > Carangidae > Trachurus > Trachurus japonicus. The sequence goes on along the minus strand of NC_140921.1, from coordinate 29,719,723 downwards.
AGACAAACAAAGGTTTTCCTTTTCCCTTTTCATGTTACAAGTCACGTCTTCTTCATTTTCTTCTTTTCTTATATATTTTATTTACAGTTTTTAACAAAACTGTACAAAACATACCACAGCAGAGAAACAGTCAAACGTAAAAGAAAACAGAGGACAAGAAAAAAGGAAAAGAGAGGGGGCTGCCAGACAGTTGTAATTTTACATAAGTAGACTTACAGAAAAAACATAGTTGCAGTTGTTAAAGTAAAGCAAGAACCATGTGAAAAGTTCAGGCAGGCCTGACACTGGGCCAGGAAGGATCTGTTCTGTTCATTGGCTTTGTGCAGGCGCAGTCTTTCCATTTGAATAACCGATAACATCTCACATGGTGACACTTCTGATGAAGACGGATGACAACTGTCAAAACACGTGAGGGTAAAAAGCAAAACCTTACTCTGTCTCTGATAAACAAACAAGAACATTTGATAATCCTGAAGAAATAATGAACATTATATATGGACACATTGCCACCCTAACCCTAACCCCTTTTCTCCTCCTCTCTCTTTCCAGTTTGTGGGTGGGTTGGGGAAGGGGTTTGGAGTTGTGTGTTTGTGTTTTCATGTATATCTTGTTGAATTGAAAACTGAAAAATAAAATATTCTAAAAAAAGAAAAGAAAGAAATAATGAACATTTGAATAGGTATTCATAAGATTGACATAACACTGTCTTAAACATCAATGAATACTTATGACAGCTGTGGTTAAGTGTAATTCGGTAAGTTATGTCACTTTTAATGCAAAGTTGACATTGTTTGAGATGGTTTTGTTCTGACAACTTGACATAAAGACAATTTAAACTGTCATAACAGACCTAATTTCCAAACTTTAAAAATGATGTCAAGTTCTCATAACAAGGACATCTCAAACAATGTCAACTTTGCATCATTAGTGACATAACTTACCGAATGACACTTAACCACAGCTGTCATAAGTATTCATTGATGGTTATGACAGTTTTATGTCAATCTTATGAATACCTATTCAAGAAAAGTGTTACTGAACATTTTCAGTAAAAACAAATCTAACCATTTCATCCCTGACCCTATCCTAACCTGAAAACTATCCGCCTCCAGCTCTGACTGTCATGAGCACAGAGAGACGATGACAACAATATAGTAAAGATGAAATGATAAACTGCTGAAAAGAAGTAAATAAAGAGATAAGAAATCATATAAATAAGTAGAAATCAAGGCCTGGTGATGATGGAATAAAAGCACAAAGCTTCATAGACCTGAATGAGTAGATAGAGTGAAGGCAGAGCGGTGTCCATGAGCTCTGCGTTATCAATACATGACACGTGACTGTGGCCCTGAGCTCAGCTCAGTGTGGACACGCTGTGGAAATGAGTCAAATGAGCAGGTGGTGACACTCTGAACAACCTCCATGGTCACGACTCCGGTGACAACCTGACAGCTTTACGTGCAGTGGGAGGTTGTTAGTCGGTGTGTGCTGTATGTGCTGCTTTCGCTTGTGGAGCTGAGCTGTCAATCATCCGGATGTGGGCGGTTCTGTCCTGCCTCGACGGAGCAGTAGATTTCAGCTTTGACAGTGTTGAAGTGTTTTTAGGGTGAGCAGCAGGGCCGTAGCATAGAGTAGAAAGGTGATGACAATTCTAGGGGCCCACAGCCCCCTAGGGCCCACAAAACCCCCCAGTAGCCTAATCTTTCTATGATTCAAAATATTTCTCATACTAATGCTGCATCAGCATCAAAACAAAGCCTAAAAACATGCAATATTTATGAAATATGTTTTAGTTTCCAAGCAATAACCCCCTGCCGTCGCTTAAAAAATGGTTTAATCCATGCAGGAGCAAGTAGCCCACCAAAACAAGATCTTCCTGTATTGAAAAATAAAATGCACTGTCCCTTACTGAATCAATACAGGAGGCTCACCCTACTCTAATGCTACACTAGGTTTTCACACACCTATGACATTAGAAACAAGAAAACCAAAAGTTTCATAATTCATAACGAGTAGTATTAACTTAGAAACCCCTGGTTGAAAACAAAAGGAAAAGAAAAACTAGATGATACATAGGGGGCCCACTTCAGTGTTTTTTCAGGGGTCCCAGAATTGCTAGCAACGGCCCTGGTGAGCAGCAGAAAGTAGAAAGTTTTTATTTATTTATTTCATATTTTTTGGGGGTTTTTTTTGTTTAGGCCTACATATTTATTCATTTTTACATTTCCACATTTATTTTCTTATTCTTTTACAGATGAATTCTTGTTCATGACAACGCACATTTCAAGTGGAAGTCACCTTGGAAACCAACGTGATTGAAGACTCCTTCAGCTCAGACAGCTGCAGCAGGCAGATCCAGGACACAGTGAACCACATCAGACCGACACACTTTGACTTCACTTGATCAGAAGTCCAGAGCCTCAGTAGCCTCGCTCTAAATATCAGTTCACACATCATCTGACCCAGTTAACACGACCCAGACTGAAGACCGGCTGCAGCTGCAGCCCACAGAGATTTTTACATCTTCTCTGAAAACAGGTTTTTTTCTCCCAGGCTTTCGGACTTGTGTGAGACAAAACTTGTTTTGTGTGTGGAATGTATTTGTATTTATCTCTGTCTTTGTTGAAATTGTATTTTTTTGTTGTTTATGAGGTGCCATATAAATAAACTGGGCCCGAAACGTCACATGTGGTGATATTCATTAAATATTTGGGAGCAAATTCTAGTGTGCGGACTCTATTTTTGTAGGATGTGCGTGTCTTCTGATTGCTTCATATGTGACCTTGACCTTCACCTTGACCACGACCGAGGTGTGACCAGCACAGTCACTGATGTACAGCTGAGCTCTGACTGTCTGTGGATCAACTGTAAACATGACAGAAACACAATGGCCATCCAGTTTTGGTGCATTACAATAAACTGAATCAATTCAGATCAATTTTTAAAGGCTGGAGAAAGGAGATCCATTGACTCTTGTGATTGTGATTTCCCTATGTAAATTGTAATTGCTCTATTTGTAATTTATAATTCTTATGTTGTTTGTGTATAGCCTATCTTTTCTTGTGGGGTTTTTAAAAAAGTTTTCACCTGGTTAAATAAAGGGGAAACAAAAACATAATACGAAGAAAACTAAACTAAAACAAGCAAGTACGGCAGGTTATATCTTAAAGGGATATTTCAACATTTTGCCAATTTCGCCTATTGACATAATCCCTATAGTTTTAGGAGTGGGTTCATTACCTTTAATTGTCGGTGCAAGCTGTTTTGAGATTGGCGGGGCAGAGACGTAAGCTCTGCACAGTGCATGGTATTTCCGAGCTTTCAGAGTGATTTGAAAAGTGAAAAGTAGTTCTGAGTATTTTCTTCATGTGTCGTAATGTTACATAATTACATGTTATTATCTCATAGCGTGGTGAATGTGCAGGTCACAACTTTGCCCACGAGGGCGTTTTGGAGTTGTTGGATTGTGTATTTAGTTTGATGATGGAAAGGTAGAAATACCATGAGCCTCTGCTGCATTAGCTGAGCAACTCGCATCTCTGCCCTGCTGATCTAAAAACAGCTTGCACCAACAAGGAGGTAAAGGTAATGAATCTACTCCTAAGACTATAGGGATTATGGCAATATGCAAATTTGCTAAATGTTGAAATATCCCTTTAAATATTATTATTATTATTATTATTATATATTATGATCGTAGTTTAATACAAATATGTGCAATATATATCTATACTATGCAAAATGAGTGAGGGGGTGTGTGTCTCAGGGGCCTGGAGGTGAACAGGTTGTGGAGGCAGAGTGAATGATGAGCTGCAGTGCGGCCGTGTGCTCGTCCTTGGCTGTGGCAGCAGAGCAGCACCAGCTGCTGCTGCTGATGGACTCTGTAGACGTTCTCCATCGCTGTCCTTGGCAGGTTGAACCCATTAAACTGCTGCAGGAAGAACGTCCACAGCTTTCTTCAGGTCCTGTGTGATGACGTTGCCAAGGAAGTGGACGTTCTCCACGGGGGGGGGGGGGCATGATGCTGCAACATCAGGAAATATCCAGACTTTCAGTATCCATGGTCAGCCTTCAAAGAGAATAGATCCCACATCCCCTCCTGGTGAACAGCCACGTCTTTAAAACTCACCTACACGTACACATGGACATGTTTATTTCAACTCCAAACGGTGTGTGAGGGATCAGAGGTGAGGACGTCCCACTCAGAGCGCAGCATCTGTGAGGGGACGGACAGAGGGAGGGACACACATCAAACTGAAGCCAATGAAAAGGGATTATGATTAATAATATTTTGTTGGTATCAAAATGAACAGATAAAAAACCTCTTGTTTACAGTTTTTAAAGGAAGCAGAGTTTTTATGCTCAACACATGCTGCTTCAATCATTAGTATTATTATCATCATGATCATTATTATGTCACTCTGTGATCAGTATTACAAAGAGACAGTCTGGACCTGCTCTATACTGTAAGGACAAAAAATGTAATAACAGATACAGTCAGTACAGTATGTCCGACTTAAAGGATCATTTTGAAAGTATGAATTGCATAGTAATATATATTTTAAAAATGTCACTAATATATTTGGAGATTGTACAGATGTATCCAACAAAGATTAGATTAAGATTAAGATTCAAAAAATGTTTTCATCTCCTCCACATCATTTTTAATATTTAGGTGACATGGTGACACTTGAGCTTGAGTTTGGTGATGAAGACAGGAAGCTGTGGTTGAGAGCTCTGACAAGTGGAGCATGAATTAAAGGGATAGTTCACCCTAGAATGATATTTCGCTCATTATCTACTCACCCTCATGTGGACTAAGGGCTGGAAGAAGTTTCAGAGTCCTCCGTCCCTTCTCTGAGTTACAGGGGGTCTTGGCGTAGCAGTGCATGTCCATATAACGGTTGCAAAGGGACACCAGAGCTCTTCGTAAAAAAACACACACAAAAAAACATCCAAATACCTCCATGCTGCTCGTATGTAATGTCCGTCTTGTGCTGAAGCCCCAAATTGCGTAATTGTCCCGAAAAAAATTAAATAAGTCTATATTTTAAGCTTGTTTGTAGCGGAAGCTTCTCAGGTCCGTCCAAATCTCGCGTGATTTGCGCCGGCGTCAGTGCGGTTACTGCGAATCACGCGAGATTTGGACGGACCAGGAAGAGGAGCTTCGAGAAGCTTCCGCTACAAACAAGCTTAAAATATAGACTTATTTAATTTTTTTCGGGACAATTACGCAATTTGGGGCTTCAGCACAAGACGGACATTACATACGAGCATCATGGAGGTATTTGGATGTTTTTTTGTGTGTGTTTTTTTACGAAGAGCTCTGGTGTCCCTTTGCAACCGTTATATGGACATGCACTGCTACGCCAAGACCCCCTGTAACTCAGAGAAGGGACGGAGGACTCTGAAACTTCTTCCAGCCCTTAGTCAACATGAGGGTGAGTAGATAATGAGCGAAATATCATTCTAGGGTGAACTATCCCTTTAACATCATTTTGCCACAGTTCAGGTTGTGAATCAGATTTTTTATCGTCTCTAAACTGAAGCTGATGAGTGAGTGTTCTTGAAAAGGTGAGTAAGTTGTTTCAAGATCATCATCAATCTGGTTAGAAACACTTCCACTAACAGATTGTGTTCATGTTTCCGTAGGTTGACTGTGGTGTGTGCTTATTGGGCAACAGGTTTAGAAAGCCGGCTCCTTATTTGGTTTTTGGTGTTTCTTCGGGCATTGACTGATGCCTGAGGGGACACAAACAGTAAAAAAGGGCCCCCACCCTTCCTGAATGACCCCCAGACTGACAGAGACACACCTCCACAAAGAGCCCAGTGGACCCAGTAATCCTTAACACGCCACCTCCCCCCATCCCAAATACCTCAGTGTCAGTTTGATGTTACTGGTGTCTAGCATCATGGAAATACATATATTACAAAAGAAAGATTTTAAATGGTTTCCAATGAGGTTATTATTTCAACATTCTGCAGGTGTATAGTATTACAGAATCATATCCTTCCCCCCAGTTAACAATTACGATGTTATGCAATCTTATTAATAAGTTACTTTTTCTTTTCTTTTTTTACTGGTAAAGGAGCCTTATTATAAAGTAAAACACACATCATAAATTATCAGTTAGTGACCAGTTATAAATAATGGCATTACATGTGTTATCTAATGTGTTATAACAGCTTAATGATTAACTGTTTAAAAGATAACCAGCTAATATTTACTTAGTGACTATAAACCATTTAAATATAAAGAGTAGTCATGTTTTAGTGCTTCTGAAACTAATCATCATCATCATTCATAGAGGATGTTTTATTATGGCTTTACAATAATAGTCTAACAAAAACAAGGGCAAATTGAATGATTATGAAAGAGCAGGGGTGTCAAACATGCAGCCCGCGGGCCAAAACTGGCCTGCCAGAGGGTCCACTCTGGCCTGTGGGATGAATTTCAGGTTATAGAATAATGTTTTTGAAACTGCATGTATTTTTCTCAAGAAATGTCTGGTTGGTCATAGCCTAATATGTTTTGTAAAAAGATAGCTGATTAAAGCAGAAGTAAGGTGAATATTTGTGTTAATATAGGCTAAGTCTTAAATAGTTGTATCTTCCGACAGCAATCACTTCTATAGAGTGTTTGGTCTGAAACACGGGTCTGTCAGTCACTCTGCTCTGCTCTGAGCCCAGGAGAAAACTTTCCTTGTATCCTACAACCTTTATCCAATGAGGAGAGAGAACGGCATAAAGGGGCAGTCCTCTCTGTGTGTGCAGCCAAGGGATGCGTGTGAATGTGGTGACGTAGGGACGAGGGCGGGGACTGCTAACTCCATCTGCTGACAGGAAGTTAGCCAAAACCACCGGATCGCTTACTTCTGCTTTAATGTAAACATCTTGCACAAAAACAAAGAGAAAAGTTTAGACTTTTTCAGCCCACTTGAGATCAAATTGCATTTTATGTGGCCCCTGAACTAAAGTGAGTTTGACACCTCTGCCATAGAGAGGCATGGGATAAAATAGGCTATGTAAATTAAAACTTAAAGAATAAAAAATATTTTCAGGACAAGCACCTTAATGATCTCAGAGCAGTGAGGGAGCTTCAGCTCAGTGTCTGTCTGATGAACCAGACTCATTGACACACCTGCAATCACAGGTAGCAGGGTCTCTGTGTTCATAGAGCCACTGGAGCCTAATAAACACTTTGCCTTGCACTGAACATCTGTAAAATCTCTCTCTCTCACACACACACACACACACACACACACACACACACACACACACACACACACACACACACACACACACACACACACACACACACACAGTCCACTGACTGTGTTTTGCCAATACTCGCAGCCATATCTCTGCTCGTCCTTGATGTGGACTGTCTGTCCACCCGCTGGACTTTGGTCTGTGGAAACACACTTGGGGGCAGTCCAGACCTGCGCTCTAGTCTAGTCTAGTCTAGGTTGCACGTTAAACCCCTCACCCACCAGCCCCCCCGCCACCCCCCTCGGTATGCCAGACTTGGTTGAGTCCAGGTTTTCCAGCAGAACCAAGATGGCGGAGTGAGCGGCGACGCGCTGAAGTTGACTTTTAACTCCAGACACAGAGACTTGTTGTTTGCTCCCTGGCCCCGGCCGGACCGTTGCCCGCCGAACACCGACCTCGGTGAGTATTAAACCCACTGACACGGGCCACATGACCGGGTCGGAGCCGAAGCTGCCCCCGGTGGAGTAACGGTGGCGGTAGCGCCAGCAGCAGCTAGCCGCAGCGTTATCCCGGTGGCTACGGGACTGGCGGCTGCACCGAGGCGGCTGGCTGTGGCAGCCCCGCGGGTGGAGGAGAGGTTGGCGGGGAGCCGGCTCAGGCTCAGGCCGCTGCTACCTGTCCTCAGGTGGAGGGCACGCGGCACAGCACCACCCCGGAGCCCGCGAGAGCTGCCGTTAGCTGCTGCTAACGGTAGCGACTGTTGCTTTACAGCTAGCTGTTAGCATGCTAGCTGCAGGCAGGCAGGCAGGCAGCTCACGGCGGACTGCTGCTGCTGCTGCTGCTGCTGGAGGAATAAAGTTTCCCCCGTGTCTTTAATGCAGCTTTTCGGCTCTTCTTCTTCTTCTTCCCCGTGTGTTACATGTGTGTGTTCACCGCTGGAGTGACAGATGTGTAGCGGTGTTTTGGTGCTCGACCTTAGTGGAGCTGTGTGTGTGTGTGTGTGTTTGTGTGTCAGTGAGCTGCCGGTTTAACTGGTGATCATGTTAACTTGTGATCCTTGTTTACGCTTTAGCTGATTGGATCAAACGTCAGGTGTTATAAACACAGAGGCTCCTACGTGGAAATTGTGGGTTTTCAATACATCTACACAATCTAGAATGACGGAGCGACAAAAGCACGCGAGTTTAGTGTAGTGTCACAGTCTCAATCAGCGCTGATGATAAAACATGGTTGTGATGGGACACAGATGATCAGTTTTGTCTGCAGGCACATCTGCTGCTGCTGCTGCTGCTGATGATGGTGGTGATGATGATGATGATGATGATGATGATGATGATGATGAGAGCTCTGCTGGGTTTTCAACGTGATTTTTGTTGTTGTTGCTGTATAGATGTTTCTGATGTTGATCACTTTAATGTCCTGTTTCCAAGATTGATGGAACATGATTGATTTGATCATACCACCATCATCATCATTTGAGTGAACAACTCCAAAGTGTTTTTCAGTGGCTGGTGTGAAACTTTGGAGTGCTTTGCATGATGATATAAAGAGTTGTGTTTAAAAGAAGGTACAAAGAAAGTATTATAAGATCATATGAAATGGGCAGGTAGTTCCTCATGTTATGATTTTTTTGTTTACTTTTTAATGGGAAGGCAATGGCCATATTGAGTTGTTTATGTTTTCTTTTTCCTTTTTTAGTTGGCCTTTTATATATTTATAAGTAATTTGGCAGACCATCTATTTATAGTATCAGAATGAATTGATTAAAGGGCAGGAATACATTTTACATTTACATTTTCTTCATCCTGCTCCTTTCCATGTGCAAACTAAGCTATCATTATTTTGTCAGTAGTATACAAATTGAACATGTCTATGCATGTAACAAATAGAAAATTAATGAAAAGAATGAAAATGAATGAATCATTTCCAAACAAATATAGAAGAGTCAGGAGAGTGCAAAAACAAGCAGTGCTTCAGCTTACACAAGCCATTTAACATGGAATACACAGTGAGTCACTCTTAGAACAGGCATGGTTTGACAATGGACTCTTAATTTTTTTCCTCCTCAGATGCTAAACACATGCAAGGCAATAAAAGTCTCTGTCAACAGGTGGTTGACCAACACAGCTCCCACAAAGCCTGCGTTCAGCCTGGCAGAAAAGAAATGACATGCACAGCAGGTCCATAATTAATCAACTGCAAGTGCTCCACGCACACCTTTACCCAGCGTGTGTGTGTCTGTTATTTTGGCCACACGCCTGCGAAGTTTAGACACATCATCATATCTGTTGATCACAGATTGTTTTGCGATTTCTTGAAGGAAATAACATTTTTATTGTGGTGACTAAAATGATAAAAGAGTGATTCCTGTTTCCATCCTCTGACTCCTGCTCATCAAACACAACATCCAACACATCCTCCTGTTTAAATGAATATGTGACAACTTAAAGGGATAGTTCAACATTTTGGCAAATTGGCCCATTGCCATAATCGCTATAGTCATAGCAGTAGGTTCGTTACCTTTATTTGTCGGTGTAAGCTATTTTTAGAACGAAGGAGCGGAGCAGCAGGCTGCTCAGAGCTACGCTATGGAGGCTAAAGGAATTTCTTGGTTTCCCTCATCAAACTCATCAAATACACAATCCAACAACTCCAAAACGGGATGTATAGGCTTGTAACAACGGCTGCATTCATTTGTAGGGAGACCAAACAACAACATTATATGAGTTTTGATATGTACATATAAATCGTATAAGACCTGGCAGTCCTTCAAACCAACAGGGAAATGACAAAGAAAGTAAGTGGGCGGAGACAAGTAATTTAGTTTCCAGGATGTGACTGTGACATTTGTACATAGGAGACCCATTTTGACCATGACCTCAGATGTATTTTCATTCAGTTTAATTAAATAATCATGTGTTTTTGAAGCTCACCATTAAGTATGCCTGTGTTGTTTTGACTGTAGCCAGGTGACATGGATGAATTTCCTTAGTCTACTCTTCAAAAAAACTGCCAGAGAGAATGAGAGTGGTGTAGGTGAAGCAGAACACCAGTCTGGCTTTATATCGCTGGGATGAACACGACCAGCAGTTAAACATGAACACCAGCAGAGCTGCAGGCTGGATGCTGCTGCTGCTGCTGCTGCAGTGTGGGCTTCAGGCTGCACCCTGCTGATCCTCCACACAAAGTGATTTCTAAGTCTCTGTTTGTGAGTGTGGAACTGCTGGAGCTAAAAGGAAAAAACAAACAAAAAAACATCTCAGCTCGATTGTCTGGCAGCAGGTTACAGCTCAAGCAAACCAAACACTGAACGAAGCCGCTCTCCTTCTATACGTCCAGACCGACTGGTGATCGATGAGTTAAGCTGCAGTTGTTACCGATGTGAGACAAATCACTTGTCTGTTCAGCCTCAGACAGAATTCATTTGTCATTTTAGAAAAGCTCACACTGTACTGGAGCAAACACCACCCTGGTTATATGATCATATAAACACTGTTGCTGCTTCTTATCCCTCCCAAATAAGCTTTCAGTTGTGTTTGTGCATTACTCCGGGTGCCTTTGTCTTTATCAGCTGACCCCAAAATTGAGGCCACGGATGAATTCTGGTCGGATGCTGCTTTGGTGAACTGGTGTCTCTATTAGGGATGGAAACTTTGTTGCAGACAAAGAGAGAGAGAGAGACAGAAAGAGGAAGAGAGTTAGATAGAGCAGTGGTTCTCAAACCTTTTTATATCATTAGACCACAGATCTAGCCTGGTATACCCATGCTGCCTTGCGCGCGATTTCATTTGCTCTGCAAGTCAGCCTGGAAACCATGGACCCAATAGAGAGCCGAAGCGGAAGCAGGAAGTAACGGTCGCCATGGGACCTCAACTCGGAAATAGTCTCCATGTAAATGAACGGGAGTCAAAGTTTTATTTCGTGATCCGACTGAATTGTGCCATGAGAAAAAAATCTGTCCTCTACCTGTTTAAAACATCACGTTTCATTAAGAGAAATCAGCAGTTTGTTGTAAAACTATTGTAAAATAAAATTCAGAAGAATCTGTAACCAGAAAGACTACAGGTGGCGTAGGTGACGTCATCACATGCCGCCCTTTCCCGTGTCAGTTGGTGATGTATTTTTTGTGGGACGCAGATCTGTAGTCCGTAGAGCATCGTCACACAAAATACATTCTTCTGTTGCCGTTTTATGATAAACTGCTGGTTTCTCTGCATGAAACGTGATGTTTTAAACAGGTAGAGGACATATTTTTTTCTCATGGCGCAATTAAAGCAGAAGTAAGGTGAATGTTTGTGTTAATATAAGTCTTAAATAGTTGTATCTTCCGACAGCAATCACTTCTATTCATTAGATTCACATGACGTCACTGTGTTTCTGCGCCGCCATATTTGTGTCCGAATCAGGGCGATCTGGGCACAGATCATAGCATATCATGTTACCAGAACAAGTGGGGTAGTAGGAGGAAATCAGCAAGAGACCGAAAATTGAGGTTATTTGAAAGATGCCAGGATTATATTGTGCTGTTGACTGTGATAGCAGTCGCCAGAGAAACCCCGGACTGCAGTTTTATTCCATCCCAAAAGACGTAAAGTTATAGGCGGAATAAATAGTTGACTGCAGGCAGTCTATCAGTGGCAGCATGGGCTGTGACAAGTCTCACAAAAAGAGGGGATTCACTTTTTTTTTTAATAACATGGATATATTGAATTCTGCATGTTGATTACTTTCTTATTAATTACTCACTGATTCTGCATTTAGGGTCTTTTATTTCTGTATAACAGACCGTTGCTAAGTAAAACGGGCCGTTGCTAGGGACGCCGCTCTGATCAGCGGAGCAGGGCAGAAGAACTATCAAGGATTTTTACCTTGTGTTTCATTTTTACCAGCTTCAGACTAATTGTGATGTTAGAAAAAATGACTTGTAGCTTGTTAGAGGGAGAGTGGAGGCTCTCTGCCTCCCTCACCGCTGCTGGAACCAAACCTGCGATCAGAGCGGACAGAGTGGACGGGCCAGCGCAGTGTCACAGCTGTGACCAGCTGTGTCTGTGCCACCGCGAGTCCGTGACACAAAGGTGTCCCGTGACCGTAGTCTAGCAGGACTACATAAATGCGCACATTGTAACATTTACATGATAATTCATCAATCTACTGATTGATTATCAAAAGCTCATTGAAAACAACTACACACGAGTCGACAGGAGGAGGGTGAGGAGCAACAGCGGAGAAGTGACCGGACTTCGGACTTTGATCAACATTACGTCTCAAATTAATTAATTAATTCATAAACTGTGTAATAAGTGGGATAATATAGAGTTAGTCTGTTGTTATAGAGATATAAACCCAGACAGGATGTATGAAACCCTGTCATTTTGTCAAGAAACTGTCATTTCCATCCTGCGGTTTGCATGCTGTCATATGAGGAGACCTGTCAAATCGGACACAAATATGGCGGCGGTCCCTTCGACGTGACGTCACTGCAACCCATGAATAGAGTGTTTGGTCTGAAACACGGGTCTGTCAGTCACTCTGCTCTGCTGTAAGCCGAGGAGAAAACTTTCCTTGTATCCTACAACCTTTATCCAATGAGGAGAGAGAACGGCATAAAGGGGCGGTCCTCTCTGTGTGTGCAGCCAAGGGATGTGCGTGAATGTGGTGACGTAGGGACGAGGGCGGGGACTGCTAACTCCATCTGCTGACAGGAAGTTAGACAAAACCACCGGATCGCTTACTTCTGCTTTAAATTGGATCACGAAATAAAACTTTGACTGCCGTTCATTTGTCCCATGGCGACGTTACTTCCTGCTTCCGCTTAGGCTCTCTATTTTTCCCTCAACGAGGGAGCCAATCACAGAGCGGGGGAGGGGGCAGCAAGACGATGAAGCTTGTCGATCCAACATGGCGGCAGACACTTTGCCTTTCAATGCAGCGCTAGAAAGTGTTTTAAGTTTAGACCGCAAGTTTATTTTGAAAAAAGAGCAACGTTTAGCGTTTTTTCCTCATTGGATTTCTGTCGCTCTACATACATCATCGGGCTTTCGTAAACCACGCCTCAAATATGAAAAAATGAACGGGTGGTTCCCAGACCAAATCTCAATCTACATTGAGATGAGGTCTGGTGTTAGCCAGGCTACCACGGACCCCCATTGGACAAAATTTGGAAGCAAACACCAGAAATACACAAATATTTGTTCTGAGACTGAAGAACGTAGGGCTGCCCCCAAATAGTCGACCAAGCACTGGTCGACCAAAAAATCATTAGCCGACCAAAATTTCATTGGTCGATTGGTCGCAGGAAAAAAACAACAACATTTGGAGCCGTGTCTTGTCAAGATTAAGTCTAAATCAGTATGACTGAACTGTATGAAAGGCTATAGGGCTTTTATTTTGAAGGGCCAGATACAGGAAGTCATGACGTGACACTTTTTTTTTTGTTTTTTTACACGGCACGGCAGTCTCTCTCGTATCACCGCTGTCACCATTAGCGGGTGCTGTCTGAGCCCCGGTCCCGTCCCACAGCGCTCACCGGCGGTCAGTCTGAGGCCTAGTCCACACGAGCCCGGGTATTTTTGAAACCGTGAACATATGTTCCCGGTTGTATGTCCTGTCCACATGCAACCGTGCTTTTGGAACCCTGAAACCGTGGTTTTTTGAAACCGGAGTCCAGGGTGGGGTTTTGGGCCGGGGTTGGTTTCACCGGGTGCGTGTGGACACTGCAACCGTGATTGTTTTACTCGTTTACGTCATAGCTGCACACGTGCTGATGTAAACACTGCCAGCTGCAGAGGTTGTTTGCAGCGGTTTGCAGGTGAGCTCGCAAAAATGGAGGTGACAAAGTGGATTTTTATCACTTTTTCTTTTATTTATTTTTTTACATCATCTAAATGCTATTTGTATAGTTTTTCGATGAGAAAAATATAAGGAAACGGTCGTCAGGACGATCCTCTTGTCAGCTCCAAACTCACCCTCAATAACAGACCACAGCTGGTTTTCCACACAGCATCATTTACAGTAACAAGTGACGCTACAGATCAGCTGTTTTTAAATGACAGAACTACTACAGTAGCGCCGCAGTTTCTTATTCCCCACCTTGTTTGATTGAGAGCTTTTCGGGATGATTTTCATGAATGAACAGGCAATAGCCTATGTCACTGTCAGGCCGGGTACGACGGGGGGGGGGGGGGGGTCGCATCATGCAGTGATAAAAAGAGCCTATGCGGAGATGAACGGAACGAGCCAAAAGCCGAAAATGTATCCGTGACGTCCGCGGTCGATATAAAGTGGATATGATGTTTCATTCATCCATGTTTTGACAGACAACACAACGGCCAGTGATAATGAGTTGCGCCGCACCGACAGACAGTCATGTGGCTCAGCAGCCAGGTGATGCACACAGCACAACAACACAGCGCACAACAACACAGCACAAGAGTCAAGACACAGTGCAGCAACATGTGCAGGCTGCTGCAGCAGTGCACGTCAAAGGGACACCGCCGAAAATAAAATAAATAGGCTACACATTTTTATTAAATTAATTAATATTTAATTGTTGGACTTGGAGTCTGTGAAATAAAGCTATAATAACACGTAGTTTTGAAATGGTTTTTGCGCATGTTTACATCCATAAAATGACCAAAAATGAACACTATAAGCAGATTTCTTGATAACGAATTATTTAAACAGCATTTGTATAGAAATGATTCCGTCCCAAGCCTTTTGATCCAAGCGGTTTCCACTGTATTTTGATTGGTTAAAACAGCCTTCCACACGTGCATTGCGTCACTTGGTAGCGGATTTCACGGTTGCGTGTGTACGGAGTGTTTTTATTACACCACTGGTGTGGACGCGAAGCAAAACTCCGGTTTCAAAAATACCCGGGCTCGTATGGACAAGGCCTCAGTGTCACGGAGCGGATCCATGATAGTCCCCGCTGCAGTCAGAGACCCGCACCCATAGACATGTCTATGCCCGCACCGCTCCACGCCGCGGACCCCCACCCCCGCACCCCCGTCACACAGCCTGAGCTCAGTAACTTTTTACCCTCATCTACTGCGTTTATTGGTGATAAACGGGCATTCTGCCGGTAATAACGGTGAAACCCGACCGGCTTGTTGTTGAATCTCGGACCCAACACGGCCGGAGTCACGAGCATTAATTAATTAATTCTCAACCTGACCGCGGGCAAAAAAAATAAATAAAAATTTTTTTTTTTTTTTTTTTTTCTCCCTCAAGGTGGGGGGTCGATTAGTCGACTAATCGCCATAAGTGACGACTACTGGTCGACCAACAAAATCTTTGGTCGGGGGCAGCCCTAGAAGAACGTTACTTTTTTAGTCAATGTATGTTCAAATTAGGACCAATGGTGTGAAATTTTGGAAATATTCGAAAGAAATTTCTGGAAAAAAAATGTAAAATGTCTAGTCTGGCAACGAGCGGTAGACCTCGGCTCAATCCAGGGGGCGGGATGAAGGCTGTCTTTCAAACTGCCTCTGCACCAATAGGGTAGCGCTACGACCAATCAGAGCAAAGAGCAGGATGACGTTAGCCTGACAAGCCAATGGTGTGAAATTTTGGAAATATTCTAAAGAAATTTCTGAAAAAAAGTGGAACAATTTCTAAAAATAAAATCATTTCTCAAAAAAAAAGAAGAAAAAAGTGGATGGGGACCCGCTTGAACCCTCTCAAGGAACCCTGGGGGTCCACTGACCCCACTTTGAGAACCACTGAGATAGAGCATGCGTTTATGGACAGAGGGAAGTGAAGCCATCATGATGTCACTGTGTGGTGGTGTATGGAACACCGGGCTACCAGCAAACCTACGGGAGCTGCATGATGAATGGCTCCATTGTGGGGCTGGATGCACATTCAGTGCCCCCCCCCCCGTCATGTGCACATCCTCTGTAAGAAAGGCTCAGTGTACAGTGTAACATACAGTACGAGGTGCAGCGGAGTTATTCCGGTGTGGGATGTTTAGTTCCAGTCTCCCCCTCCCTTCATCTCCCACCAGCCAAATGTCAGCGTGCCCCCGAAAGCCTCCGAAGCCTCCCAACGCCCCCGTCCGTCTGTGAGCCGGTTCTCACGACCTGCCGTCACATCCAGCCTGGTACCACACCAACATGAACAACATCACTCCACACTTTACTTGTCAGGGAAATAAAAACCTGTTGGTGTCTCACCACGCTTCACATAGTGTTTGGTTACTCACACTGGATTTACAGATTGAGTTTCATGGTCTTGCTGGTCTGTGTGTGTCTGAGGGCTGGGTTTTAAGAATCCATCTTCAGATTCATATTGATCTTCATTAGAAAGGTCTGATATCCATTCATTAAATCCTTAGAGAGATCTTTTAATGCATGCTGTTTCCTGTTTGAGACTAACAGGACAAACTCAGAGGCTGCTGTTTACATTTTGTTGTGTCCATTCACTGCTGAAATGTTCACATTGACTGCAGTTGTTGAATTAAGGGCTGCAACTAGTTGCTTGGTCATCAAAATGTAAAAAAAATGTTGAATGTCAATCAGTGTTTCTCAAACCACAAGATGACTAACGTCCTGAAACATCCAGTTTCGTCCACAAACCACAGAGAGACTCAGTTTATTGTCATAAAGGAACAAATAAACCAGAAGTATTCACATTTAAGAAGTTGAAATCAGAGGATTTTGACTTTTTTTCTTAAACTACCCCAAACCGATCATTCAATTATCAAAATAGTTGATGATTAACTTATAAACGATTACTGTTCGATTAATTTTTGCTGCTCTAGTTGAATTTACTTCTGCAGTGGGTCATGTTAAATAAATGTGCATTAATGAAACTGCTTTTGGGTCAGTTCTTAATGTGAACATTAATATATTTAATAATGCACCAGGTTAGAGAGTTCCATCTTTTTAGGATTTGCAGCATTAGTTCTGTAGAAAGCTCTTTCATAACCAAGCAAAGCAGGTGTTCAAACTGAAATATCTCTAAATGAATCAATATCGGATCAAATCAGTTCAGTAAATCAGTTGCGATACCCAGCTCTAGTGTGTCTAGTTTAGTTTAGTCTGGTCTGGTCTCACTTTGTTTTCATGGCTTCCAGTTAGTGGTGGGCGTTGTCTGACAACTTTTAAAATGTATCCTCATTGGCCAGAATTGCCGGTATCGATTATCAATACTTTTTAATCATCAAAAGCAGTGTACTTGTATTTTCATGTAAGGGAGTGCATTGTTGTGATTTATGGGCTGTATGCATCATCACAAGGATCAAAGTGCGTTTAAATGCTCATGAAGTGATTTGCCAAAGATCAGCTGTCATTAAGGTACGGGACCTGGACCATAGGTTTGATTCCCAACAGCATGAGTGTAAAGCAGCCGCATTCATTCATGTTGCACATCAGAGATAAACGGCCAAACGTCTGGTGCAGGCATCACAGCAGCGTTCACCTCTCAGGTTGTCTAGGTGAGAGGTTTCCCTGATGCAGTAGACGGAGAGAGAGCTGAAGTTGAATGGTCTGCACTCTGCACTCCACCAGCTGAGCCACACAGTATTCTGTTCCTGTTATGTTGGATCATGTCTGAGCGCGCACAACATGACAGCGGCAATCGGCAAGAAGCAGGACGAACCTATTTGTGTTCATGACAACAGAACATTGTTTGTCCAGATCAATTCTACTCTGCACCGAGTCCAGCACAGAGGAGGGGAAACAAAAACCTGGTCTGGATCCTGTCAGGCCAGAGTCGTCACCCATCATCCACCACTCACGCCTCTTGTACTTCATTTTTACAACACTCTGCAAACTGTTTGTCGATCCACTTTGTCCTTGACCAAAGTCTGCTGCTGCTGACGGACAAACGGACGACATCCAAACAGCAGCAGAGACCAACAGGCCGAGTGAAAGGAGAGGAGCCGCTGTTGAGGCTCATCAGAGAGCGAACCTCGTCCCGGATCATTAGGCCTGAGCAACATAACAATGAGCACTCATCTGGATCGTCAGCACTCTCCTTGTAAGTCAAACTGTTTGACTCGTTCGTATAAGCGATGAATTATGAATTACCTGATTTTTATTCCGGCGATGGGTCTCCCTAAGAATGGAAGTGATGAGCCGGGCTCTGAAGGGGAACGCCGACAATGAGCCGGCTATAAAAAGCTGATTCCCCCTTTGTGACATTCCCCTCTCTGACAACCGACTTGTTCATTTCTTGTCTTGAGTGGAAACCCAATTAGTGGCTCGCTGTAGGCCCGGGCCCACTTGTGTCCTGAGAGCATATTACTGATGTCTGAGATAACACTTGGTAATTATGAGGAAGGCCCCAGGGCTCACAGGGAGATAGTGTTAGTGCATGAGGGCGAGGCTGTTAAAACCCTGCCCTGTGGTCAAAGTGGAGCTGCTCCATTCCTCCGCTCACATCATTCACTTTTATGGATTTTAAATGGGCTCATACACATGTGGACTGAAACCTATCTGATGGATAAACAGGACCAGTCTGTCTGCAAACTACAGGCAATGATGAAAGTAAAATGTAACATCAACAGTTTCTTTTTTTTAAACTTTATTTTTATTGATTTTTTTCAGTGAAAAACAAAACACAAACATATAAATATATGCACAGAACAAGTACATCAGACAGGGGCATCTACAGCAAAACACAATGGCAGGCTTCGTTCAAAGCAAAGAGCTGGCAGAAACCAGGCTGACAAATCAGGTCTAGGGGCTTTTAGGGACCCAAAGTTCTCCTTTAAGTCCACAGTGACACAGAATACCTCCGTGCAGTCCACAAGGTCACCAGCAAAAAAATAAAAAAAACAAACAAACGTAATAAATGAAAATGAAATCAATATATATTTATTAGGGCTGGGCGATACGCTTTTGTGCCGATTCGATATCTGTGTGCAAATTTTCCCACACAGATATAGATTCAGTGGTAAGATCAGCTCTCGTCTATGTAGTCCCTCCATATCTCAGGGAAAATGTTAACCTTTACATATTGTGAATTTCTTCAACTATTCCTATCCAGTCTGAAATTGTCAGACACTTTTTTTTAACTTCTCTTGCATAATCATGATGAATATAATGTGTCTTGAACACATCACAGACGCTGCAGTGCACTTTATGAAATTAATGGGCCAAAGCATGTGTCCTCTTCTGAGAGTTTTATTCTACCGTCTTTTAAAGGGATAGTTCAACATTTTGGCAAATTGGCCCATTGCCATAATCGCTATAGTCATAGCAGTAGGTTCATTACCTTTAATTGTAGGTGTAAGCTATTTTCAGTACGGCGGAGCGCAGCAGCTGGCTGCTCAGAGCTACGCTATGGAGGCTAACGGAATTTCTTGGTTTCCCTCATTAAACTCATCAAATTCAACATCCCAAAACTCCACAGCGCTTTTGTAGACAAGTTGTGACCTGCACAACCACCACGCTATGAGATAATGACGGAACGATACGAAACGGAGCCGTTTTCGAGGTAAATACAGAGTAAATACGGAGACTGCTTGCTGAAAAACTGTCCCTGAACGCAACGCGCATCAGCGGTTTTGTATGAATTTACCTCGAAAACGGCTCTGTTTCGTATCGTTCCGTCATTATCTCATAGCGTGGTGGTTGTGCAGGTCACAACTTGTCTACAAAAGCGCTGTGGAGTTTTGGGATGTTGAATTTGATGAGTTTAATGAGGGAAACCAAGAAATTCCGTTAGCCTCCATAGCGTAGCTCTGAGCAGCCAGCTGCTGCGCTCCGCCGTACTGAAAATAGCTTACACCTACAATTAAAGGTAACGAACCTACTGCTATGACTATAGCGATTATGGCAATGGGCCAATTTGCCAAAATGTTGAACTATCCCTTTAAGACTTTTTGGATTTATTCACTCTGTCTTTACTGATGTCTGGGGTTCTACATGGGCTTCTTATGGCTACATGTGTGTGGACCCCACATTGTCCACAGACAATACATAGACCCCATTTGCTTACTTGTCAACACTTACTGGGGGGATTGTGTTGTTTTATTCTCTGGTTGGATAGAGATGGGAGGCTTCTGGTCTTGATGTGAAGCGATTGCTGATATAATTTGATCCAGATCTTGGTCTCATTAAAATAGTTGGGCATTTTGTCCAAGTTTTTTTCGGTTCCATTTGGACCTCTCTGATGTAGTTTGGCCTGTATCTTGAGATTTGATGTTATGTGTCTTTTTTTCATTTTTCTATTTATGGCATTCTATTTGTTATAATAGGCTTATAGCCTATTGTCTTGTTACTGTGCATAAGAGCTTCAATTTTCTGATATAGCTGGGATATTTATGATGGTTCACTTTTTTCCTAGCTATATGTAGATTTATTACGATGCATTATTGAATATATCACTGTTTGAATGATTTCTATGAATGGGTTTTATACCGGGATGACTGATTTGGACCAGCTGGTTCTGTTTTCCCCACATGTCTGAGAATACATACAGTACTATGCAAAACTTCTAGGCACTATATGCTTTCAAAAATAATGCCGGGAGTAGACTTTATTTATCGATTAACTTCATACAAAGTTCAGAAGAAACCTAAATTGAATCATAATTGGGTGTGAGCACAGCACCAGTTCTCCTCCAGACACTCACACACTGTTTTTCCAGGTACTTGTTGTTGCATCTTAGTACATAGTTCTTCTGTCTCTTCATGTGAGCCCAGACTGACTCCATGATGTTGAGACCAGCACTCTGTTGGGGGGGGGGGGCTGTACCATCTGTTGCAGGACTCAGTCTTCCTCTTGTAAATTGCACTAGTTATTTTTGACACTGGCTGTAATTCTTGGGTCACTGTCATGCTGCAGAATAAATGTGGGACCTATCAGAGGCCTCGGATGGTACCGCATAATGGATGAGAATCTAAACATCCGAAGTGCCTAAAACTTTGACACAGGAATGAACGTTCTGCTGCTGCACAACACAGAACAGACAGTCTGTGCTGCAAGATTCAGTCTGACTTCTCTGACACCTCGTTATCAAGCAGGAAATCACAACCTGCTGCTTTTTTAGATGTGATGCTAGATAAAATGTGTATTTTTACACCTCACCAAAAGGTAACACACAACACAAGATAAAACAAAGTGCTCCAAACTAGATACGATATGGACACAGTCATTAAACTCATTCTTCAACAAAGAAATGACAGCCCAGTGCTGTAGGAACATTTAGCCTCTATCCCAACAGCATTCATGCTACAACTCTGATATTTATACCTATAAACTTTTCAAAGTTAGTTCACGAATTTTTTTCCTGCTTTTGCTTATTTTTGTAGTGTGACTGTTAGCCTACTTTCTACTCTTTTTACTGTTTTCTTTATGTTTGTGTATCGTTTTTTGACTGAGGCCCTATCCACATGAAAAGGTTTTTTTTTTTTTTTTTTTTTAAACGCAGCCTTTTTTCATCTGGTTTGGGGGGTCCATACTCCGTACACATGCAAATGTATTGAAATAGGCTTTAAAACTGAGATTTTTAGGGGCAGTGTTGAGGCTACAGTCCTCACTGCAAAGAATGACCCAAATCGGGCAGCCCTTTCCTGCATGTCATTCCCCCTCTTTGCCTCCCCATTTCCTGTCTCTCTCCACTGTGTTATCGATTAAAGGCAGTAAAAAGCGCAAAAAATACTTTTCAAAAAACTGAGATTTTTAAAAACTCCGGCCACAATGAATATTTTTTAAAAACACCGTATTTATTTTGACGTGTGGACAAGATAGCAGCACCCCTCCCCCTGCCTGTATTTTGGTCTTTTGCTCTGTTTTGTTCAAGTTTTGCCCGTGGACGTTTCTGGGTGGAGGGAGAGAGTCGCAAGAGAGCATAGATATCTATGGCGAGAGAGTCGGTGTTTTCTCTCCAGCCAATGACGGAGCTCAGGTGAAGCTACGTGCAGCAGAGTAGTAGCTCAGGCCTGCTAGCCGCACTAGCTGTCTGATGCTAGCGAGTGCTAGCACGTCTCTCTCTCTCAGCAGCAGCAGTTGTCATGACAACAAAGTAAAATAAATACAGTCTGAGTGAAGCACTGGAGCCGCGGACCGATTCCCCACCGTCACCGACACTGGTAACAAGTATGAGGGCCGTTGTAGTGAGCTAGCTCGATGCTAACTTTGGCTAGCGGTAGCGGTTAGCATCCGCCGCTAACACCGTCTTCCCATCGCACCACCGCGGCATAAAAACATACACGGAGGCTCCCGGTGTTGGCGAATGGTCCACTATCGGCCCACGGCTCCAGCGGTTCTTTCAGACTGTATTTCCTTTCCTTCGTTGTCATGACAACTGCTGCTGGCAGGAGGCTACACAGCTTAGCCCGAGAGGAGGGGCTGAGTTTCAATGTTTTGTTTACAAAGTGCAACGAATAAAACTCCAGACCCTACCTTTAATCATCACCGATCGGCATTTTTACTTTCACACCACTCAAATACAGCGGGGGACTTTCCGTCTTCTCTGTTTTAAGTGTGTAATGCTCCACGGGGCCTGGAGGATACAGATAGTTTTTGGTGAAGCTGTGTTTTCATGTGGATAGGGCCTGAACTGTGTCAGAAATAGGTTTCTGTTGTCTGGTACCGGTTGACAACAGGTCCTGTTTGACTGATTTCTACTGGACTGAGTCAAAACACTCTGATGCTTCATTTAGTTTTGACCCCAGACACCTGAGCTGCTGATTGAAACATTTTCCCTCTGCTGGAGGGAAACAGATGTTAGTGACAACAGAGGCATCACTTGCCGTCACAGGTTAACATTACACGTTGCTGTTAGCTATAGTAGCAGTAACCATGGACACGGTTAAATCGCCTAAAGCTAAACAGACTGTAATTCAGTTGAAAGGGTTCCAACACCAGGATGTTCAACAAATGTAAAAAAATAAAATATTAATAGTGTGTGAAGTGGGAACATGTCAGATGAACTGAGGCATCTGGTGATGCGTGGGTGACCCTGCACTGCTTGTATGTACCCCATAATAACCACATCACACAATGGGGTGACAGGTATTAATCACAGCCCCGGCAACGTGGAGACGGTTAACGACAGCAGCTTTTCTCTGGGTTAGTCATGTAACCTTAAAGGGATAGTTCACCCAAAATTCAAATTTCACTCATTATCTACTCACCCTCATGTCGACTAAGGGCTGTGAGAATTTTCAGAGTCCTCCGTGCCTTCTCTGATTTACGGGGGGCTCCGCGCAGCAGTATTTGTCCATATAATGGTTGTTAATGGATACCAACTTTCTTCGTCCAAAAAGACACACCAAAAAACATCCAAATACCTCCATACTGCTCGTCTGTAATGTCCCTCTTGTATTGAAGCCCCAACATGAGAAATTGTTCCGCCGGTATTTGCACTGACACAGGAAGAGCAGTGAACCGAGACACTGGGAGCTTCCGCTACAAACAAGCTTAAAATATAGACTTATTTAATTTTTTTCGGAACAATTTCTCATGTCGGGGCTTCAATACAAGAGGGACATTACAGAAGAGCAGTATGGAGGTATTTGGATGTTTTTTGGTGTGTCTTTTTGGACGAAGAAAGTTGGTATCCATTGACAACCATTATATGGACAAATACTGCTGCGCCGACCCCCCCGTAACTCAGAGAAGGAACGGAGGAAATTTGAATTTTGGGTGAACTAGCCCTTTAACTCAAGATCTTTCACATCAACAAATGATAAAATGATTACCCCCCTTTTTTTTCAAAGTAAAGTTAGTTTTAGACCTCAGTAGCATTATCATTAAAGATGAATTTGAGTTTCTTGAACGCTGACATGCCAGATGGCCATTCACAAAAATACATAAGAAGAAACATCTGTGGGCTGATGAAACCACAATCAACCTCTATCAAAATGATGCAAAGAGCAAAGTGTGGAGAGAAACAGGATCAGACCCAGACCCACAGCTGCCGCCACATCTGTCTGGATGAATGCGGAGCTATACAGCAGCCGACTGTTCCTTAGCAGCTCAAGATGTTTATCACATTTAATTCTGCTTTCTCTTGCTCTCTTTTGTCATTAAAAACTACATTTATGACAGTTGACTTTGTGTCGCTGTATTCATCCGATCAGTTTATGCAAATATTTAAAAAGTGTAATCAATGGCACTCGATTTAAAAGGGCTATTCAGTAGTTATTTCTTGAATTGATGGACAGCCCTGTAGTTAGGATAGCGTTCTCTGTGGGAACTCTCTTTAGCTGCTCCTCCTCCTCCCCGGCCCCTGACACTAATGTCAGTGTCTTTCATGTGAAAAGCTGAAACACTGAACCGTCTGACTAGTGTTTCTCGCTCTTACATCAAAGTCAAAGCACATTCGAACATCCAGTGCAAGTCTTTGTGATGCCGTGAAAACAAAGCTTTTGTGCGCGGGGTGTTTGCCGTGTGTCTACACCGTACGCCTGCTCTCCAGTTGGAAACGGCACGGGCAAACATGAGCACCTGGAAAAGATTATGTGACCAAATACAGCAGGGTCCTGATGGAACCTTATCTGTGTCAAGCGTCTAATGTCAAGTTCTTGTCGAGACCAGGAGTGCAGTCGGTCGACTCCTGTCGCCGTGGAGGCCGGAGCTGCCGCGGTAGACGCTAATGGCTCGCATTTTAATGTTTGTGTGCCAACTGTTTGTGTCTTTTTCCTCAAATAATGACACACCAGATTACAACAGAACCAGAAAGACCTGTCACTGTGTCATGTGAGTGGCCACGGCTGCATGATGAACAACTAAGCAGAGTCAAAGTGAATGAGCAGAAAGGACAGAGCGAATCTGTAAGACCAGGACAGAGACTGCACAGGAAACTCTGCTTCCTTTTAAATGTCCAAAAATAAATAGTCACATATTAACTGTTGTGTTTACATTTCATTGACTAAAAATGCGTTAGAACGCCTTCAACAAGTTTGTTCTGAATCAGCTCCTTATCGCAGGTCGACTGATGTGATTTTCTTCTTATACATTCCCGTAGTGTCTCAGTGCATTAAAGGAGACATATTCTGTCCCTTTTCCACAAATTAAAGTAGTTCCCAGGTGTCTTGACATGCTTCGGTCAAAATCCCTCAAGGGTCAAACATCACAGCTCTTTTCATTCTCTCAAAACAGCCCTGTTCAGAACGGCTGCTTTCAGAGCCTGTCCCTTTAAATGCAAATCAGCCACTGCTAGCCCCGCCCCTTTGCAACTCTAGATGCACGTTAGCCAAAACTGAGGGGTTTGCTCTTTAAAGGTGACATAAATGGCAGTTTGTCCTGTTTGTTGCACCTCCTTCTACGAGTTTCCAAGAGTTGCCGCACGAGTTTACCCGAGTAAGGAAAACGAATTTGATTGGTCGTTATCGAGCGGGCGGGATATTCAATGTTTGGGGCGAGCCCGAGCTCAGTGTGTGTGTCTCAGACGTTTGATTGACGGATGACGGATCCAGTATCAGTGGCTGATGAATCGTGAGTAGGGATGGGTACCGAAATTCGGTACTTTTTTGGTACCGACCGAATTCCCACCAAAGTACCGAGTATCGATTCACATAAAGTCAATCGGTACCACATTTCGGTACCTGAACGCACCTTCGTCGTGCGGCAGTCTGCACGAGCCCCGCACACTCGCGCCCGCCCCCCTTCTCTCTCTCTCTCTCTCTCTCTCTCTCTCTCTCTCTCTCTCTCTCTCTCTCTCTCTCTCTCTCTCTGAAATGAGACGTGGAGAAGCGGTAGCGCCAGCCCGTCGTTTAAAATCACTACCTGAAAAACAGCCGTCCGTCATTTAACGTGAAGAACGGACTGTTGTGACAATCCGTACCGAAGCGGTCCGGTCCCGAGTCCCGCTTCTCATCACAGCGGCGCCATTCAAGTCCTCGTCACGTAATGAGAGCTCATGTAAACGAGGATGAAGTCTCCCCCTCTCCTCGTCAAAACGTGAAGTCCACATGTTGCAGAGTTTGCTCTGCAGTTTCAGTTGTTTTTTTTTATTTCACAAAGTTTCACACAGAGCTTTCTGATGGCTGTAGGAGTCTCTCCATGTTTCTCCTTTTCCCACAGTAAAAACGGACATTTTTTCAGACAAGACTATAGTCTCATAAACTTTTTTTTTTTTTCATTGAATGACTATTCCATTAGGCTATATGAAAATCATTGCCCATCCATAAAACATAAAATACTCTTAAAGGCTGAGGAGTTGTGATGTTGTTAAGAGGTAAATATTAAAATTTTAGACATTTAGATTTTTTTTTTTTTAATTACCACACACACAAAAAGTACCGAAAACAGGTACCGATTGGTACCGATATCGGTTCCCAGGTACCGAGTATCGATACCGTATCGATTCAAATACGAAAGGTACCCATCCCTAATCGTGAGCAACATGACACATAATCCGTGTGTCTGCATTATCCAATGTGGAAAAAAAACGACCCCACTTTAATCCTGGATTCACTCGAAAATAGAATTTTGTGCAAAGTTTGGGCTACATCGTCTGATAGATGAGTTATTACACTAATGTTAGGACCCACAGTGGGCTCAAATTTTCTTTTCTTAATACCTTTAAAAAGTGATATTTCCATAATATGTCCCCCTTTAACCTGTTGAGGCTCAGCGTCCATGGACTTCAATGGGACTGCAGAGAATTTTTTTTTTTCGCTGCAGTGAAACTTGATGGTCATTGGTTAAATGCTGTGGACCCTCAGCATCTCAGAGTGATTGGAGCAGTGGGCGGGCCTGGACGCTGGGCTTCTGCATCATGATTGGAAGATCTGCTTAAGGCATGGGCTTTTTTTTTTTTTTTAAGTATATTTTTGGGACTTTTTATTGCCTTTAACTGATAGCACAGTCAAGAGAGACACAGGAAATGGGGAGGCAGAGAGGGGGAATCACATGCAGGAAAGGGCTGCCCGATGCGGGATTCGAACCAGGGCCGCTGCAGTGGGGACTGCAGCCCTACCAAGTGAGCTAAAAGCATGGGTTTTTTAATCCAGCTCGTCAAATACTGCTACAAAATTGTCAAAATTATAGCGAAGATTGCAAACTTTGATGCACTGGTAAAAAAGGGTGAGCAGCAACAACACGCCTCCCCCTATATTTGAATGTAAGTTTTCTTTTACTTTTCTTTACTTTTCTTTTACATTCATTTTTATTAGTTAACACAAACACTCTCCATCTGATACTGCCTCGCCCAGCCGCCAAATTTTAAAACGCATTGTGGCCCCTGAGCAAAAAGTTTGTCCACCCCTGTTCTACAAGCTGAATCTCTTTTTTAATGACAGCCATTTTCAAACAGACACCGGAGCATTTTCCAGTTCAGTCCTACTGCGGATTTTGCGAGTGAAGTCGAGAGACAAACTGCAGCTAATTTCTCGGTATTTGCTTGCCAATACATATCATCCATATCATACACTGTAAATACAACACAATTATAGCATTTCTTTGTTTCAGTTGAAAACGATTCTCACATTTCCTAGTTTGAGGTTAATTTTGTTAGTTTGTTGCATGTGTTATGATGTATAGGCTGAAAATGAGCTCCCCCTCTTTGAAAGACCAGCAGTCACCACCACTGGACCAGGATGTGTCCTTAAATGTATCTGCACCAGCGTGGACATGGTCTGAAAGTGGATGAATGTTTCTACTAATGGGATAAATACTGGAAGCAAGTCGTCCCCTGAGGGAAAGGACAACAACTGTCTTCCCAGCTGTGGTATGTTGGTGTGTAGCGAGAGCAGATCCCAGGCTTGTTCCCCGGCAGCAGCGGTCATCAGGTTATCATAACAGATGCTGTTTTAATGGCCTCTGAGTCATTTGTAGAGCATCTCTGTCACAGCTGAATCTAACCGTCGTGTAGGCTGGTTTCCTGTTCGCAAAATACACAGGATACACTGCACATGTGGCGGGGAGGCGGGCAGGGGGGGCTCATCGGATCATCATCATTAGCTGGGTTTCCATTACAGGTTTTCGCAAAATGAAAGCGATATTTCTTAAATTTCGAAAAAGCACAATTGCTATTTGCAGTGTTTCATTTGAAAAGTGTTTTGCGAATGAGCCGTAACTCTAAAGTTAAAAGAAATGCGTTCAATGAGCTGTGATGTTCTCGAACCCAAATAAGTTTTTCCATAACACTTTTGTGATATACTCTTAGATCAATACGTCTGAAAAACCACCTCATGGGAGCGTAAAAATGTTTTAGCGATATTTGGGAGTTTTTAAGGTTTTGTGCATTTCTTGGCGGAAATGCCGTGATGGCTGTCTTTGTTAGAAGTGTTGTCAACCATGTGACTTCCGTTCACTGCATGAAGTCAAACAGATACAGATCAGGAGCTTCACTTAGTCTTCACACAGTGTTTCTCACATATTGATTTTTTTCCCTCTTTACTATTTAAAACGAACTAAATTGCATTTCCTTTTAGAGATGTGTTGAGTGTAATGATTCGCTCAACCCCTCCTCTCCCTGCACTTTATCTCTCTGATAAAAAACACACTGGGAGCACCTGGAGGAATCCTGTCATGTTAGAGGAGGAGAGGGGGGGTCATCAAAAACCCAATAAAGTGCCTGGACATCTCTTAACAGCTCTGTGTGTGTGCTTGTCAGTCATGTTGCCCAGAGCGCCTGATGAGTCAGAGAGCGCTGTTAGATGTTTGACAGGATGTGAAGCAGTGGAGCTGCAGAGGAGCAGCTTATTTATGCTGTTAGATATTAGGGATGCACCGATCCAGCTTCCTCAGTCCCAATGCTGATACCGATACCTGGGCTTAACGTATCAGTTGAAACCCGATACGGATCTGATACCACTGTTGAATTAATAAACAGTACATCTTGCCACGTGGAAGACAGTGACTTTAACATTACTTTCCTAACTTTGTAAAATGTTGTTTCTCTACGTTTGTCGTCTACTGACATTCTGTATGCTGCTGACATGTCACAAACATAGAATTGAAGTGGATGGATCAGCGTCATGGATCAGCCCCATTATCTGATACTTGATCTAAGTTATTTAGTCAATATGTGACCTGATCCATCAAAATGAGTCACAGTGACCCAAATTTCAAAGTTGAGATTTTGGTATCAATGGAAAGATTAGAAAATAAGCTTTAAAATGATACCCTAGTCAAAGTCATACATTTCAGGGTTTCCCGCAGCGCTTTCCTGTTAAGGCGGCCGCCTTAACAACAAAGAGCTGCCGCCTAAACTAACGTCTTAAAAAAAAAAAAAAAAAGTAGCGATATTCGCCGCCGCCGCCCCCCCCCCGTTGGACGATGGCCGCATCCTCTCACACACATACACACCACAGAGAAGCGCGCATGCATAACAGCAGCGCGTGTTGAAAGCGAAAGTTAATACGGCACGGCGCGGTGCGTCCCTCCCCCGACGATCGATCTGCCCCCCCCCCGTCAACAGATCCGCGCCACCCACCCCCCACCTCCCCCGTCGACAGGTCAGACACTACCTTAACTAACAAATTTTCTGGGGGAAACACTGCATTTGATGGTTTTCGAGATGTAGCCATTTGAATTACAATCTCCCACTCTCTTATTCCGTTCTAAAATCAGAGAAAATTGCAGTTAAAAGTTACGTTTTTTGCCAGTGACTCTGGCATCTGTTCCTGTACCACGTGATTACACGCTCCCTATACGGTCCCCTGTTGTCATAGAGGCACCATTCAATGACCCTCGGAAAGCAGAGAATCTCACAATTCAGATGCTTTTTACAGCTCGTCTCTATCATAAACGGTTCAGCAGTTGTCATGTTTTGTTGACGTTTTGTAAAACATGTGCAAGCGTTGTGTCGTTGCTACGTTCGGTTTAGCATTGATGCTACGTTCGGTTTAGCATCGTTGCTATGTTCGGTTTAGCATCTGTTTCTGTACCCGTCCCTTCTCGTCATAGAGGCACCATTCAATGACCGTCGGAAAGCGGAGAATCCCGCGATTCAGATGCAGTTTACAGCTCGTCTCTATCATGAACGGTTCAGGAGATATTTCATGTTTTGCACCGAAGCAACGCTCATTTTCAGAGGGTTTAAGTTGCAAGTCAACTTTAATCATCATTTACCTACCTGCCTTTTCTCAATTATCTGGACTGTGAAACTTTGGGAGATTGTTTTTGAATGTCATTGCTTTGAAATTAGGGTAACATTTTTTGGGGGATTTTCTATGGGTTTCCACGTTATCAGCTGATTATCTAAAAATAGAACGTTGCAACATCCGACTCATTTTGATAGAACGGGTCACATATATGGGCCGATATCCGCATCCCTAATACCAAACGTGGTCTGTGATTGGACCTCAAATGTGTCCTGAATGCATTTTGGGGGCTTTCACACCAGAACGAGCTGACCACTCTCTTTTGACTGGGAGATAATGGTTGATGTCAGAAGGTGGTTTGATTGTTTCTCAGTTTGGTCTAGATTTTCACACACAACAGTCTCTAGAGTTTTTATTCAGAGTGCAACCAACAGTAATCCAGTGAGCAGCAGTGTTGAGGAGAGTGGCACTCATTCCTCTTTACACCTGTGCTCAGCAGAGACCACTTCCTGTCACCAAGATCAGACAGTGAAGCTGCAGAGGACACAGACTCACCAACACTTGGACAGATGAAGACCTGAAGATTTGTGCTGATGGAGCAGCAGATATTAGAGTCGGTCTGAATCCCTGGACCCAACCTGCCTAGTACCAACAATCCTGGCTGGTGGAGGAGCATGCAAATGGAGAATTCTTCTGTTTAAAACACATTAAAGTGGACATTGATCATCATGAACTTTATCCCGCATGATGCTCAACAGAGTGAAGGATGCTGTTCACAGTGTTGTTGAACAGCCACAGGATTCTGTCTGATTTTGTTTGTTTGGCTGTCAGAACGAACTTCGCTATTCAAACAGAATTTGAATTATTTAAAAAAGGTGAACATTCAAAGGTGGAAACTGACGTTCGACCGCGTGCCTTCCGCAACAACGCAAATGAACGTGCGTCGCGACTTTCAGGGTAGTAACTAAACATGTTGATAAAACAAACTGTTGTTGTACGCGACGTAGAGCTGCAGCTTCAAATTTACAAGCAGGGTTTTTTTAATTGCCTGTTTATTCAGCTGGGGTAGTGGCCTACGTGTTCCCACACTACGCGCACACATTCTTATTTTTTTTTAAATTGATCAATCAGCGGACCACTTGCCTGCCAATCACGGATCAACTGCGATCCATCGCACCACTACTTAGAATATTTGATTTCCCTTCTTGAAGTTTTATATTGAGTTGGTAAAACTTAAAGGTATAATCTGTAGGAATTCCCCCCATCTAGCGGTGCGGTTGCATATCTGAACGTATTCTTGATGTTGCATTCAGGTGAAATGGGGCAGACGTCAGACAGACAACAGACGCTGCATGTAACAGGATAAACAAGCGTCTATGTAAACAAGTGGTCCGCCATCACGAGGCAAAACAATACAGGCCTGACAACATGTTGTCATGGTGATGTGGTATTGTTTTACCGTCTTTCTCTGGTGGAGTAAAATGACATCCGGTTGGTTTGCCGACAGCCGTCTGCCTAACTGCACCTGAATGCAACACCAGTGCCTCCTCTTCCTCACACTACACAGTGGTGACAGTTTCAACAGGCCGAGCCCACAGCTCCGCTCAGTTTCTATGGTTACCTATGGTAACGGCGATGCAACATGGCCGCCTCGGTTCGGTGCGTTGCCCATGTAGTATTTAACGACTTGCAACAACTCATTCTAAGGTACCAGAAAGCTTTCATTTGTATGCGGGTGTGATTGGACTTAAGTGAAATACGTATTTATAAAATACATATTTGATTTTTGCTAATAAAAAGCTAAATACGTTTTTCTTTTGAGTATATCTTTTGGCTTGTTTTGGCAGAGAGAGGGGGAATGAGGGCCTTGAACCAGGGCCGCCTGTGGTGAGGACTGGAGCCTCTACATAGAGCGGCTGCTTTACCCACTGCACCCCAGCATACTGGGGCTTTAAGTGTGTTGCACATGTTACATAACAGATTTTGTTAAAATGTGGGATGTAATAGTAAACTGGTAGGTGTATATAATGAGCTAAAAAAAACATACAAAAAAGATTAAAAGTTTGAATATACTAATACCAATATTTACCATAAGAAGCATTAGAAATTGGAATCTGATTTGGGGGAAGACTGACAGCCCTACATGACGGTGAGTTCAGTGAACTTAGGTGGCCTCCACACCTGGATCCAGTAGAACACGTTTGGGATGTGGTAGATTAGGAGATTGAATGGGCAGAGATGATGGGATGCAGTCACGCCGACACGGAGCAGAGTCTCAGAGGAAAGTGTCAACACCTGGCGGATCCATGAAGAAGCACCCAGTGATGGTGTGATGATCCTAACACCACAGATGGAGGAGGAAATGTGGCCTAACATCTGACATCAGCAGCTTTGCAGCTGTGTGTATTAATGTAACACTCATCGGCTGCTGTTGGAGAACTCAGAACTGAGTTTATCTGAAATGATGCGGATTACTCTGTCGTCCAAACAGAATGCAGTAAATTCATTTTGGGGTGGGACCGTGACCTGACGGTGAGCGAATATAACATCAAAGAAACCTTGAGAAAGTTTGAAGTGTTACACAATGAGCTGAGTGTCTCACAACGTTGTGTAGTCAGCAGGAACATTCAGGCTGTCGGTGTGTGTCTCTACAGAAACTGTGGTTTCAGGGCATTGTCGGGGGTTTCTGTGGAGAATGTGTAGCTGGAGAATGAGGAGGGAAGGTGTGTTAGAACATGTTGGGACTCGACAGGTATAGGCCGTAATGAATAGTTGAGCAGGAAGCTTTGCTCTGCCTCATTCAGCACCCTCCGCTCCCCCACTGTGACCGTCCTGCCTTCCCTCAGGCTCATAGGGAGTGTCTCACACTTTAATACATCAGAGTGACTCTATTTTTAATGTGTGGAGGACTAGTTTCTTTAACTGTGTGTGCTGCTGTATAGTTTATCTGCACATAGAGGTGATATTTGGAGCCCAGACTCTGGTTTGACATGATAATAAGGAAACATGGACATTGAATGTGTTCTTAAAGGGATAGTAGCATTTTCTAAAAGTGGGGTTGTATGATCTACAAATAGCCCCTAACTACATTAATTGCAGTAGAAGACTCTCTGCACTCCTCCCGTTAGCAACGCCAGCCCATAATAGCCCTGCCCAGAGATTTACAACATACAGTGTTGTGAACAGACCCAAAGAAACGGCCTATTTTCGCGGCCTAAAAGAGGTTTTACCTGAAAAAAAAATACACAGTTCCATTGTTCACTATAATCAGGGATGCAAACAGCGCGCCGAAAAGCGAAACTCGCTTTTTTCATGACCAATTAGGTGACTTGTGTGAATCGTTCAGATCCGAAGAGTTTTTGTTTTGAGAGGGGGTGGGGGGTGGGGGGTCTCAGCGTCTCAGCTGGGGTCAGTAAAATGTTTTTCTAACAGGCTGAGACAGTGACAATCACGTGAAACTGAGGCGAACTCATTCATGGTCTCTGATTATACTGATAACAGCCGACCTCCAATGTAGACGCGACATGCGCGCTCATTAAAGCGGCGCGTATCCGCGTGCATTCGGTGCGACGGCGACGCCGTTTTCCCCCCGTGCATGTCTGTGTATGGCGAGTGTATTGTGGAGCTGTGCGCCGCGGACATGCACGGTTCCCTACGTTGCTGTGTCAGGCAGGTGTTTCCACGGAGCTCTGCCCCGTTTCAGAGGTGAAGGAAGCCCTAAGTGGAAAGACGTCGCCTCCGCGATGTAGAATGTGTTCAATTAAAGTGAAACTAACACATTATATAGCCTATATGTCCATTACACACTGAATGAAACATCCCATGTCTTTATTTATTCAGTTTATTTTAACTCATTGAGTGCCAGACCTTTTATAAAATGGTCAGTGCCAGGTGCCAGCGTTTTGGGGCATTTTGAGTAATATGTCAAGACCCAGAAGAATATTTTGTACTATGACTCTGAAAACACCAAACAGCTCAAAGGAAAGAGGAGACTCTCTATTTAACTAGGGAAAAAACCATTTGTTTGTACCTTGTTCCATTCTTGATTTATCTTAAGTTGAATAGAGCCTGGTTGCACCAAAAAGACCACTTTTCTTCTAGAAAGCTGAGAAAAATGCATTTTTGTGAAAGAGAGTCTCTCAAGAAAAACAGTGATTTATCCGTTTTAATTTTGGCTTCAAAAACATGTAAGACATCTGAAAATTTCATTTCACATGTTTTTTACCCCCCCCCCCACACACACACACACAAAAGACAAAACAAAAAACAAAACAACAACAACAACTAAAATACAACAAGTACGAGCGGTTGCTACCCCCTCAGCCTCTCCTACGCCCCCCTCCCCCTCCCCCTCCCCCTCCACCCCCTCCCTTCTCCTCTCCTACTTCTCCTCCTGCTGCTTCCCCTCGTCTCTGAAGGAGGGAGGGAGACGTCGTGGCGTCTTCAGCCTCTCTGCTGGACGCGGCCGCGGCAGCGACTCACCGCGCTGATCTCTCGGTTCGTCGTCACGACGTCGGTTTACAGCAACGCGATCCGCCTCCGCTTTCGCTTTGGCATTTTGGTGCTGATCATCTAGATGAGTTTACCTTTCCTGCCTCCTCTGATCACTTCATGCTGGAGCTATGCTAACAGCACCGTGGCTAAGCTTTCCTCCAGCTCCACGTTACACTTGTTCCAGGCTCTGCCCGTCGTTTTCCTCTAGAAATAGAAACTTTTTCCGACTTTTTTATCTCTGTACCGATCGCGCTCGTCTTCTCCTCCTTCTTCACTTCTTGCTCTGATCTACAGTCTTCTTCGTTCTACACATCCCAGAAGCCCCAAAATTACTCACAGTGTGCGCGAGAGCGCCCCCATTTACCAGCCACAGAAAACTGCATTTGACGTCTATGGACATCAATGGCACTCAAGCGTTGGATTTTGATTGACGTCCATAGACGTCAATGGCACTCAATGAGTTAATAGTAATAATTATGACTAACATTCAGTGAAGACATAAAATTAAAACATTGCAAAGGATTTTTTTTTTAAAGCATTTTTAATATAGAAATGTTGGCCTTCTGAAAACTATGTCCATCTATATGCACCCAATACTTGGTTGGGGTTGAACTACTGGAAATTGACTTTTCCATGATATTGTAATGTAATTATTTGTTAATGGTGAGCCCCCCCCCCCCCCACACGCCAGACAATTCCTCTCTTTTTTGGTCCTGACCCGTTTGCATCCCTGTATAATATAATTTTTTCCAGACCTTCAAAGTGCAGGAAAAACACAGTTTTTATTTGGAGGGTTAGCAAAACAGCAGAAAAACGACCGGATTTGCATAGTTCCCCTTTAAAACCCGACCCGGTCTGACAACAATTGAAGCCCAGTCATGTGAGATGGAGGGTTACTCGACCCCAGTACTTGAGTAAGAGTACAAATACTACTGGTCAAAATTTACTCCGTTACACGTAAAAGTAACTCAGTCGACATGTTACTCGAGTAAGAGTAAAAAAGTACTTGCTTTTAAAGGTACTTAAGTATCCAAAAGTACATGCTTTTAAATTTACTTTAAGTAAGAGTAAGAGTACTTATTCTGAGTCTTATTTTTCACATCAATGAATGACTATAATTTTTTCTAAATGACTTTAAGGAGCTTTTAACTCTTGTTAGTGAGAATGAACTCTTTGAAAGCAGCTGCACTGATGTGCTGCTTTTAGGGGTTAGGGTTTCCTTCACAGACAAACACAGCTTGTGTCCAATAGGATTTTAGAAAAAGACCTGAAAGTAACCAGTACTTTTCAGCCTTCCTAGAAATTAACTCAAGTAAAAGTAAAAATATTTGTCCTGGAAATGTAAGAGTAATAAGTACCAAAGAAATCTAATACTCAAGTAAAGTACAAATCCTCTGGATATACTTAAGTACAGTAAATTTACTCCGTTACTGTCCACCACTGTGTGTATATATTTTCAGCCTGAACGCAGCCAGAATGATGGAACATCAGCAACGTGCTCCAGGGTTGGAATGGAAGCGAGCTGACACCACCTCTTCTTGGCGACATCTTGGCTTGTTTTATCCTGCATCGGAGCGGGATCGCTGTGTTCACATGTGGCCAAACGAACCGCTCTTTGGGGTTAAACGCTCCCTGTTTCAGAACAACTGCTCCAAACGAGACAAAGGCAGCAACACAACCACACTGTGACACATCCCCGACATTTTCATCACCCTCTGCACACTGAACACTTGGCATCGCGGAGTCTTCCTCCAGCGCTCCGTAACCACCTTCAGCAGACTGGCTCGTACGTGGAGTTCTGAATAGCAATGAACCGAGCTGCGTTTGATAGGAGAATATTTTCTAAAGGCACGCTGTGTTTTTAGCGGGAGCCGGCGATAAAGGAGCACTGATCGGTTTCTGAGGCTTCCTATGTTGCTGTTCTTCTTTTTTTTTTTCAACACAACTTCAAACAAATGCTGCAGACTCATTCTGCAGACTTTGTACTAACAAGAGAACAAGGTGTAAAATGCAGAGGTGGCATAAATGTTACACTTCTAATATAGCACAGTGTTTAACAGATTGGCTGTTTGGCTGCCTACCCATGTGTAAATAAATCATAAGCACAGCCACAAAGCCACCCCCACAGTTTGTGTGTATGTGTGTGTGTTTGTGCGCCTGTGGCTGGGTTTGTGTGTACTGCGTGGTGGGCTGTGTTGCTTTCAGCACTGCAGAACAGCACCACCCGCCCCACCCCTTCAAAATAGAGACATGACGAATACCTGATGATGCTGTGTTTTTTTGTTTTTTTTTACAGCGCGCGCAGTGATTTCTGTGATTACAAAAAGTATTTCCGTTAAATCGACATTTACATTTCAAACACAAACAGCTCGAGATAAAGAGACGCAGCAGAGAGCGGCGCAGACACACACAGTCTGTGTATCCTGACCGATAATGTGTTTTGGAAGAAAAAGTTGATGTGCAGCTTTGTGTCCAACGGTCTGCTGGTGCCGGACGGACGGACGGACAACCTTTCACACAAATAAGGGACTTGCCAGGGTCAAGCTGTTCCTCAGTTGTGCGTTTGCCAACAGGATTGGAGAGCATCAGTCAGGAGAGGCCGAGTCGTCCTCTCTGCTGTCGGGAGATTATGCAACAGTGTTCCCTTTCCTCTCTCCTCCCCTCCACGGGCGCTACACACACACACACACACACACACACACACGGGCTGGTACACAATCCCCACAGCCAAGGGAGTGTGACCGAGGAGCAGAATTGTTATTATAAGCACCGTGCGGCTGTGGCTGTCACTGTCACACAAGGCTTCAAGTGAAGTGGCTCTAGCTAATGAAGAGTGCGCGGACGAGTGTTAATCAGCGGCGAGCTCGGAGGAGAGCAGCTGAGGCCATGTGCTCGCCCTGCAGGCTGATGAAGTGCAGGATTGATTCTCTTTGCTCAAAATGAGACATCAAAGTGAAGAGAGGGAAGAGGACACACACGCACAGAAACACAGAAACACAACAGGATGGGCTCTGACGTCACGCTTTTCACACAATGCCACATCCCTCAGCAGCAGAGAGGAGAGACTCAGAGGAGACTGCTGGGCTGTGATCAACAGAGATGCCCTGATCTACTTGGCTGGGTGGTCTCAGACTTTCACACAACAGTACGACACTTGGACATAAGTGTTGCTACGTCTCTAGCCCTATCCACCACTTTCCGGAGAACGACGCTGGGTGTCGCCATGACACTCCATTCATTACATTTTAGATTAACCATAGCTGGGCTAACCGTTAGCTGTTAGCCATTAGCAGTGTCTTAAATAACTCAATAAACGGCCCATGAAAAAAATATTTTTTCCAGCGGATATCCTAGTTACAACATGACTGAGCTAACTGGAGTAGTTTCATGTCGTGTCCGACAACGGGAGGGTTTTAACAGCTGACGTCCTGATAGTTAGCTTAGCTGCTGCTGTTGTTAGCTGTCAGCAGCAGCAAAGCTAACAACTATGATAATCATGACTAATTACAAAAATGTGGACACAGAAATGGTAATGTTTGTTCAATAATTCGTTTTATAGACTTAACAAACATCAGATTTAGTCAAAACGGTTTTGGCAGCCCAGAGCCCCCACATTTGGTACCTACACCGGCGGCTAACGCTACCAGTTAGCCGCTAGCTAGAATGCTACTAAAACCGACTTCTGTTGTGGTGTGACGCAATGGATCATGGGAAAATAAAGTGGTGGATAAAATCTGTTTGATTTTTTCCCAAATTCAATTTTTTCCGTTTTAAAGGGACAACGAGGAGTTTTGGAAAGCGAAGTGTTTTCACACTACATTTACCATGAGCCTCTGCGCGCACGGTGAAATTCTTGGACCGGCGCAAGACAGACGTCTTACCACAAATGTTTTCAATCATCAAGAATTAAAGTCAGAGGTTGGAAGACGATCAGATACCGTCGTAGTTCCGACCATAAACAGCGATTCGGTGGCGTTATTCCCATGACGCACCGGGCAGCGTCCGGGAAACCAAAAGTAAGGAAACGCTGGTCGGCTCGCCCAGCATTTCCACTGCTAATAATAAGAACAAAATAACGATAGAGACAAAACAATATATTTATCGAAAATGGGCCCATTAACAAGTGTGGGTAACGTAGATGTAGCCACATTAATGTGAGGCTTTTTTTATAACCAAATACAAACTCCTCGTTGTCCCTTTAATTTTTTGAAGTTCCATTTTAATTTCGGGGAGTTCACCCTTTGTCAAGTCCCGCCCTTCACGGTGACTGGTGCTAGGTTCGTCAATCATTTCATACTGTTTCATCCCATCTCCCATTTCTCCCCATAAAACTTCACAAAGTTCAAAATACATTAGCATAACGTTATGTTACACCTTTTAACCATATTGTAAAATTAACAAGTAGTTTTTGCCCAAAAAAAATTGCTGTCTGTATTTTCCTAACATTTTTAGGTCTAAAAGAAGGAATCTGAAGATTTTCAGTTTAATCGCTCCTGTTTTGCGGTAGTTGTGTCTGTCCCCGCATCGCCATGGCTGCGATGAATGGGAGTGGATGTAAGTTCTGCTGTTTAGGCTGTTTACATCCCTCAAAGCTGCAATTTCTTTCCACAGACAGCGTCAGATGGAGACTCAAACATGCACCCAGAAGTTTATTTACTTCAAGCAAGCCGACATGTTTGTAAAACTAGATCTAATTCAAAGTCTTCCGGAGTCTCGCGCGAGACCCAGTTGCCGTGCTCGGTGTGTTCAGGTGCAGTGGGAAAAGCTCCTGTTGGTGTCATAAACACAGGAATATCGACTCTTGACTTTCTTGAAGTGTACATCTTTTTCCACAGACAGCGTCAGGTGGCGACTCAAACATGCGCCGAGAAGTTTTTTTTACTTGAAGCAAGTCAAGAGTTGATATTCCTGTGTTTATGACACAAACGGTAGCTCCAACTGCACCTGAACACACCGAGCACGGCAACTTGGGTCTCGCGCGAGACTCCGGAAGACTTTGAATTAGATCTAGTTTTACAAACATGTCGGCTTGCTTGAAGTAAATAAACTTCTCGGTGCATGTTTGAGTCTCCATCTGATGCTGTCTGTGGAAAAACATTGCAGCTTTGAGGGATGTAAACAGCCTAAGCAGCGGAACTTACATCCACTCCCATTCATTGCTGCTGTGGCGATGCAGGGACAGACACAACTACCGCAAAACAGGAGCGATTAAACTGAAAATCTTCAGATTCCTTCTTTTAGACCTAAAATGATAGGAACATACACCCCCGAGTTGAATTCGCCTGGAATTGTCCTTTAATGAGTGACTAAAATGTACACAAATTAAATAGAAATTACAATAAATTTATTGAGGTGACAAACTAACAACACTTTTCTCCATACCGTAAGAACACTGAATGATGCAACATAACACTGCACTATAA
The DNA here is from genome assembly GCF_045865225.1 of Trachurus japonicus. Lineage (NCBI taxonomy): Eukaryota > Metazoa > Chordata > Actinopteri > Carangiformes > Carangidae > Trachurus > Trachurus japonicus. The sequence continues at coordinate 29,679,643 of NC_140921.1, read as the reverse complement.
GTACTAAAAGTACCAATAAAATATTCATGCTTATGAGCTTTAAACTGTTTCCAGTAAAATAAATTATATTAGTAATAAAAAAAAAAGTTTCTTGTTTATCATATGGTTTTTGGACATGGACAATAGTTGGTCATTGCATGTATTTTTACGCTTATGCTTGTGCCACCCAGATTTGCTTCCCTCTATGCATCCCTCTATCCTCTTACACACAAAAGCAGCATTTCAGTCAAATTATGTCAAATTCCACATTAAAAATAGATTCAGTTTTAAGCGATTCTGTGATCAGTGAAATCATAGGGCCTTACGTCTCTTCATCCACCATCCGCAATTCTCCAGCACCAGAACGTTAGAAGTGATGATGTAAACACTCAGAGTTGCTCTGTGATTGGGTCATATCGACCCCGGACCACCGGTGGTGAGAGCAACATGGATAATGAATTACAAGTGTTACCGACCTCGTTGTCTTTGCCAGGAGCTGCTGTTATACTCTGGATTTCTAACACTACGGCATATCACTGTTAGCGTCTGACTTGAGCGAATCCATGTGTTTCGTCATTGACTAATGCAGCCAGATGATTTGCCCACACGTTTCAGGAGCATTAGAGACAAACTCCTGCAGTGCGGAGGCTGTGTGGTGTAAAGCGGAGCAGAGTGCAACACCGGCAGGCGGAGGAGGAGAAACACAGAGCTGAGTACAGGAGGACAGGACTTTGATCAGTTTTCTTTTAGCCATCTGATCTGTGGAATCGGCTCAGGACATCTGACTCATCGCTGACGAGACCTCGCTCATCATTCTGTCTCAGATGAACATGTCGACCAATAAGTGTATTAAAGGTCCACAAGTGCTGAATTGTGTCTTTTGGAAAGTTACACAGTTGGGGATTTTCAGACTTTTGATGATCTGACAAATGCTTCATCTGGACCTTACTGAGTTAGAATTTATGATGCTGGATTCTGTCCACATTTTTAGGGCTGTCAGAATCATTTTCTTAGATGATTAATTGCCATACAAATAATTGCGATTAACTATTTAATTGTCTTTTTCTGATCATTTTATGCCACTATTATAAAAAGCCTAAACATAGTTTAATAATACACATACCATTCATGAAATGGAGACATGTATTAATCAGCTAAATCCATGATTCTAATGTCCATAGATGCTCATCGACATCAGGTTGACAGTTTTGGAAATGAAGCTCCTCCAGATAAACAGTTTGTGGCTCCACTCATGTGTCATTAAACCATAAAAGAAGGGGGCGCAACATGATGATGTGATTAAAGGGATAGTAGCATTTTTTTAAAGTGGGGTTGTATGATCTACAAATAGCCCCCAAGTACTTTAATTGCAGTAGAAGACTCTCTGCACTCCTCCCGTTAGCAACGCCAGCCCATAATAGCCCTGCCCAGAGATTTACAACATACAGTGTTGTGAACAGACCCAAAGAAACGGCCTATTTTCGCAGCCTAAAAGAGGTTTTACCTGAAAAAGAAAATACACAGTTCCATTGTTGGCTATAATATAATTTTTTCCAGCCCTTCAAAGTGCAGGAAAAACGCAGTTTTTATTTGGACCTAACCAACTGCTGATCGGCGGGCGCTAACCCCGGGCGGAGGGATACATGAATTGGTTAGCTCCAAATAAAAACTGTGTTTTTCCTGCACTTTGAGGGGCTGGAAAAAATTATATTATAGTGAACAATGGAACTGTATTTTTTTTTTCAGGTAAAACCTCTTTTAGGCTGCGAAAATAGGCCGTTTCTTTGGGTCTGTTCACAACACTGTATGTTGTAAATCTCTGGGCAGGGCTATGGGCTGGCGTTGCTAACGGGAGGAGTGCAGAGAGTTATTTGTAGATCATACAACCCCACTTTTAAAAAAATGCTACTATCCCTTTAAAAGAGGAGCAGTCAAACCTCAAACGGTGGAAATAGTGATGGAAATCTGACATTTCTGTTAGTTTGATCCAGCTGTTTTTATGCAGATGAATGGAAACCGTTTTAACCATTGTGCAAAATAATTGCGGTCAGCTCAAATAACTGCGATGAGGCAATTATATAATAATTGTGACATTTCAGTTGGTACCCAGAAGCATCCAGTGTGTTACTGATGCACCATGGTGTGTAGATTTAGTAAAGTGAAAAGCTTGAAGCCAACCCAGGCTGAGCAGGAAGCAGCAGCACAACTCGCTGCTATCTTGAACTGTTGCAGCTGTTAAATTAGGCAACGTCAGTGACAGTCATGTGTTCTTCCTTTTTTTTATGCTTCCCTTTTTATATATTCACTTTTTTTCTTCCATGGAAAGGTGAAAAAGGCGACACAGTGCCTGAATCAGTGACTGAGAAGAAGATCCATTACACACATTCATAGTAACTGTGTAACTAAAGCAGAGACGGAGGGAACATCTGGTAAACTGCCGATTGTTTCAGAGCCAATCAAATATACCGGTCAACTCCTGTTCACCCGGGGCAACGTTCAACCGTTGACCAGACTAGTCCTGATGTTGGACACTTCTGTCCAACAGGAAGCCAAGAGGAGCAGAGAGCGACTAATGAGTTGGATTTGTTAACGTCCTATCATTCCAGACTTGGTTGTGTCAAACCTCAGCCACATTCCTGGTTGTGGTCTCCTGGTGTGTAGGGTTGTGTTTTGTTTCTGATGGCCTCTTTACGGTTAGTGTGCATTTCCTTTCTTGGCTGGTTTGGTTTTTCTTGCCTGGAGTGATGATGAAACAGAGGCAACAGAGCACCTCCGCCAGCCGGAGGAGCCGTGCAGCAGCTCATTAATCGTTAGGTAGCCTCTGTCTTTCATTACTGCAGCCTGGCAGCCGCTTTCACCTGTGACTCTTTTAAAAAATCATTTTCAAACCCAAGGCACAGGAAAGAGAAGTGCCTTGTATTTTTACTTTTAGTTTGAGTGTGAGAGGGAAGAGAGCAGCGTTCAGCCTCACCTCCCTCTGTACTCGTATAGCCCACAACCTGAAGCATCATGAACACAACCCAGCTGGTTTAAGATCAGAATACACCAACAAGTGCATGGTTCCTAATTACACTGTCCTGTAACATTTTGTTCTGTTCTTTAACCCTTTAACATAGGGATGTGAATCTTTGGGTGGCTCACGATTCGATTCGATTCCGATTTTTAGGGTCACGATTCGATTCAAAATCGATTTTCGATTCAACCGATTCTTGATTTTATTTCTGCGATTTTTAGTTTGCTTTATTAAAGCAGAAGTAAGTGATATATTTGTGTTAATATAAGTCTTAAGTAGTTATATCTTCCGACAGCAATCACTTACATAGAGTGTTTGGACCGAAACACGGGTCTGTCAGTCACTCTGCTCTGCTCTGAGCCGAGGAGAAAACATTTATCGTATCCTACAGTTTTTATCCAATGAGGAGAGAGAACGGCATGCAGGGCTGTGTGTGCAGCCAAGGGACGCCGTGAATGTGGCGACGTAGGGACGAGGACTGTTATGGTGCGTTCAAGGAAACTCGTAACTCGTGTTTTTCCGACCTGTGAAGTGGTACCAGTTCGATCTGGTACGAGTTCACGGGTCGGAAGTTACGAGTGGCCGTTATAGTGACTTTCACAGGTAAAACAGGTCGGAAAAACACGAGTGGGTTGCCTGGAACGCTACAAAGTCGTAAGTCGTGACTTGAAGCTGTAATTTACGGTTTCAAAAGCCTGCCTGGAACGCAGCATTAGCCAAAACGACCGGATCGCTTACTTCTGCTTTAACACCAGACCATGTGAAAAAGTTGAATGATGATGATGTCTACAGACTATTATATCAGAAGCCATATTTCCCCCCCCAAAATGCACATCACATGTTTCAGATTTATTCAGCAGCAATATATTTGAACCATTTTAAATGAAGCTGATTTTATAGGCTACTCTCTTTCCAAAAGCCTGGACTGAAGGGATGTGAATATTTGGGTGTCTATTTGATTCAAAATCAGTTCTCATGCACATGCACATACATGTATCACCTGTAACAAAGGCGCTGCTAAAAAAAAAAAAAAAAAAAGACGGCACTCTGCTCTAACGCCTGCTCACCTGCAGCCTGTCTGACTCTGCAGCGCCACAGAGGAGCTGTCAGAGGAGCTGCTGCTGGTCCTCTCTCTTCAGCCTGGTGTTTGGCTGCACTTTGTATGAGTTTTAAAAAGTGAAGATCTAACGTCACCTAGCACCGATCGGCTGATCCAGAGCGCAGTGGATGTGGCTGCTCAGCTGGAGCGCGCGCGTGTTTAACGGCAAAAAAGAAAAACAGCGATCGTCCTCTCTCCTCAATAGAGGGTCGGGTTGCTGATGTACACAAGCCTAGTCACAGACATTCAATAGAGCATTTAAATCAGATCAGTTAACGTTTGTAGGCGGTTAACGAGTGTCTTTTAGCGCCATGGCGATGGCGTGCTGCAGCGCTGTGTACGGCGCTGTGTACGGCACAGTGAGGGCACGTATTGAGACGAAGGAAAATTAATAAAAAATCGATTTTTGAAGATTATGAATCGATTCAGAATCTTAGAGAATAAGAATCTCGATTCTTACATGAATCGATTTTTTTCCCCACCCCTACTTTAACATGTCGTGTTGCTTTTCATTAATACTGGATCTGCTGGACCAGTGGGTGTTAAGGGGATAGGGCTGCAGGATTCTAGAAAAAACGTGAATTATGATTTTTTTGCTTAATTTTTTTCACCAAATTGAGATGTTTATTATTTATTTGGGTGGCAAATGTGTTTTTTGTGATGGGGGCCTGACACAGACCAACAACTGACTGACGGCAGGGTCCTATAGCAGATTCATGAATGGAGTGGTAGAATTTAGAAGGTGTGCAGGAACGGGGCGGAGTTTAGCTCAGTTGGTAGAGCACCTGCCCCATGTGTTGAGGCTATAGTCCTCGCTGCAGGCGGCCCCGGTTCGAGTCCCGCGTCGGACGGCCCTATCCTGCATGTCATTCCCCCCATCTCTGCCTCCCATTTCCTGTCACACTCTCAACTGTCCTATCGAATAAAGGCATGAAAAGCCAAAAAATATATTTAAAAAAAAAAAAAGAAGGTGTGCAGGGATGCAAACAGCACGCCGAAAAGCGCTACTCGCTTTTTTCGTGGCCAATTAGGTGACTTGTGTGAATCGTTCAGATCCGAAGAGTTTTTGTTTTGGAAGGGGGGGGCTCGGGTCAGTAAAATGTTTTTCTAACAGGCTGACAGTGATAATCACGTGAAACGGAGGCGAACTCATTCATGGTTGCCTCTGATTATACTGATAATAGATAAAAGCTTCACTTTTCATTCAAACAAACTAATACGACTGCCACAGTTGTTAGATTTCATCAATGAGACCAACATTTATCTCCTCAAAAGAATCTAACCAGCCGGCGGTAAACCTCTCCCAGGGTGACCCCTCAGGAGACCGGGCTGCTGTCTCCGTGACGACCTGCTGGTCCCGGTCGCTGCTCCCACAGTTGGAGCTTCGCTTCTCCCAAAACGTTGAAGCAAACTTCCAAACAGGCGTCATTTGGATAAACTGAACACAGATTGTGAATCAAAACTGTTACTTTCTCAAAACTTAAAGGGATATGCCAACTTTTTTTTTTCGTGTCTTGCCTCACTCCCGAGTCCATGACCAGCAGATAGACACCATCCTTTCCACTGTGCGTGCAGTAACCATGGAGATAGAGCCGTATCGCCCATAATTAGCTTAGCTCAAACACTGGAAGTGCATAGGTAGCGTTAGCCTGCCTCCTACCTGAGCTGAAATCAGCAGTCAGAAGCTGATTTCATTTTAGCTCTAAACTCTGTAAATATATCACTTTATCGACATTTCAAACATTTTTAGGTGAGAAAGTAGCCGTTTAGATCAGCACTGCCTGGCACTCTAAATACCAGCTGTTTACAATTTTGTTCGGACAAAAGCAACGAAAGTTGCTGAAGAGTTTCTCTGATGACTTGAGGTGGAGGCAGGCTAACACTGCCGCGTTTGAGCTAAGCTAATTACGGACAATACGGGCTCTCCCTTGTTACTGCATGCCATGCACAGTGAAAGGATGGTGTCTATCTGCTTGTCATGGACTCTAGTGTTGTGTAGTTCGTGAGTGATTCGTTCGAAGGAACGAATTATTTAAGTGAACGTACTGACTAGAATCACTTCCTGACCTGATTGGTTCCTTTCTCAGTTCAGTAGTTGAGCTCAGCAGCAGCGTGCAGGCCGACAGTGGAACTGCTGTGTGGTCTGTGAATCACTGAATGGCGGAGACTCTCATTGCGAGGGAACGGTGCGTGTTCAGTGATGCGTTCACTGACAGTCGGGGCTGAGAGCTCCAGTTCACTCTCTGTGCGCGTGGTTCACTGTACTGGGGACTGAGCTCCAGTTCACTCCGTGTCGTTCGCGAACGTACTGACAGGGTGATTCACGTCCGCGCTGCCACTCACTCACTCATTACCTGCGAACCTACTGCACACACAGAGAACTGCTGCTGGGGAAGCTGTTAGTCACTCACTGGCAGAGGTGGGTAGTAACGCGCTACATTTACTCCGTTACATTTACTTGAGTAACTTTTTGGAAAAATTGTACTTCTAAGAGTAGTTTCAATGCAGCCTACTTGTTACTTTTACTTGAGTATATTTCTTCAGAAGAAGCAGTGCTTTTACTCCGTTACATTGAGCTTCATTCCGGTCGCTACTCGCTACTTTTTCTTATTGATCCAGTGTGCGATCTGTTTGTTTATGTTTTAATGGGGATACGTCCGAGCCTCTGTCACGTGACTGCGTTTCACCAATCAGATGTAGCCACTCGCGACTTTTGCCTCAGTTTAACCAATCAGACAGAGCCAGGCAGTCACATGACCGCACACAAAATCTCCGCGGTAAACAGGACGGCCACTCCGCCTCAAATTTAAGAAACTGCGGCTAGTAAATGATTAGGATGACATCAGCCCTGGTATGTCGTGGATAATGTCCGTGAAGGCAAAGATATTCAATATAAACCGTCTGTGGTGAAGTTTCGGGGGGTGTGGTCATGTGACTTTGGTTTCACTAGAAACCAATCATAGGACCCCCCCCCCCACCACACACACACACACACAGTCACAGATAGACACACAGACACCACACCCACACAAAGAGCTTATGGACAGTTCATAGACCTTTCATAGATAGGCCTATGTAAGTTATTGTGGCTGAATTTGTCTTCATTTATGTTACTTTGTAAAAAAAAAAATGTCATTTAGGCTATTGTCTTAGTTGTTAAATGTTGTTCTTTGGCAGTATCTGGATTTTTTCATTGCTATTATATTTTTGTGTATTTGATTAGGCCTAACGTTACATTTACGCGCTGATAATTAAACGAGCAAATCAGAGGTTACTCAGCAGTTACTCAGTACTTGAGTAGCTTTTTCACCAAGTACTTTCTACTCTTACTCAAGTAAATGTTTGAATGGCTACTTTTTACTTTTACTTGAGTAACATTATTCTAAAGTAACTATACTCTTACTTGAGTACAATTTTTGGCTACTCTACCCACCTCTGCTCACTGGTGATTGGCGAACCTGCACCAGAGAACTGCTGCTGCAGACGTGATTCAGGTTCACGTACTGTGCTGAATGTGGCGCTGTGTCACTGCCTGGTGTACTGCATGCACAGAGCTGTGTAGCGTCATGTTAAGTGAATGTACTGTGCACAGAGGACTCGTGTTCACTGTGTAGTAATATAAAAATAAATATAAAAAAATATAAAAAATATAAAATATAAATAAAAAAAAGGAAAGGGGACGTTGAGTGTCCAGTTCAGATATTCGCGGGAGATTTTTTTTTTTTCACTGTCCCTTACAGAGAGGGGTGGGGGGGCGACTGTAACGTCTGAGGGGGGAGGGGGGAGTGATTCGGTGAACAAATTTTTTGAACGACTCATTTTAAGGAACTGATTCTAGTGATTCAGTACAGTCAAAAGAACTGTCGATCCCATCACTAATGGACTCGGGAGTGAGGCAAGACACGAAAAAAAAATGTTAGCGTATCTCTTTAATGAAGTGATGTATAAACAGCGCTACACAGGAATCAAAACAGCTTTTAGCTGTTTTACCGCTGTCGCTGTCAGTTGGAGCGGGTCACGTTCAGTAGGCTACAGTACCGGTATGCCTGTTGTAAAATGGAGCATGTGCAGAAGTGTCTGGAACAGGTCTTGTTCCGGGTACCGATCTGGCACTGACAGGGACACTTTAGAAACTCAGAGAGGAAAAAAGGAGCATTAGTTTGTGCTCGAGCTCAAGAAATAAAATGCAGAAGAATTGTTGCCATTTAGAAATGAGATCGCATGAATCGAGATCGCAATTTTTTAACGATTTATCATGCAGCCCTTAATTATATTATAAATGGTTGTTGATAGCTCATTGCTTTACACTACCAGCTCACTGTCTTTCCCACAGTCACCTCCGATGCGCATGCAAAGCATTTCCTACAAACTATCAAATAACAGAACACCCACCCACCCACACACACACACACACACACACACACACACACACATGAGCAGCAGCAGCAGCAGCAGCTCAGCAGCCTGGCGCCCCGGCTGCACTGGCTGACTACTTTGAAGTCATTTGCCTTTGCATGCGTGCACGGTGAACCATGTTGAGCAGGTTGATGGTGTTGTGTGTCTGTGTGTGACTTCGGCCTCTCAGGTGTTACAGAGTGTGAACTTTGTGTCTTCCTCAGGAACTGTAAAGAACCTCCACAGGAAGCCGGTGTGTGCGTGCCGTGTTTGCAGTCTAAACCACGGTGTGGTTCAGGAGCGTCAGTTTGACCGGCACAGCTGGTGACGCTGAGAGCCCATTGACTTGTTTTGTGATAACAGAGCGAGAGGACTTTATTTAGCGATGCATCGATCAGACAGAGAAGTCATCATGAGGACAGAGAGGAAAAAAGCTGCTGGACACGGGTCTGTCAGGGATCTGCCCCCTCTGCAGGGCAGCTGCTTCCAGGCACAGACATTTACATTATATAGGAAACTTTATCTGTGCAACACAGTTTAGTTTAGTAGTATCAGTGTTTCCTCTACATTCATTTAGGAGTGGCGGCCCGCCATTCCTAAATCCTAGCCGCCACTCCTTCAAATTTCTTTCTTTTTTTTTTTTTATTGTCGCAAATACACCACCGCCACATGTCTCCACCTTCACAGCAGAGTCCTGCCCTGCACCTCGCGAGTAGCTACTAAGGTAAACTACAGATAGATCTTGCTCAATATCTACTCTTTGCATCTCATCTGCACCTCGATGACAGACCACGGCGTGTTTTTCCGCAGAATCATTTAACTCAGGTGACAGAAAAACAATAGTCTCAGGACAGATCAGTGGTCGCTGTTGCCGGTGTGTTTTTACAATTAGCGGGTTTGATTCTCGTGTCGGACGCGGCGCTCGAGTGCTAGTGGAAAAGCAACAACAAACCGTGCCGTGCCACTCCGCCACTTCTTAAAAAAAATCCTAGAGGAAACACTATAGGCCTATGTTTCGATTTTGTATAGGGCTGCCCCCAAATAGTCCACCAAGCACTGGTCAACCACAAAATCATTAGCCGACCAAAATTTCATTGGTCGATTGGTTGTAGGAAAAAAAACAAAAAACATTTGGAGCCGTGTCTTGTCAAGATTAAGTCTAAATCAGTATGACTGAACTGTATGAAAGGCTATAGGGCTTTTAATTTGAAGGGCCAGATACAGGAAGTCGTGACACTCACTCGCTGTCTGTTTTTTTTGGTTGTTATTTTTTTACAAGGCATGGCAGGTCTCTCTCTTTTTTTTTCAAAAGCGACTTTTACCGATCATGTTTTTACCATTATTCGACTAATCGCCATAAATGACGACTACTGGTCGACCAAGGAAATCTTTGGTCGGGGGCAGCCCTAATTTTGTAAAAGAAAAAGATGAAATTAGAAAACATTATTATACAGTACTACAAGGAAAAGTAGCCTACATCTGCACAAGTCAAAGGAAAACGTTAAAGAATTAAAAAAAAAAAAAACATGATTCCTCTGATCCAATTTTTCAATTCCTAAAACTCAAAATAATCATCAAACTGAAAACAAAAGGAGAAAGAAGAAGTATAAAACTTATTTAGTCCTACCCATTTCACTCATATTAACCACACGCTTCCCTAATTATCATGTTCACTTGTCTTATAATATGTTTTAACACATTTCATGCTAAGACGTGTAGTTACTGTCACTCAGGACAGAAATATAAAAGACCTTTAAACCTTTTTACACACATCATCTTGACATCTTGAAATGTGCATGTGGTTTAAATGTGTGTGTAGCAGACCAGTGTGTCACTGGGAGATGCTGAGTATGAGGCTGCTGTTAGAAACAGAAACATGGATTAAAACCAGTGGGTCAGCTGCTTCCCTTATGTTTACTGGTATTGAAAGAGTCTGATTAATCACCAAGGTGTGTGTGTGTGTGTGTGTGTGTGTGTGTGTGTGTGTGTGTGTGTGTGTGTGTGTGTGTGTGTGTGTGTGTGTGTGTGTGTGTGTGTGTGTGTGTGTGTGTGTGTGTGTGTGTGTGTGTGTGTGTGTGTGTGTGTGTGTGTGTGTGTGTGTGTGTGTGTGTGTGTGTGTGTGTGTGTGTGTTCTGTATAGTGCATGTGATGACTCTGCTTCTTGCAATTTTGTGTGTGTGAGGTCCAAATAGAAAAACTAAGTCCCCCACACACAGTCCTGTTGTCCTAAATATTCACTGGAGCAGCAAATGTGGATCACTCCGCCGTTGAAAATAGTCCCTGGCAAAAAAGCACTCTTCCCTCTTGTTAGAAAAACATTTATGAAGAATTACAGCATCCAGCTGTTTAAGCAAATGACTGAGCCTTTGTAGAGTCTGTATCTGTGAGCTGTTTGCATCTGTAGTTCAGAGGCAGTGGGGCTGAGGCGGATTGACTCACACATGAAAGGGAATAACATATGGGCTGCTTCACTGTTGATTCTGGTGTTTTTCATCATATTTGCTCACAATAACAAAGTGCAGAACATCACCGGTCGTCTCTACTTCGATATCCACCCAGAAAAACACAGTAAATGAAGATTAAAGGACAGAACAAGAGGCCCAGAAACAAACAGCACAAACAATTTACTTTTAATCATCACAGCAGCTCCCCTGCTGACTAATCACAACTGACCAATGAGAGGAAACCTGTGCTGTCCACATATGATATGCTGAGAAAAGAATATATTTCAGACCCTTCCCAGTTCCAAATCGTGTAAACATGGTGGATGACAAAAGTCAGAGCCGCTTCCTCAAAAAGCTTCTTCCTCACTGTGTTTGCACAATCCTGACACGTTGTCTGTCCTCCTGTCTTTTCCAGATGTTTCTAGCGATGTCGAGCTGAAGCTGCTGTGACATTGGAGGGAAAACCAGCCCAAGTGAGTCATCGCTTTTCTCTGTGACTGCAGATGAAGAAACATGTTGTTAGCCCTCTGAAACGAGTTAAACCATGGTGGAGTGTTTGGCAGTCAGTTTAATTAATGTTTGATTTGATTTTTTAGTGCCGTGGTAACATGGTGGCCATATTATGAACTGGATGGGTCCCCAGACGGTTCAGGCTGCCGCTGCTTATCACACATACACACCTTTTCCATTCTCACACTCTTCATTGTGTCATGTCATGTCATGTTCATTCACACACTTCAGTGGATGTGACTTCAAAATGTAGAGAAGTGCAGCACTTGATGCAAAACAGTATGGAGCTAGAATAGTGTCAAAATTAATGAATGCACAAAGAAATTAATAAATGTACAAAAAATGATTCACAAATGTATTTGGAGATTTATACTTTTTTTTTTACTTATATATGGAATGAAACATATTTTTGTGTGGATTGAAAATGTTTTTGTGTTTTGAGTCATGTGTATGTGTATATATATATATATATATATATGTGTGTGTGTGTGTGTGTGTATATATATATATATATATATATATATATATATATATGTGTGTAAAAAATATGAAAATATGTTTCATTCCATATATAAGAAAAAAAAAATCCACATATAAAAAATAAGCTTTGGAAACATATTTGTGATGCAGACACAAATATTTCTTGTTTTAAATATGCGCAATAGAAATTCACAAATATACACATGTTAAAGTATTTGCAATCTTCATCAATCCAAGAAATTTGGAAGTTGTTACATTCCCCACATTTGTTGATGCGTGTTTTGAGACTCCCTGACGTGACTCTATTCACGAATGCATTTTTTCTGCAGAGAGATCAGATGTCTCACTCGTTCACAGCCAATCACAATGGGACAAAAATTGCTAATTGAAATAACACAGGGCTGGAAATAAACTCCCCTCACAGAGCCTTCACAGTTCACGTAACTCTGCTCTGATGACGATGCTCCACAAGTCGCTCAGCGAGTCATGAGTCAGTCTGAGATTATGATCAGCATTATCTCATTAGATGCTATTTAATTCTAACCTTGTTACAAACCCAGATTTCAATGGAGCCGTCACTTCAGAAAGACCTTTGGGAGAAAGACCGTACTGTATCAGAGGAAGGTTAAAGGCCACTCTGTCTGCAAATGAAGAAATAATTCACTTATTATGCTCCTCAATAGTGGGTCCTTCCCACTAACTCACTCACTGACACTTGGATACAGTCAGGTGTGACCATACTGCTGTCTGCCTCTAACATCACTTATCTGTAGGAAGAGATAAATAGAAGTTTTAGTTTTTTTTTATTTGCACATTATAAAACCTGCATAAACAATGAAAATAGTAAAATTAAACATTGTACAGGAGAGGTAGAATCCAAAAAAGGCTTATAAAAATACCTCCCCTATGTAAAAAACAACAACAGTGGTGGTCTTCAGAGTAAGAAGACAAGACAGAAATTCACAACATAAAAATTAATTATTATAAAATTAATTAAATTACAAATTGACTGATCCAGAAATTGATTTCAGTGATGTAGGTAGATTGTTCCATAAGGATGGTCCTCTGTATTTTAAAGTGTGTTGAAGTCTGACAAAAGGGAAGGTGGAAGTCCTTTGAGTGTCTTGTCTGATATAAATGAATGTCTGAGGAAAACTTCAAAAAATTCTGGAAACTAAATGGCAGATCATGAGATAAATATACATATACTTATACATAAACACATATGTTTGGTAGATGTTCACATTGAAAACAGATAACAAATTAAATTTCCTAAAAAGAAGAACAGAAGATTCGTTTTTTTTAGCAAAACTAACCATTCTCAAAAAATTCTTTTGAATTAACAGAATCTTGTTAAGATAGGTAGGACATGTGGAGACATATGGATAAATTAAGCTGTAATAAGTTAAAATACAGAATTGATTTAACTAACTAAAGCTATATAATGACTTGATGCCTTTTAATAACTATCCTGACTTTCTGATAAGAACCAGAAGTCACATGAACATCATAAATGATGGACTATTCATCAGGGTGAGAAACTTCAGTTTGACTCTGTAGTGTAATATCAAGCAGATAAACAGTCCTCAAATGTCAAACATGAATCATTTAGCACAGTAGAGTCATTAAAGGTTAAATACTGTATTTATAGGTTCTGTCAATTTGATGGGCGTGACACTGGGCTCAGCCATCATGTTGCTGCACTATAAACATGTGCTGACATGTTTGTTACATTGTGACCCGAGCAGGAACAGCTCATTAGTTGTAGTGGGAGGGAGATGCTGCTGTTTCAGAGTCCTCCGTGGCTTCTCTGAGTTACAGCGGGGCTCCGTGCAGCACTGCATGTCCATATGACGGTTGCGAATGGGCCTCACTTTTCTTCGTCCAAAAAGACACACCAAAAAACGTCCAAATACCTCCATAGTGCTCGTCTGTAATGTCCCTCTTGTATTGAAGCCCCGACATGAGAAATTGTTCTGAAAAAAATTAAATAAGTCTATATTTTAAGCTTGTTTGGAGCGGAAGCTCCCAGTGTTGCTCTGCCAGAATCTCGCGTGATTTGCGGAGCCGTGAACTGGGTGTCAATGCAAATCACGCGAGATTTGGACGGACCAGGAAGAGCAGTGCTGGGAGCTTCCGCTACAAACAAGCTTAAAATATAGACTTATTTAATTTTTTTCTGAACAATTTCTCATGTCGGGGCTTCAATACAAGAGGGACATTACAGACGAGCACTATGGAGGTATTTGGATGTTTTTTGGTGTGTCTTTTTGGATGAAGAAAAGTGAGCTCCGTTCGCAACCGTCATATGGACATGCAGTGCTGCACGGAGCCCCGCTGTAACTCAGAGAAGCCACGGAGGACTCTGAAACTTCTCCCAGCCCTTAGTCCACATGAGGGTAGATAATGAGTGAAATTTGAATTTTGGGTGAACTATCCCTTTAAGTTATATCATGTGAGGTTTCTTCTTCAATGAGCAGCCGAATGAATTATAGTTTCTTGTTGAGCGGTGTGTTTTTCTTCTTAGATTCTCATCATCTCAGGTTCTGTGCAGTTTGTCAGGGATATGTGTCTCTATGATTTACCTCCTGTATTTTTTCTCCTTTACTTTTACTTTTAATTATTGATCATTAAAAATGTATTAATAATGCAGTGGTAGGATGAGAGTCAGCATCTCTGAGTCTGAGGTCATGTTTCTCAGCTGGAAGATGTTGGTGGGTGTTGGTGGGTTGTTTCCCCTCATGAAGGAGGTGAAGTATCTTGGGGTCTTGAGTAAGATGGACATGAGCTTTACAGACCTGTTGGTGCAGCATCAGCAGAAATGTGGACATATTTATAGGGATATCGGCCAAGATATTGACTACATAGCTTAGATCAGGTATCAGATAATGGAGCTGATCCATGACCATGATGATGCATTGTGAAGCTCATCATGTGTGTGTCAACGTAAGTAAATGGTTTTGAGGTGAACACAATTATTAACGTACCTCATGTTCCCTCTGAAGGACAGACAGTCCATACTGGCCTCTTCACCAGACCCTCAACCAGCTCCACAATCCTTCTTCCTTCCTTTTCCCTTTCCTGTCTGAGCTAGAGACCGCTAGCATCACACACAGTGCTACAGTAGCCATGACTGATGCTCCATCAACGCCCTATGAACTCGTGCAGGGTTGTGATCGGTCGTGGACGATGATGGTTCAGGCCATACTTGTAATTTTGCCCGTCTCCTAGTCTTGCTCGAGAGATTGGACGGACTCCAATTCTGAGAACGGCGGGGAAAAACAACGGCACAGTGGTGCCACAGCAACGGTGCTCTTGCATAAATATACTCTTTGAATATCTTCACAGTCATATCGACATATCCGTGGTTTCCTGTTGTTGTTTCCTTTCTCTTCCTGCAACAGGAAGGCGGGACTTCCGCCAAGTGGTTTGTTCCGGCCAATGAGAGGCTACGCAGCAGTGAACTTCCTTCAGCTCAGACTACCCGTCTCCCGACCAAGACATGGGAAGAATTAATGCCACGGTGATCGTTTAATCTGACATGGTGACCACTGTGAAAGACCAAATCGTGTAGTCTGAACCCGGCCTTACAAAGTTAGGAAAGTAATGTTCACTGTTATTACAGGGTTCCCACGGGGTCATAAAAAGTCTTAAAAGCATTGAATTTATGAATGAAAGACTTGAAAAAGTCTTGAATTTTGATATCTGGGTCTTAAAAGTTGTGCTGTAAGGGGTAAGGGGAGAGATTGAGAAAGGCAGATAAGATTTTATTTTTGACCAAAATGTTCCTGTTGTTGACTCATGGATAGTGGAATAGATATCGTACTGTGGAGCTACTGTGGTACTATCATAGTGAGATTTTGATATCATGATGCCTTACGATACTGCAATAAAAATCATGGGCTTGCTACTGAGGTATTGTAATATTGTGAGAATTTGATATCGTTACATCCCTAGTAGAGGACAAAGAGCAGAAAAATAGTGGGATGATACAGTTAATGTACAGTAAACGCTCTGAAATTCAAGGATTTTATTTGTCTTTGCTGGTAGGGCAGTGAAATTGGGTTGGTATGGCTGAGGTGTATTGTTTTTTGTCATTGTGGCCATCAAGGCATTTATGGCGCAGCTACAGAGTCCAAGACAAAGTTCCCTGAACGGGACAATAAAGTTTATCTTATCGTAAATAGGCAGAGAAATAGGTTTTAATTTTTGATATAAATGGTCTTAAAAAGGTCTTAAAAAGATTTGAATATAACTTGAAGAAACCTGTAGGAACCCAATTCAACAGTGGTATCGGATCGGTATCGAGTATCGGCCAATACGCTAAGCCCAGGTATCGGTATCGGCATTGGGACTGAAAAAGCTGAATCGGTTCGTCCCTAATTGTATCAGACAGTCATGGTGAGGACGAGGAGGGAGCTGAGACAAAAGGCAGAGGTTTCCATTCAGCAGCCGATCACCTGTGGTCATGAGCTCTAAGGAGAGTGACTGAAAGAGTGAGATTGTGTGTACAGGCGGCGGAAATGAGTTTCCTCCTCAGGGTGTCTGGACTCGGCCTCAGAGATAGGGCGAGGAGCTCCGACACCCAGAGGGAGCTCAGAGTCGAGTCACCGCTCCTTCATGTTGAGGTGGTTCAGGCGTCAGATCAGGAGCCTCCGAGGGACCGATGTCCAACTGGGAGGAGACCCTGGGGTAGACCCAGAACTCACTGAAGGGATTACAAATCCTATCTGGGCCGGGAAATACTCTGAATCCCTCAGGGGGAGGGATGAAGAGAGGGATGTGTGGGATCACAATAAGCTGTGTTTTGTTGTTTTGATTGCAGGACTCCCTGGAGTTAGAAGTTACAGACTGTCTTTTTTTTTACAAGCCTGAAAAAAGTCTGAATGCTCCACTGTGGTGGACTGTCTGTGGTACATGTTCATGTACCAGCCTGAACACGGTGTCCACAAAGACAAAAGGCCTCGTCCACATGGAGAAGAACTTCACCCAAAACCATCTTTTTCTTGTTCGTTTTGAAAAAGTTTCCCGTAAACACGGCATCGTTTCAGGAAATATCTGCCTTCACACGGATCCACTGAAAACAACTCAAAAGGCTGTAGTACATATACCAGGCCTGTGTGTGGCGCTGTAACACTGCCACATGAACACCAAAATCAGAAAAGAAGACAAAATGCTCCCCACTCTATTCGATGTCCAAATATTATAAGTGGATTAAATGTTGACTGGGAGTCGTGTCGGTGCAAATATGACGACCAATGATGATGATTTAAAGAGACAACAAGGAGTTTGCTTTTGGTTATAAAAAAGTCTCATATTAATGTGGATGAATCTACGTTACCACTTGTTAATGGCTCCATTTCCAATACATATATCGTTTTGTCTTTATAGTTATTTTGTTATTATTTAGTGGTCGGCTCGTCCAGCATTTCCTACTTTCGGTTTCCCTGACGCTGACCGGTGCGTCATGGGAATAACGCCACCGAATCGCCGTTTATGGTCGGAAATACGACGGTATCTGATCGTCTTCCAACCTCCGACTTTCATTCTTGATCAATGAAAACATTCTTGGTTTTCGCTTTTGTCCGTTTTGCGCCGGTCCAAGGATTTCACCGTGTGTGCGGAGGCTCATGGGAAATGTAGTGTCGAACCACTTCACTTTCCAAAACTCCTTGTTGTCCCTTTAACGGGCGAGATTCAGCCGCAGTGTCCGAGGGACCCCCCCCGCACGGACCCAAAAAATCTACCGATCAACAATCAATCAATAATCATAATAATAATAATAATAATCCCGTTTATTGAGTACCGCTGCTGAGAGCGTGAGCATATTATGGGATGTTTAAGGTTTGTAGCGAGCCATCGGAAGAAAAAAAATATTGCGGGTGATGTTCAGAACACACACGTGCGGGTCGCCGGTCTGTGTGTCTCCTGCTGTTTCACACGGAGCTCTGCTGTAGAAAGACGTCTCCTCTGCTCCGAGATGTAGAGAAAAGAAACACACCTTTCTCTTCACACATTAACCAATCACAGTGGTCATTTAAAAAAAAAATCGGCAAATTTACTGGTCGCACATGCACAAGTAGATGAAAAATTTACTCACATTGTATCAAATTTTAGTCGCAAAATGCGACCATTTAGTCACAGTCTGGAGCCCTGGTATACTGTACGTCTGGTGGTGTGGCTCAGGTTATAGGTGACGTTTCAGATTTCCCCGCTCTGGACCCGTTTCCAGAAAATACCGATTTCACCCCCCAAAACGCAGTGAAAAAACATATGCGAATTCATTCAAGCCGTATCCGCGTGGACGGGCTCTAAGTCAACAAAGGTGTGGTTGGACTAGTTGTCCTCCATTCGTCCCGTGGTGCGACCTGTTTGACCCCTGCAACGGGATGAAAGTCGGACCAGATTACCCTGGTAATTTATGGAACACTTACTGCTCCCTATAGGCTCTGCCCATTCTGTTCAGCACCACATTATTACTAATGGCCGAGCCGCCATGAAGCTGTGTGGGTATTCACGTCCTCCACTCTGCTGGTTCTGAGCTGGTTCCCTGCTGCTGGCTGTTCTCTGTGCATCCCAGAGGAGCGTTCAGCTCTACTCAGCAATCCATTAAACGGCAGATGCTCATTATGACCATACTCTCCCCACACTGCTCCTCCAGCCTCCCGCACTACATTTATTATCTATTCCTCCCCCTCATGTAGCTCACCTTAAAACCCATCCGTCTGTCTCCGTCTGCCATTTCATTATGCAGCACTCGTCGGCCTCAGACAGGGAGTGGCTATGCGCCGAGTAAAATTTACCACTCGGTGGGCTTGTTAGTGTCAGGAGGCTGCATGTCAGGACCATCAAACACACCGGCTGGCTCTGCTGTCACAGCTCAGCAGTAATTGATACCTATTAAGTTAGACCTGCATTGTTCAAGTGTTCACTTTTTTGGGAACGTTGGCTGTGTTGACTCACTTTGAGGCTGTAGAAGGTCACATGGAATGTTTGTGTCCACTGCACTTTACCTTTTTTTCTCTTTAAAGCCCCAGTATGTAACTTATTTGGCTTTTTATGAGCAAAAATCAAATATGTCTTTCATAAATATGTATTTCACTGAAGTCGAATCACAGCTGCATACAAATGAAAGCTTTCTGGTTCCTTAGAATGAGTTGTTACAAGTCGTTACAAATACATGCCTGTTAAAACTGTCACCACTGTGTAGTGTGAGGAAGAGGAGGCACTGGTGTTGCATTCAGGTGCAGTCAGGCAGACGGCCGTCGGCAAACCAACCGGATGTCATTTTACTCGACGAGAGAAAGACGGTAAAACGTGGGTCAGGTAAACAATACCACATCACCATGACAACATGTTGTCAGGCCTGTATTGTTTTGCCTCGTGCTGGCGGACCACTTGTTTACATAGACGCTTGTTTATCCTGTTACATGCAGCGTCTGTTGTCTGTCTGACGTCTGCCCCATTTCACCTGAATGCAACATCAAGAATACGTTCTGATATGCAACCGCACCGCTAGATGGGGGGAATTCCTACAGATTATACCTTTAAACAACTTGTCCAATGATGTAATTCTCCATTGTTTCAGACAACAAAAACAGGGTCTTAGGGCCACACTGAGGGGGGGGGGGTCTAAAGATTCTTCATATTTTGGGCTCATTTTAGTTCTTTGTAATATTCCTACATGACTGTATTCTTAATGTTTAATTTTTTTTCTTCAGTGCTGCCCTAATACTAAAGTAAAACACAAAGGAGTGAAAAGCAGCCACTCTGATCTGGTGGAAGTGAACGTGGTGTTGAAACGACACCGTGAACACACGGTGACCTGAGCATGGTAGCTGTGTGTGTGTGTGTGTGTGTGTGTTTGTGTGCACTGAAGCAACAAGAAGAGTGAAGGTAATGCACACATGTAAGGGAAAGTGTGTGTGTATGTGTGTTAGTACAGCCTAGTTGATGAATCATTGATGCAGCTTGATGATAGCGGTGCATTATTAATATCTGGTCCGTCCTCTGGGTGTGCTGTGGTGAGTGGGGGCAGGTAGGGGTTAAGTATCAGACTTGACAAGCCAACATGAGCCATGTTTCCTTCCACCTGTCAACTGAATTACCTGAAGATGGCTAAAAATATTAATGCGAATAAAGCTGCTGGAAGTATGTTTCCATCTATGAGCTTTAAAGGTCCAGTGTGTAATAGGTTTATTTATTTATTTAGGTTTATTGGCGAAATCTGAATACTACCCATGAATATATTTGTATAAGTGTATCATCGCTACAAAATAAAATTAGTTTGGTTTTCGTAGCCTTATTGTTATTCTTTTATTTAAGTTCAGGAAGTAGTGGAACTGTGCATAAAGCCTATGATATGATAGATTTTATTTCTCTGGATGCACTGTAGTCTCTGTTTCGGCATTTTCCTCCCACTGCAATATGTTTTAAACCAACACTAAGGAACTTTTCAACCTTCATAAAATATTTTCATAACTTTTGTGATGATACATCGACTTACAACAAGTTGAATGACACCTCTGTCATGGCCTGAGGGGGTCTGGATCTCTTTCTCTGGCACTAAGCAGCTTTGAGGAGCATGGTAGGAACCCTGCTCTCACTTAAGTTTCACTTTCACTTTTGCGAGTCACAACAAGGAGGGAACAGGCAAAACGGCACTTTAGCAATGGATTATGTTTGTGTTTTCACTTTGAAATGATCCACTGGAAACAGAAACTTAGTTTTGATGTCTTCTGTTAATTTTAATGCAGGATATTTACAGGGCTTCACGCTAGTGTTCATGGGAAACGGAGTCTTTCTTCAGGCAAAACACTACCGCTTTGGTCCACAGGCACCGCCAAACTCAACCAAAACTGAAAGTTCTTTAGTACTGCTTTAATAGGCTAAGTTTCAAAAACAGGATCTAGGTCCCTCTTGTGAATTACAGGAAAATATCTTCAAAATATGATTAGATGTGGGCTATATAGATTAAATGAGTTCATCCATATATACAAAAACAACAGAACTTATGATGTTTTTGTATTTTGTGTCACATTGTTTTATTGTAGTGGCACTAGGCTTGGGCGGTATTACGGTAATACCCTATACTGCAGGTGTTTAAAAATAGCAACGGTATCAATTTCAATACCGTCATGAAAAAATGCAATGCACTTATATAGGAGATAAGGATTAAATATTAAATAAAAGTAATTTAATGTCTAAAATTGATTATATGACCAGTAGCACTTATGTGTGGTTGAATTTTCAGTTAGTTTAATATGTTTTAGCATACTTTTACCTGCCCGCCCCCCCGGACCCCCTCCCCCTCTCCCATCGGACACGCTCCGCATAGTCACTCTCACTCACACACACATCACACAGCCAGATCGCTCTGCACACAGTTTATGAACTTGATTAGTTTCAACAAGTCGGTCGGGTTTTACCGTTATGCCCGTTTATCACCAATAAACACAGTAGATGAGGGTGAGTGACTGAGCTGCGGCAGGTGGGGTGGGGGGTCCGCGGCGTGGAGCAGTGAGGGACTGTGACTGCAGCGGGGACTATCATGTCTCTGCTCCCTGACACTGTGAGACAGACCGCCGGTGAGCGCTGTGGGACTTTACAGTCTATGTGTGGGACGGGTCCCGCTAATCGTTGAAAACAGCAGTGATACGTCTCCAAACCAGAAACGTCTGGAACAACATCGGAAAAAGTCGCTCTTGACAAGAAAAAAAAAAAGAAAAAAGGGACCGGACCTGCCGTGTCTTGTAAAAAAAAAAAAGAAACTGACAGCGAGTGCGTGTCATGACTTCCTGTATCTGGTCCTTCAAAATAAAAGCCCTATAGCCTTTCATATACAGTTCGGTCATATTGATTTTGACTTAATTTTGACAAGACAGGGCTCCAAATGTTTTGGTTTTTTTTCCTGCGACCAATCGACCAATGAGATTTTGGTCTGCTAATGTTTAGCCCTAGTATTCAGTTTCTGAATGGTGAAGACACAAGCCAATGTTTGGTAATGCCACTTACGTCATCATTTTTAATTAGTCACGGTAATACCGTATACCGTGGTAAAATGTGGAGGAAGTTTGACGGTATCAAAATTTGGATACCGCCCAAGCCTAAGTGGCACACTCATTGACAAGAACATTTCAAACTGGCACTCCATGTCACAAAGGTTGCTGACCCCTGCTTTAGAGAGTGTCGCCATCTTGCGCCGCCATGTTTGTATGGCAGCCCGAACGGAAAATCCAGCCAGTCAGAGAGCGCGTTTCGTGTTCGTAAATAAACCAATGAAGGAGGAGGAAACAGCAGACATATAGTAAAATTGATCGCTCCATGCTCCTGAAATACTCCCAGTCGCCCAAGTCGGGGTAAACCAGTTTTTTTTTTTGGCCTCGGAGGCCACCGTCATTTTTCTGACGGAAGGGGTGAGTGTGAGCGAGCAAGTGAGCGCTGTAATCTGGAATCTGAATGCTAGATGTTCTCCCCCAATTTTACACACTGGACCTTTAAATCAAATTAAAATCCGTACATAAAGACGTCACATGCCGTTTTGCAATCAAATTGAATACATTTCTTGCATTTCAAGGTGTTTTCATTCATTTTTGGACTGAATTGCAAAACTAAATGCGCACAAGCCAAGTGTGATGAATCGCTGGAGTTGTTGCCTTGGAAACGACTGAGCGATATGAACGCCAGCCAAGTTAAGCTAGCTTTTTAGCAAACATGGATCATATCTACCAACAAATGGTAAATGTTGCACAAGTTATAATAGTGCTTATGTGCCAACTAACTGCGCCGACCTAGCGTTAAATGCTAACGACAGTGGAGGTGACCAGTTGTTAGGGAACAACAGCGCTCCAAACTATTCTGGGAGATCGTGCCTGAAAGAAACCTCACAGATGATATAACTTAAAGGGATAGTTCACCCAGAATTCAAATTTTACTCATGTGGACAAAGGGCTGGGAGAAGTTTCAGAGTCCTCCGTGGCTTCTCTGAGTCTGTAACTCGACCGCTCCGTGCAGCACTGCATGTCCATATGACGGTTGCGAACGGAGCTCACTTTTCTTCGTCCAAAAAGACACACCAAAAAACATCCAAATACCTCCATAGTGCTCGTCTGTAATGTCCCTCTTGTATTGAAGCCCCGACATGAGAAATTGTTGTTACATATGGGAAACAATAGCTGTGTGTTTGAGTAAATGAACGTTTGTGTTTCATTCTATAAACTACTGAAAACAATTTCTCCCAAAAATTACAACTGGTCAAAATAACAAAAAAAGATAGGTAGTGTTTTCAGATCTCAAATCAAGATCACTAATGTTTTAATTTAGGAAGAGTTCAGAATAACATCGATGGAAATTTAATCCTGCAGCAGCAGTGACTGTTTACTGATTTACTGATTATTTACTGATGCATATGTTATAGTTCTAAGATTTTCTATTAAAATAAAGCCAATAATTTTTGTGTTCTCTTTTTATTTGGAAAAGTACCGAAAAGTATCGAAAAGTATTGAAAAACATGTTGGTACCGATACCGGTACCAAAATGTTGGTATCGTGACAGCACTATCTCAATCAGATTTTTGAATGTACAGGGGGAGAGACAAGTATCTGTAATGTGGCTAGTGACATGAAATCTTCACCAGATGTTAACAACCCAAGTAATCAACACAAATCTGTCCATAAATTAAAATATGTGTGTGATAAAGTGAAATGACAAAGGGAATGAGTATTGAACAGATGAAGAAAAGGAGGAGGTGCAAAAAGGAATGAAAGGACAAGAAGGCAGCAGGAATCTGTCAGTGTTTAGAAGAGAATAGAATAGATGAGCTGCTTTAGTCCTAATTGATGCCTATAAAAAGGTTTGTCATCATCACCAAGGTGTCACACAAGAAGCATCTCATGATGGGTCAAAACAAAGAGCTCTTTAAAATGTTGGATACTCGTTCTAGAGACTGCTTTGGCTGTGTTGTTTCCGTGTTAAAAGTCATTCGGCCGAAAACTGAAAATGTTTTTTTTTGCCATTTTTGGACAAATATTTTCGGTGACCAAATTTCATCCCTATAATATAGTAAACAAGCCGATTTCTGTACTTTTCAGTTACCAGGCAAAACAACTTCCTGAAAGACATACTGACGCCGTTGGTTACAGACGTGTTTTTAAACCCCTGAATTCACCGTTGGGGCCGGAAGTGAAAAGAAAGAACATAATTTCACCTCAAACCGGCCGTGACCAGTGCTGCTGCAAGAT
Source organism: Trachurus japonicus (assembly GCF_045865225.1). Classification (NCBI taxonomy): domain Eukaryota; kingdom Metazoa; phylum Chordata; class Actinopteri; order Carangiformes; family Carangidae; genus Trachurus; species Trachurus japonicus. The sequence continues at coordinate 29,655,484 of NC_140921.1, read as the reverse complement.
TTCTGACAAGAGTCAAAAGAGCCAAGGAGGACTCACAGAGAGCTTTAGACAGACCTGGAATCAGCAGGTAAACAATGAGTAATGCACTCAACCACCACGGCCTCTATGCACGCTCACCATTGACGCATTTAATAAGTATTTTCCCCCGCTGTGTTTATGGACGCCAGTGTCAGTCAGTCCTGAATACTGCAGGGAAGGCTGGGCTCTTACACAAAGGGAATGTAACCCCTGTGGCTTTTCCCTTGTAACACACTACTTTTAGCTCCATTAATCTGATGACTAATTAGCTCTCCCTGTCCGGCATTGTGCCGATATCAGGGGGAAAACAGCTTCCTGAGGCCACATCTCATGTCATTGCCCTCATCGTTTGAACTTGAGGCAGTTTGGAAAACTTCCTGTTTGTTTGTTTGTTTGTTTGTTAGTCTCAAAGATGCTTCAGCGTCCGAGCCTGTCCAGTCTTCAGCCCCATGTCCAGCCTTCAGCCCCAACAGCATCTCCTCCTCTAAAGCAGGAAAACAATGTTGTGGCCGTGTCCTCAGCAGCCATTCACATCTCCTAGATACATACATTTTTTGTGTGTATCTTGCCTCACTCCCGAGTCCATGACCAGCAGATAGACACCATCCTTTCCACTGTGTGTGCAGTAACAAGGGAGATACGGGCAGAGCTGGCGCACCGCTAATTATCTTAGCTCAAACACTGGAAGTGTATAGGTAGTGTTAGCCTGCCTCCACCTAAAGTCATCAGAGAAACTCTTCAGCAACTCTAAACAGAAACCGGCGGGCCGATCTTCGTCTCAGAGCTGACAAAACTCTCCGGTAAGGCATCTTGAGCGGTCAAATGCCGCTAACGGGACGAGATCGGTCAAAACGGAGGGTTCAAGCAAAGACGCTTTATTTTGGTTCAAGCTAGCTACATCCAGGGTAGGTTAGCTTCTTACGTTAGCACGTCATGGTTTTCTGTATGTAAAGGGCAACTGGTGTTTTATTTTGTGAAAGTAACCGGAAGTACGTTGGTCACAACGGCTAGCTTGAGTAGCGCAGAATTCATCCGAACAAAATTGTAAACAGCTGGTATTTAGACAAATTAACAACACACTGCTAATCTGTTTGAAATGTGGATAAAGTGATATATTTACAGAGTTTAGAGCTAAAATGAAATCAGCTTCTAACTGTTGATTTCAGCTCAGGTAGGAGGCAGGCTAACACTACCTATGCACTTCCAGCATTTGAGCTAAGCTAATTAGCGGTGCGCCAACTCTGCCCGTATCTCCCTTGTTACTGCACACACAGTGGAAAGGATGGTGTCTATCTGCTGGTCATGGACTCGGGAGTGAGGCAAGACACGAAAAAAATGTTGGCGTATCCCTTTAAGTTGTTAATTCACATTTACTCAGGAGGAGCAGGACTTTTTCTTATTGTGGACTCATTTTGTTGAGCGGGAGCTTCAGGCTGGCTGAACACTGACAGTGCATCAGGGGCCAGCTCCCATTAATCTGTGTGTGTGTGTGTGTGTGTGTGTATTCTTTAAATTGTAGTCGTCTCTCAGCCCTTTGCAAACCTCATCTATTCAGTCCAGTGTCTGCTCATATACATGCACACACACAAATAGTCTGAGCCTCCTCCACAGTGTGTGTGTGTGTGTGTGTGTGTGTCAGAGCCCATTTAATTAGCAGTGAGAGCCTGTAGGTGACATGTGTGTGCACGTGGTTACTATACAGCAGCAAATTCTTTCAGTCTCATTCAGACCAAAGTAACAGAGGTGGCTGAAGGACCACACACACACACACCAACACACACACTTCGACTGAGTATGTCCTCAAGGCCACGGTGAAGCAGCTGTGCTTGTGTGGAACTTCACTGAATTGATAAATTGCATTGAGTTATGAGTGGGCAGCTTCTTTATTCAGCCTGTGAATGATGAATCAGTGAGAACACGCTTGAGTAGGTCCATTAGCAAATCAACACCTGATTCATTTCAAGCCTCCGTATCGATCCCCCCTGCGGATCGTGGCAAGTACTAATTCTAGATCACAGTCTTTGTGTTGCTGCATTTGCTTTTCCATTAGACTTTTAGAGCGTGTGTATCAGAGGCGAGGACTTCCTCTCTAATGAGGTGAAATACCTCGAGTATCAGAGCATAGAAATAGGACGCACAGGAAACACTGGACCTTCCTTTACGAAAGGAAAAAACAGAGAAAATGCCTTCCCACAATTACTTGCAGCAGCCAACGTTTTAAAGGACTTACCATGATCGTTAAACCTCTGTTTTGTGTTTGTGGCACAATCCAGAACTGAAAAATCCTTATCTGAACGACCTTTTCTTACAGATATGCTCTTTAAATCCAGTCAGGAGTTGAACAAGCAAAGTGACTGTAGAGTTATCATCATCATCATCATAATAAAATACCACACATACATACATACACAAGTGTATACATACTGTATATGTTGTTTCATGAAATCCCCTCCCACTGTGTAATGCACTGAAAGTAGATTGAAGTATTTTAATGAATAAATAAAGTTAATTAGAATATAAAGTAGTGCAAATTAGTACGAAGTGCAGTTTCTTATGAACTTCCTTCACATCTTTACATGACCTCATGATGTTTTCCATGGAGTTTTAGGAGAAGAGGTTAGAGATCGAGATCAACTGATCAATGTTATTTTCAGGGGCGATACCAATTATTGGTATTGAAGGAAACCGATAACCAATATTTAGAACCAATATTCATGTGTGGTAAAAATGAAACTTTGGTGTCAAAATAAAGAAGCACACACTTGACATCATACAGTAAACTGTTTGTTTCTTTTTTGTACACTGTAAAAATTTGTGATAAAAAAGACCTTCAATTTTTGTAGAACAACAAACTCCAACACAAATCTTGGTTCAGTGGGCGGAAGAGAGACGCTGCATCAGAGCCAGAGGAGCGCCTTTTAAAATACATTTATTTTATCCATTGTCAATGAAAAACAGTTGACGCCGATTATTGTAAAAATGCCAAATAACGGCTGAATTCTAAAGTCTAAATCAGGGATCAACCGATAATTGGTTGATCCCTGATTTAGACTTTTAGACTTTTCATTTCATGTTGAAAGTTTTTGTGTTTCCCAAATTGTGTGAACATGTTTCCGTGCTAATGTGTGATCCACTAGTCCGTTTTTGATGGATTCTTGGGTCAAACAGACAAAATAAACGCTGAACTGAAAACTTTCTGTCCTTTTCCTCCCCCCTCCTCCCCCTCTCGTCCTCTAGGTGTCATTTAGTGGGATGTCCAGGCTCGGTGGCCTGAGGGGGTCCAGCCCCGAAGCACAGACCACCAGCGCAGACCCCCCCACTGCTGAGAGACCGCACGTGCTGCCGGCTTCACCACAGTGGGACAAGTCCACGCATAGAAGCCCCCACACAGCCGCTTGAGAGAGAGAGAGACCTGAGCAGGCTCTGGACCACAGATCCAGGTCCAGGACAGAGATCACCTGCTGCTGTTCCACCAACACCCACTCCTCCCTGTTGGATCTCCTGAGTTTTTAACATTCCATCCATCATATAACCATCTGCCCCCTCTTCCCCTCCCCTCCTTCCCTCCCTCCCTCCCTCCCTTCCTCTGAGTGTTTCTGTGCTGCCGAGCTCCAGCTGTAGATCAGGTAATGGATGATGCTGGCCATGGTGACCTAGTGTAAATGGCTATTCTTCAGCACAGCATAGCGTCGGTGTCTACTGCTCGATCCTCCTCCTCCCCTCGCCCTCACCCCCGCTCCGCCCCTCCGCTCTCTCCGCCCGGCCCCGCCTCCCCCACCCCACCCCGACACCATGGTCGGTGCAGGTCTGGGCGTGTGGAAGCTAATGCGAGGATTCCGCCAGCTGGAGCTCCACCGCCTCATCCTGGCACTGATCATCTTCTGCCTGCTGTCCATGGCCTTCCTCGCCTACTACGTCTCCAACAGCCCCAAAATCAAGGAGGCCCCGCCTTTGCCCTTCAGTGACTGCGGAGGGGGAGGGGGGATGTCGCCGGGGGCCAGCCCCGGGGCGGCGGGAGGCGGAGGAGGAGGAGGAGGAGGGCCGGGCGTCCAAAGGGCGCCGCTCTTCCTCCCCCCGCGCCAGGGCCGCCTGCGGCAGGTGAAGGCGGTGGACAGCTCCCGGACAGAGCCCGTGGTGCTGGTGTTCGTGGAGAGCATCTACTCTCAGCTGGGCCAGGAGATCGTGGCCATACTGGAGTCCAGCCGCTTCCACTACCAGACGGAGATCGCCCCCGGCAAAGGCGACATGCCGACGCTGACGGAGCACAACCGGGGGCGCTACACGCTCATCATCTACGAGAACGTGCTGAAATACGTCAACCTGGACGCGTGGAACCGCGACCTGCTGGACAAGTACTGCGCCGAGTACGGAGTGGGCGTCATCGGCTTCTTCAAGGCCAACGAGAACTCGCTCCTCAGCGCTCAGCTCAAAGGGTTCCCCCTCTTCCTCCACTCGCACCTGGGGCTCAGGGACTACCGCATCAACCCCAGCGCCCCCCTGCTCTACATCACCAAGCCCAACCAGGTGGAGCAGGGCCCGTTACCGGGGGACGACTGGACCATTTTCCAGTCCAACCACTCGACTTACGAACCGGTGCTTTTGGCCAGTACCAAGTCCTCCGAGGCGCTGGCTCATTTTGGGCCCAGTCCGCTGCGGGCGCTCCACGCCACGGTGGTCCAGGACTTGGGGCTCCACGATGGCATTCAAAGAGTTCTCTTCGGGAACAACCTGAACTTTTGGCTTCACAAGCTGGTGTTCGTCGACGCCATCGCCTACCTGACGGGGAAGAGGCTGTGTTTGTCGTTGGACCGCCACATCCTGGTGGACGTGGACGACATCTTTGTTGGCAAGGAGGGGACCAGGATGAAGGTGTCAGACGTGGAGGTGGGTGAACCTCGTCCTCAAGAATCACACACAAGATCACAAGTGATATTTACAGTGTCATGCAAAAGTTCGGGCACCCCTGGTCGAAACTTCTGTTGATGTGAAAAAACGCTCCAGTATCACTGCTTTGATTCATATCTATCTACAGTACTATATTCAACTTTATTCACTTTAAAGGGATAGTTCAACATTTTGGCAAATTGGCCCATTGCCATAATCCCTGTAGTTCTAGGAGTAGGTTCGTTACCTTTATTTGTCGGTGCAAGCTATTTTTAGAACGGTGGAGCAGAACCGCGAGCTGCTCAGAGCTACGCTACGGAGGCTAATGGAATTTCTTGGTTTCCCTCATCAAACTCATCAAATACACAATCCAACAACTCCACAACGCGTGGTTGGTGAATGTACAGGTCACAACTTGTCCACCAAAGTGTTTTGGAGCTGTTGGATGAGGGAAACCAAGAAATCCCATTAGCCTCCGTAGCGTAGCTCTGAGCAGCTCACGGCTCTGCTCCACCGTTCTAAAAAATAGCTTGTACTGACAATTAAAGGTAACGAACCTACACCTAAGACTATAGTGATTATGGCAATGGGCCAATTTGCTAAAATGTTGAACTATACCTTTAACTACATTATTTAACTTTATTACACCAGCACTTGATTTGGCTAACCAGATTTGGAGACTCATGTATTGACATCTTCAGTTGTTTTCCTTTTGAAGAGTGTTTCAACAGAATGGCTGTAAGACACAGCTTTTATAGCTGTGATGCCAGTGAAAGTGAGACAAGCAGCACTGCAACACACCCACACACACACACACACACACACACACACACACAGCACCCGATGGTTTTCATTTTTGGCACACCTTAACATGTTAGAGCAGACATGCTGCCTGTGTGATCTAGTGATCTGTTATCTTGGCTGTTTTTTCATGTGTGACACACATCTCCCAGTAAAAATAGCCAGAGAAGCGTCTGGACCTGTTGATGTCATTTTCACATCCACCAGCAACATCACATAACACCAACACCTTCCACTGCAGCTGTTTATTTCAGGGCTCAGTCTGCATGTGGGTGCATGTTTATGTTATTCCACCTCTAAGAGCTGCTGGGCCTTGTCTTTGACTTGGTTTTATGTGGCTAATGCAAATCTGAGCTCGTGTTAAATTTTATTCCCAGCATGCTCCATGCCCTCTCCCTCTTGAGAGGGATTGAGGATGTGTAATTCAAACTGTCTCCTACTGGGTTCATGTTACTGGGATCAAGTCTCAGCTTTCTCCTCTGTGGGTTTTGTTCCTGCTATGGAGGGACGGTGTGGATTTCCTCAGACTGGACCCGGCCGGTCTCTGTGTTTCTGTGGGGAAGGATTTTCTGTGACGTGAAGATGTAAAGTCTCTGAAACGTCTGGAAAGGTTTTAATGTCCTAATTATAACTGAGGCTTTGTGCTTCTTCTTCTGCAAGTGAGCCTACAGAAATACAGACATGTAACGGTTTATATTTGCAGTGGCCATTTACTTTTTTTACTTTTTTAGCCGGACGGGCCGTCCTCACAATCTCAGCAGCTGTCCATCAGTCAGGCTGGAACGGTAGAGTCAAACACCTGACTGCTCATCACCTGGATAACACCGTTGCTGCACTGACACATGGTGGTGACAGGGAAACTGGATGAATGTTGGGATGGTCAGGAGGATGAACGCTGCTAAATACAGAGAGCCTCTCGTAGGGATGGCTACCTTTCACATTTGAATCGATACGATACACTATACTCTGTACCTGGGAACCGGTACCGGTCCGGTACACAACGGTACCTATTTTCGGTACTTTTTGTGTGTATGTGTGGTAATTAAAGTTATTTTGTCTATTTAAAAAATGGACAAAATTCTGAATTTTGAACATTTATTTCTCAACAACATCACAACTCTATATATTGAATAATTGAATAGTCATTCAATGAAAAATCAATGAATTGTTTGAGACTGGTCTGAAAAAATGTAAATGTTCCCTTTTGTGGCAGAAGAAGAAACACAGAGAGACTCCTACAGCCATCAGAGGGTTCTGTGTGAAACTCTGTCTCATAAAAAACAAATGAAACTGAGGTGCAGCGCAAACTCTGCAAGGTGCGGACTGATGAGAAGCTAGGTGTAGCGTACTGGTGGATATTATTGACGTATTGACGAGAGGAGAGGCGTGCTCTCTAATATTCTCTGGTACCGATTCTCAAAACAGTCTGTGATTTTAAAAAATGGACGACTGTTTTTAAGTCGGTATGGTGCTTTTCCACTAGCGTGGCACAGCAAGGCTCTACTTGGTTTTTTTTGCTTTTCCACCAGCCCCTGGTACTTTTTTGGTAACGCCTCAGCCCTGGTTCCAAGCGAGCTGAAGCGATACTAAAACATGACGTCAGCCTCCCACTGATTGGCCAGAGCGTCGTCACCGGAAGAGTCGGGAGCTCGACGTCCGACACCAGACTCAAACCGCTACTTTAAAAAAAACACCGACACCAGCGCCCACTGACCTGTACTGAGACTGCTGTTGTTCTTTCATGAGTTAAATGTTGCTGTGAGGAAAACCACACCGTGGTCCGTTAACGAGGTGTAGACGAGTGAGTTTGGAGCTGATGAGAGGATCGAAAAAAGAGAGCGAGACCCCAATGAGGAAGTACTATGAAGAACTCAGCTGTAATGTAAAAGCACCTAAACCGTGCCGTGCCGAGCCGTACCGTGCCATGACTGTGTAGTGGAATCGATACTCGGTACTTTGGTGGGAATTTGGTCGGTACCAATAAAAGTACTGAATTGGGTCCCCATCCCTAGCCCCGCAAAGATAACCTGGAGTTAGAGGGTGATTTATGGAGTGATGTTTTATAAGAGAAAAGGGGAAGATGTCTTGAATGTAAAATATTTATAGTATAGTTTTTATCCAGCACTTTAAAATATATCCCACATTGTAAAGATGCCAGTCGTTGCTACATGTGACTTGGGCTTTGATCAGTGGTTTGTCATTATTTGGAATAAGTGTAAGTAGAAACTTGATTTATTTATTGCACTCTCCGCACTTTCTCTTTTTCTCTTTTCTTTCTTGGATATGTGTGCCATTGTTACTACTGTAGTGTATGTATTGTGTATGTATGTATTACAAGTACAAAGCAGCTGATACGACACCACTTGCCCAAGACAAATTTCCCTTCCGGGACAAATCAAGTTTATTTGATTTTGATTTGATTTATTTGATATTGTTGTGCATTAAGTTTGAACTCATGCTGTATTTCACCTTTTTTTCACAGGCACTGCTCAACATTCAAAACAAACTGAGAGCTCTGGTTCCTAACTTCACCTTCAACTTGGGGTTTTCCGGAAAGTTTTATCACACAGGTACGTAACATCAGCTGTCAGGTTCAGACCTAGTCTTAGAATACCGCTGTGGATCTTTCCTAACAGTTTCATAAAATGCAGCTCCTCATCTCTTTCCTTTCAGGGCAGTGTGACATTTTATTCCATTGTTATTTAAATCCATCAAACTATAAAATGCAGTGCGCAAGTTTTGGAAATGAAGCCACTGCATCTGCCTGGTTCCTCACTTCACCTTCAACTTGGAGTTTTCTGGAAAGTTCCATTATCATCCATCATTTTTATCAAAGGTCTTGCTTCATTACTTCACTCACCGCGGTAACATCTGTCTCTGTCCTCACAGTCAGTGCAGCCCAGCAGCATCTCTCCCTCCCTCTTCCACTGTGCAAATATCCACAAGAACACAAAACAAACAGTGTTTCCTGAATGAAAGCTCAGTCCCACCTCCTCTCTCCTCTCTGCCCTCAAAGCTTCTTCAAAGTTCAATCCAACTGAATCCGACACATCATCCCGTCATGATGCAGGAATCAGGGAAGGTGTCGGCCTCAGCGTCATCCAGCAGCTAAAACTGGCTGAAGCCTCAGGGAAGGAGGTGTGCGTTTCTGTATTGATTGACAGCTGTCAGCTCCCACCCCTTCTCTGATTGGTTAAAGTGATAGTTCACCCAAAATTCAAATTTCACTCATTATCAACTCACCCTCATGCTGACTAAGAGCTGTGAGAATTTTCAGAGTCCTCCGTTCCTTCTCTGAGTTACGGGGGGGTCCGCGCAGCAGTATTTGTCCATATAATGGTTGTCAATGGATACCAACTTTCTTCGTCCAAAAAGACACACCAAAAAACATCCAAATACCTCCATACCTCCATCCGTCTGTAATGTCCCTCTGGTATTGAAGCCCCAACATGAGAAATTGTTCCGAAAAAAATTAAATAAGTCTATATTTTAAGCTTGTTTGTAGCGGAAGCTCCCAGTGTCTCGGTTCACTGCTCTTCCTGTGTCAGTGCAAATCTTGCGTGATTTGCACTGACCGGCGGAACAATTTCTCATGTCGGGGCTTCAATACCAGAGGGACATTACAGACGAGCAGTATGGAGGTATTTGGATGTTTTTTGGTGTGTCTTTTTGGACAAAGAAAGTTGGTATCCATTGACAACCATTATATGGACAAATACTGCTGTGCGGACCCCCCCGTAACTCAGAGAAGGAACGGAGGACTCTGAAAATTCTCACAGCTCTTAGTTGACATGAGGGTGAGTAGATAATGAGTGAAATATGAATTTTGGGTGAAATATCCCTTTAAAAAGGTTGAGGAGGTAGACTCCATGGTAGATTTCAGTCCAACTCAGTCATACGTCACTCTGATGTCATGGCAACAACATCCTCACCTGATCAAGGCAAATGCACTTTTTGGAGCCAGGTGCTTGCAACCAACTAAAAAACCACATGGCATGATGGGAAACACCGAGCTCTCACTTCATGTAAGAGCTGTCACATCAGTAACATAAAGGGTTTTTTTGTTGTTTAGATGAATTTCTTCATGTGATTGACTTGTGTCAGCAGCAGAGTAACAATCAGACACAGATAACGTCTGTCTCACTGTCTGAGATCAATGATGAATATTATCATGTGTGTTGGTCCCAGTGGGTTTGGACAGCAGATGGATGTTTTGAAGTTATACAACATGTTTGATGGGTTCTGTCAAGGCTGGTCAGCAGTCTTATGTAAGAAACAAACAAATTAGATGTTTGTTTTCTTCAGGGAATACCAGTGTAGAGCAAAGTTCCCATGCACACTAGTCCTCAAAACAACCCGCAGATCAAAAAAAAATGTAGAGGGTGAAATTCATTGAATATGTTTGTTGAGCTGTAAACGGATCACAGATGACCTCCTCTGCTTTTTCATGGTGCACCCTGTCAGACAGAGGAACATGACTAAAACAACTGGAGGCAGAGTGTGGTCTGACAGCTCTGCAGCCCAGCTGTTCAGTCTGACTGCACCACATGGAGATAACCAACATGTCTGAGAACAGTTACATACTGTAGCTTTCTGTCCCGCCCTTCACACCACTGTATTGTCTGGATAAAAGGCTCCGGGCCCCTCACTGGTCATAATGAGGAAGAGGAAAGCAGCGGGGACCACGGAGGTCAACCTTTTAATCCCAAGTCCCAAAGTATTTATTGAGAATGGCTGCGATTTTGTTTTTGTTTTTTTATGAAAAAAAAAAATTTAACTCATTGAGTGCCAGCCCTTTTATAAAATGGTCAGTGCCCTGTGCCAGCGTTTCGGGGCATTTTGAGTAATATTTCAAGACCCACAGAATATTTTGTACTATGACTCTGAAAACACCAAATAGCTCAAAGGAAAGAGGAGACTCTCTATTTAACTTGGGAAAAAACATTTGTTTGTACCTTGTTCCATTCTTGATTTATCTTAAAGCAGAAGTAAGTGATATATTTGTGTTAATATAAGTCTTAAATAGTTATATCTTCCAACAGCAATCACTTACATAGAGTGTTTGGACCGAAACACGGGTCTGTCAGTCACTCTGCTCTGCTCTGAGCCGAGGAGAAAACATTTATCGTATCCTACAGTTTTTATCCAATGAGGAGAGAGAACGGCATGCAGGGCTGTGTGTGCAGCCAAGGGACGCCGTGAATGTGGTGACATAGCGACGAGGACTGTTATGGTGCATTCAAGGAAACTCGTAGACTCGTGTTTTTCCGTCCTGTGAAGTTGTATCAGTTTGATCTGGTAGGAGTTCACGGGTCAGAAGTTACGAGTGGCCGTTATAGTGACTTTCACCGGTAAAACAGGTCGGAAAAACACGAGTGGGTTGCCTGGAACGCTACAAAGTCGTAAGTTGTGACTTGAAGCTGTAATTTACGGTTTCAAAAGCCTGCCTCGAACGCAGCATTAGCGAAAACGACCGGATCGCTTACTTCTGCTTTAAGTTGAATAGAGCCTGGTTGCACCAAAAAGACCACTTTTTTTCTAGAAAGCTGAGAAAAATGCATTTACTTGAGTCTCTCAAGAAAAACAGTGATTTATCCGTTTTAATTTTGGCTTCAAAAACATGTAAGACATCTGAACATTTCATTTCACATGTTTTTTCATTGTACAAAAAAAGAACACAAAAAAAACAACAAAAATACAACAAGTAGGAGTCCTACTCTGCAGAGTGATGCCTGCTCTGCTCTCCTACTTCTCCTACAGTTGCTGCCCCCTCACCCTCTCCTAACCACCCCCCCCCCCCCTTTCACCCTCTCCTGTACGTCAATGGCACTCAAGCGTTGGATTTTGAGTTAATCAATGTTCTAACTTTGGGTAAATATCCATAAGTTATTATACACATTAAAGGTCCAGTGTGTAATAATTGTCATTGGCAAAATCTGAACATACTACCCATGAATATATTTGTTGTGAATAATCGCTATAAGATTTGTTTAGTTTTCGTAGCCTTATAATTCTTCTTTTATATATACACATAGCAAGAGTCGCCATCTTGTGCCACCATGTTTGTACGGCAGCCCGAACGGAAAATCATCAGACAAATTGTAAAATGCTTTCGATCTTCACCTCATCGCTCCATGTTCCTGAAATACTCCCAGTCATCTCAGGCCTTGTCCATACGAGCCCGGGTATTTTTGAAACCGGAGTTTTGCTTCGCGTCCACACCAGTGGTGTAATAAAAACACTCCGTACACACGCAACCGTGAAATCCGCTACCAAGTGACGCAATGCACGTGTGGAAGGCTGTTTTAACCAATCAAAATACAGTGGAAACCGCTTGGATCAAAAGGCTTGGGACGGAATCATTTCTATACAAATGCTGTTTAAATAATTCGTTATCAAGAAATCTGCTTATAGTGTTCATTTTTGGTCATTTTATGGATGTAAACATGCGCAAAAACCATTTCAAAACTACGTGTTATTATAGCTTTATTTCACAGACTCCAAGTCCAACAATTAAATATTAATTAATTTAATAAAAATGTGTAGCCTATTTATTTTATTTTCGGCGGTGTCCCTTTGACGTGCACTGCTGCAGCAGCCTGCACATGTTGCTGCGCTGTGTCTTGACTCTTGTGCTGTGTTGTTGTGTGCTGTGTTGTTGTGCTGTGAGCGTCACCTGGCTGCTGAGCCACATGACTGTCTGTCGGTGCGGCGCAACTCATTATCACTGGCCGTTGTGTTGTCTGTCAAAACATGGATGAATGAAACATCATATCCACTTTATATCGACCGCGGACGTCACGAATACATTTTCGGCTTTTGGCTCGTTCCGTTCATCTCCGCATAGGCTCTTGCATGATGCGACCCCCCCCCCCCGTCGTACCCGGCCTGACAGTGACATAGGCTATTGCCTGTTCATTCATGAAAATCATCCCGAAAAACTCTCAATCAAACAAGGTGGGGAATAAGAAACTGCGGCGCTACTGTAGTAGTTCTGTCATTTAAAAACAGCTGATCTGTAGCGTCACTTGTTACTGTAAATGATGCTGTGTGGAAAACCAGCTGTGGTCTGTGATTGAGGGTGAGTTTGGAGCTGACAAGAGGATCGTCCTGACGACCGTTTCGTTATATTTTTCTCATCGAAAAACTATACAAATAGCATTTAGATGATGTAAAAAAATAAATAAAAGAAAAAGTGATAAAAATCCACTTTGTCACCTCCATTTTTGCGAGCTCACCTGCAAACCGCTGCAAACAACCTCTGCAGCTGGCAGTGTTTACATCAGCACGTGTGCAGCTATGACGTAAACGAGAAAAACAATCACGGTTGCAGTGTCCACACGCACCCGGTGAAACCAACCCCGGCCCAAAACCCCACCCTGGACTCCGGCTTCAAAAAAACACGGTTTCAGGGTTCCAAAAGCACGGTTGCATGTGGACAGGACATACAACCGGGAACATATGTTCACGGTTTCAAAAATACCCGGGCTCGTGTGGACTAGGCCTCAGTCATGGTAAACATGTTTTTTTGTCCTCGGAGGCCACCGTCACTTTGCCGACAGGAGGGGTGCGTGCGAGTGAGCAAGCGAGTGAGCGCTTCAATCTAGAATCAGAATGCCAGATGTCACAGTTTTACTCCCATATTACACACTGGACCTTTAAAGTTCTTAGTTCTTAACGGGCCTGACTCACTAGCATTAGCTCCCAGCTCTAACCCAGCACCTGGCCTAATGCGTCATATTGCGTTGTAATACAGGCACTTGATAATAATAATAATAATGATGACCTGAAGAAATGAATGTTCTACTCTACCAACCATGATGATGTGATGAAACTTGAATGAAATACCAATCAGAACAGACATACAAGGCAGGTTTGAGAACTGTGTAGAGTCCATCCTGTATTGTTACTGAACTAACTTCTACATTCTTCTGTTAGCAGACAATCATCACCAAAACTAACAACTCTGATTCAGTGCATTTCACAATAAACAGCACACTGTACAACCAGGAAGAAGATGTTTTATTTTTATTTAAAAAAAACACACAGGTTTATGGCAGAGGGACGTTCCACATAGCCACCGTGTGTTAATGACTGCAGAGACTCTTGACTGCTACAACTGTCTCCATCACTACCTCATATTTACAGACCCAATGAAACCTTCTTTAAAGCAGAAGTAAGTGGTCCGGTCGTTTTCGCTAATGCTGCGTTCCAGGCAGGCTTTTGAAATCGTAAATTACAGCTTCAAGTCACAACTTACGACTTTGTAGCGTTCCAGGCAACCCACTCGTGTTTTTCCGACCTGTTTTACCGGTGAAAGTCACTATAACGGCCACTCGTAACTTCTGACCCGTGAACTCGTACCAGATCGAACTGGTACCACTTCACGGTCGGAAAAATACGAGTTTCCTTGAACGCACCATAACAGTCCTCGTCCCTACGTCGCCACATTCACGGCGTTCCTTGGCTGCACACACAGCCCTGCATGCCGTTCTCTCTCCTCATTGGATAAAAACTGTAGGATACGATAAATGTTTTCTCCTGGGCTCAGAGCAGAGCAGAGTGACTGACAGACCCGTGTTTCAGTCCAAACACTCTATGTAAGTGATTGCTGTCTGAAGATATAACTATTTAAGACTTATATTAACACAAATATATCACTTACTTCTGCTTTAATTAAACTATTGAAAAAACACTTTTACCCTCCGGGCCGGGGGGCTAACAACAAATTACAGTGATGTAATGTGTGTGTGTCTGTGTGTGTCTGTGTCCAGGTACGGATGAGGAGGACCGGGGGGACGACATGCTGCTGCAGCACAGGATGGACTTCTGGTGGTTCCCCCACATGTGGAGCCACATGCAGCCTCACCTCTTCCACAACGTCAGCGTGCTGGCCGAGCAGATGAGGCTCAACAAGGTCTTCGCTCAGGTCAGCAGCACCGACGCAGCACAGACAGACATGACAGTGTTGCAGAGCAGAGGAAGGAGGAAGTAGTCTAGACCTGAACAGGATCAAGCAACAGAGTTTGTAGCAGCAGGCTGTGTGTGTGTGTGTGTGTGTGTGTATGTGTGTGTGTCACTGCATCATTGGTGTGCGATCTAAGTAGCTGCAGTGTTGTCTGAAAAAAGCATCCACATCTGTTCTTCAACCTCAGGTGTTATAGACAATACTTAAAGCCCCAGTGTGTAACTTATTTGTCTTTTTATTAGCAAAAATCGGTAACACTTTACAATAAGGGTCCCTTAATTAAGGTTAGTTAGTACATTATTAAGCATTAATTAACCGTTTACAGATATATTAACAATCATTATTATATATTACTTAGGATTAGGAAACACATTAATTAATGAAGACTATTAGTAAGCAGTTAATTAATGTTTACTACTCAAAGTTAGTTAATACATTTAAAAGTTGAATAATGTAATGAGTTATCATTATGTATGCATTAATCAGCATTAATTAACACATTAGTTTATATATTAATGCTTAATAATGTACTAAGTAACGTTAATTAAGGGACCCTTATTGTAAAGTGTTACCCAAAAATCAAATCTGTCTTTCATAAATCCGTATTTCACTGAAGGTGAATCACAGCTGCATACAAATGAAAGCTTTCTGGTTCCTTAGAATGAGTTGTTACAAAATACAAATACATAAGTGGGCGACGCAACGAACCGAGGCGGCCATGTTGCATCGCCATTTTTTACATTGAGTGCCAGCGTGACCGTAGGTAACCATAGAAACTCAGCGGAGCTGTGGGCTCGGCCTGTTAAAACTGTCACCACTGTGTAGTGTGAGGAAGAGGAGGCACTGGTGTTGCATTCAGGTGCAGTCAGGCAGACGGCCGTCGGCAAACCAACCGGATGTCATTTTACTCCACCAGAGAAAGACGGTAAAACAATACCACATCACCATGACAACATGTTGTCAGGCCTGTATTGTTTTGCCTCGTGCTGGCGGACCACTTGTTTACATAGACGCTTGTTTATCCTGTTACGTGCAGCGTCTGTTGTCTGTCTGACGTCTGCCCCATTTCACCTGAATGCAACATCAAGAATACGTTCAGATATGCAACCGCACCGCTAGATGGGGGGAATTCCTACATATTGTACCTTTTAAGTGAAATAAGCGGGGTGTGTGAGAGTATTCAATTCAATTCAATTCAATTCAACTTTATTTATAAATTGACGGGAAGTCCCATCAATCAGCCACTAATAGATCTGCATTCATCCTTCTACTCACTAATCACCTCCAAGCCTGTGGTGACCTGTGGTTAACACTCAGAGTGTGTTGCTGTGTAGTTTCCTCTCTCCTCCCACCTCGTACACTGCACCAGCACACGACAGCCGCCCCCCCCCCCCTCAAAAAAACAAAACAAAACACAACACTGTGTCTGCGTGTGGAATTGTTACGAAATGTGTGAGACAGATAAAACGTACGACAGGAAAAAGATGTTTTTTGTTTTTGAAGTTTGTTTCTTTTTTTTGAAATGCGTGAGAGAGAGAGATCAAACACACACACAGCACTGCTGCCTGTTTAGTTTTTTATTGGCTCCATTTGTTTCAAGTTGAGAGCAGAGCTGAATGTGTCGTTGTGTAGTCTGGATAACGCAGCCGAGTTAATGTAGTGAGACATGCTGCCTTTTATTTATTAGACCATTTACACTGTGTAGGGGATTGAACCAGCCTTGGTAATAATAACCACAACAGCTGCTAGTATCTGCCTCCTCATCCTGCCCTCCCTCACCCCCCACCTCTCTCCCTCTCTCTCTCCAGGAGCATGGTATCCCTACAGACATGGGCTACGCGGTGGCCCCCCACCACTCGGGGGTCTACCCGGTCCACAGCCAGCTCTACGAGGCCTGGAAGTCTGTGTGGGGCATCAAGGTGACCAGCACCGAGGAGTACCCACACCTGAGGCCGGCGCGCTACCGCCGCGGCTTCATCCACAACGGGATCCAGGTCAGTCGGCAGCCCTGGATGAATCCCATAATACTCCCGTGGGGAAACGTGTCTCCACACTGACACGCTGTCCAGGAAGTGACGATTAAAACACAGCAGCTCTGCTCAGCTGCACTCATATCAGCTTTTCTTTGCACTTTAAGTAGAAAATGTGTTTACATTGTGTTCAAATGAAGCTGTGTTAAAGGGATAGTTCAACATTTTGGCAAATTGGCCCATTGCCATAATCGCTATGGTCATAGCAGTAGGTTCGTTACCTTTAATTGTCGGTGCAAGCTATTTTTAGAACGGCGGAGCAGAGCTGCTCAGGGCTATGCTACAGAGGCTCATGGGATTTCTTGGTTTCCCTCATCAAACTCATCAAATACACAATCCAACAACTCCACAACGCTCTGGTGGACAAGTTGTGACCTGCACATTCACCACGCTATGAGATAATAACACAACGTTACCACACAGAGTTGTTTTCAAGGTAAATGCAGAGACTGTTGATGAAAAACTGCCCCTGACGTGAGCACACATCAGCGGTTTTGCATGAAATTACCTTGAAAACAACTCTGTCTCATAACGTTGTGTTATTATCTTATAGCGTGGCGGCTCTGCTCCGCCATTCTAAAAATAGCCTGCACCGACAATTAAAGGTAACAAACCTACTCCTAAAACTATAGGGATTATAGCAAACGTTGAACCATCCCTTTAATGTTTCCACAGTTTTGTTTGAATGAATTTGAGCAGTACAAATGGGCGGACGGGGGCTGAAAACCCAGAGCCTCCACTCAGATTCTCAGATACCAACATAAGACTGTAACTTGGTTGTTACAGCAGCATTTGTAGCATTCAAGGAAAATAAAAATCTATATAAAACAAACATAATAATATAAAAAAACAAAGAGAGAGAGACATTCTGTTATGTGCCAAAATATTTAACGAGTATATACAGATATTTACGAGAACAGAACAAAAAGTAGGCTATATACACAATGTTGGTAGTTGAAAGGCAGAAATATACTATTGCAAAGATGGGTGGGTTGAATGGGAGTTTGCAGTTTGTACATAAAAATGGAAGTGTTGGACATAAATAAATAACTGTGAGCTGTGTAAATATAGCCTAAATAGTGGAATGAAAAAAACTGGAGATGTGTGAATAGTGCAAGAACTCTCCGATCAAAGTGCAGGATGATAAGAGCCAGAGTCAGACTGGTGTTGTATTGTCTGACGGCAGCTGGAAGCAGCAAGAAAACCTGATCTCACTTGACTCTCCGTGCAAACAAAGTCTCCGTGGTTTGTCCACAGTGTCGGCAGCTTCACGTATCACATCATAAATAAAAGACAGAGCTGCAGGAGCTCAGTGTATTCCAGAGCTCAGAGTGGCCTTTTTATGTAAGAGACACAAAAAGTAAAGCTTCTTCTGTTTGGACAAAGACCTGCAGCGCCTCCTACAGGACGGACGTGGAACTTTTTACCACTGTGGATGGAAGCTGAATGAAAAACGTATGCAACCCTCAGATTATTCCAGCAGACGGGTTTATTAGTGGGTTCAGGATAATTACAAACGCTGTGTGGATCAAAGCCAGAGAAATGTCTCACTGCTGCACTTTTATTCATGACAAGACACTGTGAGAGATTCTGTCTGGAGCGGGGATTTCTTTAGTCTGGAGAGGAGCGTCAGTGTGACTCTCCTATGATGGGGTTCGGATGTGGCCTTTGTACAAGAAAATGTAGCAGTTTAAATCAGTGTGTGCGTGTGTGTTTCAGGTCTTGCCCCGGCAGACGTGCGGTCTCTTCACCCACACAATCTTCTATAACGAATACCCAGGAGGCTCAAAGGAGCTGGACAAGAGCATCAGAGGAGGAGAGCTCTTCCTCACGGTCCTCCTCAACCCTGTAAGACACACACACACACACACACACACACACACACACACACACAAGGTCACAAACACAATACCAACAAACCTGATTTCTACATGATAACCTTGATGTTACTTTATAATGTTTAATATTCCTATCACCTAGAGATGCTACATACAGCTCTGATTGGTCTTGTATACTCACTGCTGTCTTTTAATAAAATAAATGCTCAGCTGATTGGAATGAACTTTGAACTTTTCCTGTTGTTTAGTTGCAACATGAAAACTGAAGAAGATTCATCTAAAACTTTTTTTCCTTGGGTTATTTTTAAAACTTGAATTACCGGTACATCTCCCTCTACGACCTGATGCTCCTGCTTTAGTTGATCTGTACATCTTCATTTTAAATCTTTTAATAATTGTTAAGGTTCTTATTTATTTATGATGTTTTTGTAGCTTTTACTGTTGTTGTTTTAATTCATTTTTACTATGTTTTCCTTTAAAGGGATAGTTCAACATTTTGGCAAATTGGCCCATTGCCATAATCCCTATAGTCATAGCAGTAGGTTTGTTACCTTTAATTGTCGGTGCAAGCTATTTTTAGAACAGTGGAGCGGAGTAGCAGGCTGCTCAGAGCTACACTATGGAGGCTAAAGGAATTTCTTGGTTTCCCTCATCAAACTCATCAAATACACAATCCAACAACTCCAAAACACTCTGGTGGACAAGTTGTGAGCTGCACATTCACCACGCTATGAGATAATAACACAACGTTACCACACAGAGTTGTTTTAGAGGGAAATTCATGCAAAACCGCTGATGCGCGTTCCTGTCAGTTTCGTAACATTGTGTTATTATCTCATAGTGTGGTGAATGTGCAGGTCACAACTTGTCCACCAGAGCGTTGTGGAGTTGTTGGATTGTGTATTTGATGAGTTTGATGAGGGAAACTAAGAAATCCCATTAGCCTCCGTAGCGTAACTCTGAGCAGTTTGCGACTCTGCTCCGCTGTTCTAAAAACAGCTTGCACCGACAATTAAAGGTAACGAACCTACTGCTATGACTATACACGAATTCGGAGAACGTTTTGTGTATGCCGCCATCTTGCGGCGGCGCCATTGCTGCGGTGACATGTGTCAGTCATAGTAAACTGATTCTCTATGACAGCATCATAAATAGGCTGCATTTGTGATGTTTAGTTCCCCCCAGTAACTGATTAAGGTATCTTACATGAATACCAATATTCATTTAGTAATTAATCATTTGTTTGAGCGATTAGCAGGAAAGATTAGAGTAACAGGGAGATAAGAGACTGTATCATAAACGATATAACGTACCGGTACGTTATGCGTGCTGACGTTAGCAAGCCAGCAGCGGGATATTTAATCATGTGGACAGGCTACATGAATAAGATTATAAAAACAACAACAACTTTTGCTTTGTTTTAGATATTCAAGAATATTTTATTGACCAGCTGGCCTCCGATGATCAGAAAAAACGTCAATTACAGGTCTCTGATTTATGGTCAAAATTACCTGAGCTCCGGATGGGTCGGACATATTTTACACCGGCTTTTAGACGACCATGATCACATCATATTGAAGGGATCAGTGAGACATTCACAGACTGTCCACACGATGTGAAGGTAACGGTGAGAAGGGAGGGTAGCCAGGTTGTACAGGTCAGCTGTGACTGCGTCGCTGGCGGCTGCTGCTGCTGCTGCTGCTGCTGACACGCTGTACGTAACGTTACGGTCTAAACACGGACACTCCTCCTGAAGTAAGGGGCTGTGTTTTGCTGATATTAGAGCAGTCGAGGACGGCACATGTCCTCCCAGCCTTCCTGGACATGTTCGCAGAAGAGAAAGGGAAGAGAAAAGGTCCACTTGCATTCAAATGCCCGCTTCGCGCACAGAGCCAACAGCTGCCTGACTGTGAGTTGTCACCGCAGTAATGGCGGCCGTTCGATTTCCGGTGACGTCGCCGAATCAGTGTATAGGGATTATGGCAATGGGCCAATTTGTCAAAATGTTGAACTATCCCTTTAATGTATATGCTCAACATTGTAGTCTCGACTCTTTAACTTATCCTCTGCTCGGCTACATTGTAAATGAGCCTCCACCTCCATGTGTCCCACAATAAAACACATAGGAAACCTAAACTAAAGTGTCATATTGTTCTAACACTATTGTGTGTGTATGTGAATTTAAATTTCACTAGTAGCAGCTTTATGAATTGTCTATGAACTGAGTGAGTCTCCTCCACCTCTCCCTCCAGATCAGTATCTTCATGACCCACCTGTCCAACTACGGCAACGACCGGCTCGGTCTCTACACCTTTGAGTCTCTGGTGAAGTTCGTCCAGTGTTGGACCAACCTCCGGCTGCAGACTTTGCCCCCCGTCCAGCTCGCTGACAAGTACTTCCAGATCTTCCCAGAGGAGAGAGACCCACTCTGGCAGGTCGGTGCTCTGACCGCCTCATCCTGTTGTTTCTCAGTTGTTTGAGAAAAACATGGAAGTTTGTTGTTTAGTTAGACATTTTACTATTTTAATGTGTCATTAGATAAACAATGGATGTGCTGTCCTTGTCTCAGTCCCCTTTGGACTGTTGTTAATTTAATCAGTTTAATCCTCATTCAATCACTGTCATCATTAAATGAAACAAAAGTTAAAGACCCCCTAAACCAAAAATGCCCTTTTTGAAATTATTAATATGTCAATTTAGTGCATTTTAGTACATTTTAGACTTGAAAATGCAGTTTCAAAACCAGAGTCTGAAAAAACTGGGTTCAATTTTTCAACTTGGAGTTTGATGCATTTTCAATGAGGGAGAAATAGTAGACCTGTTTTTAGCCTATTTGGGAGCTTTTTTAAACAACTTTTTTGTGGGAAAGCAATTTTAATAGTCCAGGGCGGTGCGTGGCGCAGTGGTTAAGGCGGCCGCCCCATGTAGTGGCTATAGTCCTCACTGCAGGCGGCCCCGGTTCGAATCCCTCATCGAGCAGCCCTTTCCTGCATGTCATTCCCCCTCTCTGTCTCCCCCTTTCCTGTCTATCTCTACTGATCTATCAAATGAAGGCAAAAAAAGCCACAAAAAAAGTCATAGCAGAGCATTTTTACAAATGTTAAAATGCCTCTTTAGGGGGACTTTAGAATAATGTCTGTCCTGGTGAAGGGAGACAGTCAGGTCTCTCTGAGCTTCGAGGGGACGTAAATGTTTGAGAATTATCAAAATGCTGAATATGTGAGGTTAAATGAACCACCTTGTTTTTAGAACCCCTGTCATGACAAGAGACACAAAGACATCTGGTCTAAAGAGAAGACCTGTGACCGACTCCCCAAGTTCCTCGTCATAGGACCACAAAAAACAGGTACTCCCCTCCCTCCCTCCGTCTCTGTCTTTGTCTCTGTGTCTCAGTTTTCATTG
This sequence comes from Trachurus japonicus, assembly GCF_045865225.1. NCBI lineage: Eukaryota > Metazoa > Chordata > Actinopteri > Carangiformes > Carangidae > Trachurus > Trachurus japonicus. The sequence continues at coordinate 29,633,543 of NC_140921.1, read as the reverse complement.
TTACAATTGTTCTGTCTTCACTCAAAGGCACTACAGCACTTCATTCATTCCTGAGCCTCCACCCAGCCATCACCAGCTCCTTCCCCAGCCCCACCACCTTCGAGGAGATCCAGTTCTTCAGCGGAGTCAACTATGACAACGGGATCGACTGGTAAACACCTGCATTACTACAGCACAGGGGTCTCTCAGTCTTTTTTTTTTTTGTACTTTATTTTTATTGAAGGAACATAGACAACATACAGAAAGACATAGAACAAACAGTTGGTCACCTATACATTCATTCAAACTTTATACTGGTGGAGTTACAAATACAATGATGGCTCAATGAGCATCTCTTGTGGACATGTACACAATCCATTTCTCCCAATAGTGCAAATATTTATCAGTCTGTAGATTTAACGAAAAGGTCATCCTTTCCATATTTTGGATATTGGTCACAATATTGATCCAGTCTGACTCAGCTGGAGGTGTGGTCTGCAGCCAGCTTCGAGTTACGGTTTTCTTACTAGCTGCTAATAATATTTTTAAAAGATATTTGTCTCGCCCCAATATATGGGGTGCAATATTACCCAGGTAGATTGTAGAAAAAGAGCTAATTATTTCATCACCAAAAATGTTTTGTACTACTTGCATAATCTTTTGCCAATATGGCTGAATAGCTGGGCAGCTCCAGAATATATGGAAATGTTCACCACACGTCCTCCAACACAGTCCGCTGGCCGTCTCCCCTGTTTGCCACATTTTAACTTACTGTAGGGGTTATGAGCAGAAATCTCTCCAGAGACCAGAACTAGTGGAAGTTGACTGTACAGAGCATATCTTCAACCACTCTTCTTCTGTGATTTTAATCTAATCTTATCTGTTGAGTGTTTCTTAATAGATTGAATACGGGAGTACAGTTTTGAAACAAGTTTCCTATTGTCCTTTTTTTGTACATGTCAATAAATATGAGGGGCTCTCCCAGTCTTAACGTCATAAAATAGTCCGGTGTTGGACCGAGGACAGAAATGTTAAGGGAGAGCCGGAGCTGAGATTGTTGCCAATAGGCCGGGGGATTAAAAGCAGTATTGGTGCCCTGGTGGCTCACCTGGTAAAAGACCACAAGAGACTCAGCTGCCAAGGGCCAGTTTCCATTCCACCCTGTGTCCTCCATGTAATACCCTCCTACAACAACTAACAGCAGCAGCAGCTGTGGGCCTATTACAGCACACCAATGTGATAAATTACCCAAAAGTAACACGTGTGATGACATTACTGTGCAGAATTAAGGCTAATGAGCTGCTTCTAATCTATTGGGATGTGTGTAAGTAAATAAACAACAGTGACCGTAAACATGATTTTAATTTTAATCATATCACATTTGTAGGAAGTTTTTACAATTTGGAAGCTGAATTTTCACTTTCCAACAAATGCGACAAATCTCTGCAGATGTAATATTCAGCCTATGAGCTGTTGTTATGTTAGCAGCTGTTCCAGCTCGTGTCAGCTCCCCCTGACCTTCCTGTCTCTCTCACTGTTGCTGTTGGAATGAAAGCTTAACACCCAAAATATGAATCCTGATTGATAAACTTAAACGTTCATTTGCCGACAATCTCAGTCAGACCCATAACATCTCTGAACAGCTGGAGCTGAGACAGCTCACCTTTTGTTTGTTTAATAATCTATGAACCAGATGTTGAGCAGTTGAAGTATCAGTTAATAAATCCAGACTGTGGACACAGGACAGGACGTCTCCAGCAGCCGCAGCTGAGCTGTCCAACATTTCATCAGCTTGTGTCTCTGAGAACTTCACATCCAGACACCTGATGACTAGAATCCTTCATCTGGTTCAGACAGAAAGCTGAGAACCTCCAGGGTGTGAAGAGTCTTAGATACGAGGCAACTGCTTAGCACAACAATACACAACAATAATACTTAATGTTTACCATGATTGAAATTGCTGATCTCCCTGGTTTGAGAATTGATGAAACGATAGATGGATAGATGGATAGATAGATGGATGGATGGATACTTTATTGTGTCCCAAAAGGTGAAATTCTCTTTTCACAAGTGTGAATGACATGCAGTAAAGGGCTGCCCGACGCGGGATTCGAACCGGGGACGCCTGCGTTGAGGACTGTAGCCTCTATATGGGGCGGCTGCTTTAACCACTGCGCCACACACCGCCCTGGTATAGAGCTTTCTTTAAAAAATCAATGGTCACGTAATCCCGCGATCACCTATTTACCACTCTTTTTTTTTTTTTTTTTTACCAGGCCTACTGCTACTCTCGTCTTTTACTGAGTTATTTTCTCTTTTTTCCGGTTTTTCCGTTTTTAGTAAAGTTGGGTTATTCAATTTTCAATTTTAATTTATATAAAAATGCATCTTATTTTGGGGCTTTCTCTTAGCGTCACATGATCCTGCTTTGAGTCTGACCAATCAGCACAGAGTAAATCTCAAGCCCCACCAGGACTTCTTCAGGGCCGATCCGAGTACCTACCCCCAGGCAGGGACTCCGTTCGGCCCTGTAAAAGTTCCTGTAAGCGGCCCTGTGGGGGAGGTTCCTGCAGTGGAGACACGCACCAACGGGGCTGGCCCCGTAAAATTACCCCCAAGTTCCGAGAACAGAGGAGAGATCAGATATTAGTTTTAGACATTTGACTGTGGAGAGGTGACAGATTACAAATCTGAGTCTCTTTGTGGTTTACTGAGCAGCTTCTAGAGATCAGTTTTCACTTTGACTGTGACTTACTTTGACACTTTGACAGGCTGTGGAGACTTTTTTGAGGTTTTAGTTAATTTGTATTTGTTTTGTCTGTGTTCTCCTCAGGTACATGGACTTCTTCCCATTCCCCTCTAATGTCAGCACAGATTTCATGTTTGAGAAAAGTGCCAACTACTTTGACACAGAGGTGGCTCCTAAGAGAGCTGCTGCCCTGCTGCCCAGGGCCAAGGTCCTGGCCGTGCTCATCAACCCGTCAGACAGAGCCTACTCCTGGTACCAGGTGGGACAGCACTCACTCTGCTGCTGCTGCTGCTGCTGCTGTAGCTGCTGCTGCTGCTGCTGCTGCTGTAGCTGCTGCTGTAGCTGCTGCTGCTGCTGTAGCTGCTGCTGCTGCTGTAGCTGCTGCTGCTGTAGCTGCTGCTGCTGCTGCTGCTGCTGCTGTAGCTGCTGCTGCTGCTGCTGCTGCTGCTGCTGTAGCTGCTGCTGCTGCTGCTGCTGCTGCTGTAGCTGCTGCTGCTGCTGCTGCTGCTGCTGTAGCTGCTGCTGCTGCTGTAGCTGCTGCTGCTGCTGCTGTAGCTGCTGCTGCTGTAGCTGCTGCTGCTGCTGCTGCTGTAGCTGCTGCTGCTGCTGTAGCTGCTGCTGCTGTAGCTGCTGCTGCTGCTGCTGCTGCTGTAGCTGCTGCTGCTGCTGCTGCTGCTGCTGCTGTAGCTGCTGCTGCTGCTGCTGTAGCTGCTGCTGTAGCTGCTGCTGCTGCTGTAGCTGCTGCTGCTGCTGTAGCTGCTGCTGCTGCTGCTGCTGCTGCTGCTGTAGCTGCTGCTGCTGTAGCTGCTGCTGCTGCTGCTGCTGTAGCTGCTGCTGCTGCTGTAGCTGCTGCTGCTGCTGTAGCTGCTGCTGCTGCTGCTGCTGCTGTAGCTGCTGCTGCTGCTGTAGCTGCTGCTGCTGCTGTTGCTGCTGCTGTAGCTGCTGCTGCTGCTGTAGCTGCTGCTGTAGCTGCTGCTGCTACTGCTGCTGCTGTAGCTGCTGCTGCTGCTGCTGCTGCTGTAGCTGCTGCTGCTGCTGCTGCTGCTGCTGTAGCTGCTGCTGCTGTAGCTGCTGCTGCTACTGCTGCTGCTGTAGCTGCTGCTGCTGCTGCTGTAGCTGCTGCTGCTGTAGCTGCTGCTGCTGCTGCTGCTGTAGCTGCTGCTGCTGCTGCTGTAGCTGCTGTAGCTGCTGCTGCTGCTGCTGCTGTAGCTGCTGCTGCTGCTGCTGTAGCTGCTGTAGCTGCTGCTGCTGCTGCTGCTGCTGTAGCTGCTGCTGCTGCTGCTGTAGCTGCTGCTGCTGTAGCTGCTGCTGCTACTGCTGCTGCTGTAGCTGCTGCTGCTGCTGCTGTAGCTGCTGCTGCTGTAGCTGCTGCTGCTGCTGCTGCTGTAGCTGCTGCTGCTGCTGCTGTAGCTGCTGCTGCTGTAGCTGCTGCTGCTGCTGCTGTAGCTGCTGCTGCTACTGCTGCTGCTGTAGCTGCTGCTGCTGTAGCTGCTGCTGCTACTGCTGCTGCTGTAGCTGCTGCTGCTGCTGCTGTAGCTGCTGCTGCTGCTGCTGTAGCTGCTGCTGCTGTAGCTGCTGCTGCTGCTGCTGTAGCTGCTGCTGCTGCTGCTGTAGCTGCTGCTGCTGTAGCTGCTGCTGCTGCTGCTGCTGTAGCTGCTGCTGCTGCTGCTGTAGCTGCTGCTGCTGCTGCTGCTGCTGCTGCTGCTGCTGTAGCTGCAGCTGCTGCTGCTGTAGCTGCTGCTGCTGCTGTAGCTGCTGCTGTAGCTGCTGTAGCTGCTGCTGTAGCTGCTGCTGCTGCTGCTGTAGCTGCTGCTGTAGCTGCTGCTGCTGCTGCTGCTGCTGCTGCTCTACAGCCCAAACCCTCTTCACTCTGTAATCTGATTGTTGTTTCCTGTGTGTTGGCGGCCACAGCACCAGAGGGCCCACCAGGACCCTGCAGCCCTCAACAACACATTTCATCTAGTGGTGACGGCCGGCCCCACGGCCCCCAAGGACCTGCTGGCCCTCCAGAGACGCTGCCTTAACCCCGGGGTCTACGCTACTCACCTGGAGCGCTGGCTGCAGCACTACCAGCCCAGCCAGGTAACACACACCACACTAACACACACCACACAGTGGGTCTCATTCATGAAACGTGAGCAGCACGGATTTGTGTGTAAACCCTGAGCAGCGCAAATTTACGTGGATTTCTGCATTCATCAATCTTTTAGTAGTGCTGATTTTTTCGTAGCTACACACAAAATCTACACCTGCTCCGGACTGTGTGTAGCGCTTGTGTAAATGTAGGAATGCAAAGAAATACTGCTTGTCACTGTTGAAAATTACAATTTTAATCTGTATTACTCTCTCTCATGTTCAAAATACGTTGATGCCTTTGAAACACGTAATTTAAACATGACAAACAATTAGAAATATTTGGAGAGAGAGACGTTTTAGGGATCGGACACGCACAAACACGTCAAGGCTCTATCTAATGATGATGATAATCTGATATAAAACCGGAAAAAACTTTTTTGTGTTGTAACACGCTCGGTGGGCGCACACTTCACCCTGCGCAGCAGCGCAGTCAGCACCGGTTTGGATGGAGCTGTGACAGACGGCTGGTGATTCTGTAACAATATAACCTGCCTATATAACTTCATGTGTTGATACAACCATGCTCCTCTACAGCTGAGGCTGTGAAGAGCCTCCTCCTCCCGTCGCTGCTGTAGCTCTGTAGTTTTTTTTTTTTTTTTTCATGTTTCATATCGAACTATTCTGGCTTTACTTCTTAAACGGTTCTTTAATAAACCAAGGATACTTAATTCACTAAATCTGTTTCTTCCCTCCAGCCTTTGACCTGTTCCAGTCACACCACTACTAACAGAAGATAATTCAATATTTTTTCTGGACTCCACTTCACCCAAAATGACTTCGATCCGCGATCTCTCTCTTTTTTCTCTCTCTCCCTCTTTCCTTGTTTGCGTCATGGCCGCAGGTGAGCAGGATGCACCTACCTCCTAATATGGTGGTCAGGATCTCCTTATATGGCTATTCATGTATAGAGATCTATGCTAATTGCTGATCACCGGGGGCGTGTTGTTAGGTTACGATGGGTTGGGATTCATCATCTTACACACGTGTTTATGATCAAATCTGAGTTTCCCGCACCGTTCATGAATCCGGAGTAGAGTTTTAGTAACATGAGCTTTTATGTGCAAATCTACACACAGATTTACTCACGTTTCATGAATGAGACCCATTAACACTACACAGTAACACTACACAGTAACACTGCCTGTAGTGGCTGCTAGGGGACAAGCAGGACAGAAACACAGGGGAACAACACAATCCTATCCATTTTTGTTTAGAGTACATTTAAAAACAAAGGTTGGGGCAGGCGCCCCATATGCCGAGGCTACAGTCCTCACTGCAGTCAGTTCAAATTCCAAATTTTGCCACATGTCATTCCCCACTCTCTCCCCCCCCATTTCCTGTCTCTCTCAATTATCCTGTCAATTAAAGGCAAAAAGCCCCCCCAAAAAATGTAAATTAATAAATAAACTAAATGTTATGTAAAATATAAAAACAAACCAGAAAAAAGCAATAAAATGAAAGAACATAAAACCCAAAGTGTTTAAAGGGATAGTTCAACATTTTGGCAAATTGGCCCATTGCCATAATCCCTATAGTCATAGCAGTAGGTTTGTTACCTTTAATTGTCAGTGCAAGCTATTTTTAGAACGGCGGAGCAGAGCCGTGAGCTGCTCAGAGCTACGCTACGGAGGCTAATGGGATTTCTTGGTTTCCCTCATCAAACTCATCAAATACACAATCCAACAACTCCAAAAAGCTCTGGTGGACAAGTTGTGACCTGCACCTTCACCACGCTATGAGATAATAACACAACGTTACCACACAGAGTTGTTTTAGAGGGAAATGCAGAGACTGCTGCCGAAAAACTGCCCCCGACGGAAACGTGCATCAGCGGTTTTGCATGAATTTACCTCTAAAACAACTCTGTCTGGTAACGTTCTGTTATTATCTCATAGCGTGGTGAAGGTGCAGGTTTGAAGACGTCGGGGGCTTGTCTCACATAAAGGGGCAGAGAGTTCCAGAGTTTGGGGCAAGCAGCAGAGACAGCATGGTCCCCTCTGCCCCACAGAGTATGTGCTACCCCGACGCAAGAGTGTAAATTTAAATGTTTTTGATTTGGACACAACGCACTGTGACGACATCTCAGCGCGTCCAATATATATAATAGGAGAGAATGTTGTGGAATCTGAAAAACAATCTGACGTATTGCAGAATGAAAACAATGCAACGGAGGAGAGAATAATTTGGCCTGTGTCCCAGTGTGCTGAGCTGTGGGACACGAGACACAGACCTGTCAGGACCTGAATAAAAGACACAAAAGTGGAGAGAAATCGCCAAGAGTTTAGACACACCAGGTGTGTTTAAAAGTCTTTTGGGGCACTGTTAAGCTCACTGTGTTGACCAGGCGCCTCGCCGCAGCTGGCCCCGGTTCGAATCCCCCGGTGTGCCCTTTGCTGCATGTCTTCCCCCTCTCTCTGCCTCCCCATTTGCCGTAATTGTAATTATTGGTGGAAATAGCCGATCTACAAGCTCACAATGTGTTGCAATGTGTTGAACTTATAGATCTGCTATTTTCACAACTTATGTGTGACACTCTTGTATGATGAAGTAGTGCATAAATTCATAAAAAACTATGTTGAAATATGTTGAAAAAAAAGTTAGTTGAAAAGTTGAAATATGGAGATAAAAGGTTTCTGCCCAACAGCAATCTCCAATAGCCTACTTGTTGAATTAATTTGTTAAAAGACTTTTTTTTTTTTTTATTTCCTAAAACTAGACTAAAACCTTTTTGAGTTTTTGTCGACTAAAACTATCACATATAGAAATTACTAAAATTGACTATGACTAATAAACATTTTAGTCCGAGAGACTAAATCTAAAATGCCTGCCAAAAACAACACTGCCTCCATTACACCATTACACTTCTTGCATTCATCATTATCACTAAAGGAGGTAAGGGGAGAACGAAACATAAGACACATAAAACATCTCTCCCTCCCTCTCAATCTCAGTTGATTGGCGGAATTATTTCCGGCTATTGTGTAGAGTCAGACTAACTGAATAGTCTTTCCAGATGATCAAAAATAAATGTGATGTATAGACTGATACAACTTATATATGTTTTCTTCCTCTTTGCGACGTATTTTTTGACGGATGCTTCTGCTGTGGTGCGACATATAGTCTGGAAAATGCGGTAGTAGTTTTGATAGTTGTTTGATAGGGAAGGTGGAGAGAGACAGTGGGAGAGAGATGCAGTGACGAGTCCAGCTGGTGGGGGGTCGACCTGCTCCTCGGGGCTCAGTACACCCATATGGTCTGTTCCCTGACCACCTGACCAGCGGGACGCCCTCTACTTGACCCTCTCACCCCCTGATGTCCACTCACAGACCAGCCTGTCCACTTTAAACACTGTTTGGATGGAACATCAAGATGCTGCACATTATAAGGTGGTTTTCACACCTACAGTAACCAAGCGGACTGGGTTCGCTTGGGGGGCTGAAAGTTACAACATTGTTGCATTTATCACTTGGTTCGGTTCCGCTTTCACACTGCAATTTCTGAACCGCACCAAACTTTCTGAGCGTCAACAGTCAACGTCACAACGGTTGAAACGGCCGCTCGTAGATTGGACAAAGTAGGAGGGGAAATCACTGCTGACTGGCAGACCTGCTGGATAACAGTAAACATGGAGCAGCATGTGAAGTTGGCTGTTTTGGGGATGTTGTTTCTTTTTTTTATTTATCAGTTGCACATGGCTCAGCAAGCCATGCAGTACGACCACCATGTAAGGCAGCGAGGCAGAGCGTATTTCGCTCTTACAACTGCACTGAGGACAGAGAAACAGCAGCAGAGGAAAAGACAGAGACTGATGAGAGATGTGGAGTTGTTGGTGTTGCTGCTATATGTCATGCACTACATTTGCTCCTGTGTTTAGTCCGGTGAGCTTTCACACGCCATACGAACCGCACCAGGGTTCACGTGAAAACAAACTGAGACCCCGTTTTCAAGCGGACCAGAGTTTGTTTGTTTGATCCGCACCAGAGTTGGTATGAGCTTTCACACCCGCCCAAACAAAGCGGACTATCGGAGGAAACCAACTCTGGTCCGTTGAAAGCGGATCAAACGAGGACAGTGTGAAAGCGCCCAGTGGGTCCCAGTGGACTCACGGAATTCAACATGTCAAACTCCCAGATGAGTGTGTGGTCGGCTGCTGGAGAGCCTGACTGACTGTGTGTGTGTGTGTGTGTGTGTTTTTTCTAGTTGCACATAGTGGACGGGGCCCTCCTGCGGTCCAACCCGGCGCTGGTGATGGAGGGAATCCAGAGATTCCTCGGTGTCACTCCCGTCTTCAACTACACCCAGGCTCTAATGTATGTGACACACACACACACACACTGTACATCCAGAGAACCTGTATCTTTAAAGGAGCAGCTCCAGAGTTTCCAGAGTGTTTAACCACTAACCACATGTGTCTGCAGGTACGACGACAGCAAAGGTTTCTGGTGTCAGCGGGTGGAGGGGGGTCGAGCCAAATGTCTGGGGAAGAGTAAAGGCAGGAAGTACCCAGAGATGAGTCCTGAGGTACGGATACACCATCTTAAATATTAGTCCAATCAGCCTGTGAAATTTCTTCTTCTTCTTTTTTTTTTTTACATAATCTGTTTATTGGTATTTTCAAATGGAACAAATAAACATTACAGTAACACTGGTCAATGGGATAATGATAAAGCAACAGAGCAAGTGGTAGGCAAGATAAAAACAGATCCAAAAAGAACCAAGAGAGAACAAATAGTACAGACTGAAGAACAAACCCCAAGACAAAGACTAAAGACAAGAAATTGCTTAAAGGGACATTGTGTAACTTCTCCTGTTATCTATTCACAAAAATAGATTATTTGGTTCAAAAGTCTGTTTTTCATGAATCAGTAATCCCCCCCATCAACAAAGTGAAGTGTTCCTTTCAGCTCTGAATGAGCCGTTCATATCATTCATATCTCCATGGAGCGGGTAAGCTCGGTGCTGCTGCCATGTGGTGTCTCCATGTTTTTACCTTCAGTGGCAGCGTGACGGTAGGTAACCACGGAAACTCAGCGGAGACACCGGAGCTGTCGGCTCAGGTGGAGGTGGCGTCTGTGAAAAGTCACCGTGGTAACGCAGTGAGGAGGAATGGAGCGTTACACTGATGCTGCATTCACCTGCAGTCGGGCAGACGGCCGTCGCTAACAAACCAGATGTCATTTTAGTCACAGAAGTCCAGAGAAAGACGGTAAAACGTGGGTCAGGTCAACAATACCACATCGCCATGACAACATATTGTCACGTGTATTGTTTTGCCTCGTGCTGACGGACCACTTGTTTACATAGAGGCTTGTTTATGCCGTTACCTGCAGCGGCTGTCGTCCGTCTGCCGTCTGCCCAATTTCAGGTGAATGCAACATGAAAAATACCATTGAGTTGCTTGTGATATACAACCGCCAGTGTTAGGCAGTAGCGTTGTTACAAGTAGCGGCGTTAGTAACTTAACTACATTTCTCAGTAGCGTGGTCGTAGCGTCGCTGTTTTCTACATCAAATAGCTTTTCAGTAGTTAAGCTATTGTATTGATCAGTAGCGTGGTAGCGTCCACAGAAGCTACATTTCCCCAGGCTTTTCTAGACCTTAAAGTCCCACTCCTGCGACCCTTTTTGGTCATTTTAAAACCAGCTCATTAGCCATGCACATTAGCAATGCACCTCTGGGAGGTGCTCTGCACCCGCCCAGCCACCTCCTCGCACCCCACCCCCCGCTTGCTGACAGCTGGACATTGTACAATTACAGATTCAGCGCGTTTAGCGTAAAACTCCACACTGGGATTCGATCCCAGACTGGAACATAGTCCTTGCTCACGGTGCAAGCTGCTCTACCAGGTGAGCTATACCTGGAGCTGTCAAGACTTTCACCTCTGAGCCAGATGCAGAGCGGGGCGGGAGCTTGTAGCACTAGTGCCCTCCCCTGGAGCTGTGACACGTCAGCTCCAGTCTCCCTGAAACTGCCAGTTTGCGTCTGCCGTTGGTTCACAGCAGTTTGAAGGCAGAAAAACTCAGAAATGCAATTTTGCACTTCCTTTTCTGCTGATATGTGCTCTAACACAAGAAAAATGCCACAGGAACATGTGAAAAGCTCAAAAAACACGATTTTCACGGGAGTGGGTCTTTAAACGCACCGCTTCCAAGTGACGTCATGTACGTAGACTTCTGCTGATGCCCGTCTGCTGCAGCGGGGGGCGCAGCACCGCGCCGCAAGCAGCAGGTGACAGAGGAAGAGGAGAGAGTGAGTCAGGGCCGTAGCTGGAAAACTTGATGTTTCTAGTCGAGTCCTCAGAGAACAGTTACCTACACGTTCGCACGCTTCCTCTGCAACCCAAACATGAAGCTGCGCTCAACGTCCAACACGTCAAACAGGGGTTTGAGGACACACATTCACATTAAGGTATTTTCCCGAAGCTAACACAACAATCGCCAGCTAAGCTCACAATTCAGTCAGAAAACATCAAACATGTGTGTGTGTGTGTGTGTAGAAGGGCATTTAGGCAGGAAGAGGTAGGACAAATGACAAGAGGAGAAGCTGTTACTCAGATATTATTCTTGCTTTTTTTTTTTAAATAGCCTAAACTATTAAAATGAACATTTTTTGCCGATCTGTTTGTCTTAATGTTTTTTTGATCACTAGAGCAATGACTTGGAATGAAGTTGGTTTGATGTAAAAAAAAAAAAAATAGCTTTGATGTAGCTAAGCTACTTTTGTCATTTTATTGTAGAGTAGCTTGCTACATTTCTCTGGTGGGTAGCTTCAGTGTAGTGAAGCTTCATTTCATGTAGAGTATTATTGTATTGTTTGTTTGTATGTCTGTCAAATGTTTTGTTGTTTTTGTTTGGGACCTAATTCCCTTGTCTTATCTATTTCGTCTTGTTCTTTTTCTTCAATGTTGTAGTCTATGTGCCCTAGTGTCTTTCCATGTGTTGTGTGTTGTCTTCCTTGTTTTTAAATCCATGTTGTCTACCATCAAATAGGACCACAATGGAAATAAGCCTTTGGGCTTTATTGTGTTTTAATCCTTTTGAACCCTTGTCTAATGTTGTTCAATAAAGTTTTCAATTCAATTCAATTCAAAGAGTAACTTGTAGCTTAGCTCACTACATTTTCCAAGTAGTTTGCCCAACACTGACAACCTCAACGCTAGATGGGAGTAATTCCTACACAATGTCCCTTTAAACAATATTAACCTTGATTAATACATAGTGTGACTGTTGTTTTTACTGTTTGATAGTTGTTGCTTATCTACCTGATGTCACTCATAGATGATCAGCAGGTTCACGTTCTCCTGATCTCTGACCTCTCGTTCTCTCTCTCACAGTCTCGTGCCTTTCTGACGGAGTTCTACCGCGAGCACAACATGGAGCTGCTGCGCCTGCTGAACCGTCTGGGCCAACCGCTGCCGTCCTGGCTCCGCCAAGAGCTGCAGAGCAGCAGCTGGAGCTGAGGCCGGCGGCGGCGGCGAGCCGGGCCGACGGGACTGGACACTTGTAGATGACGAGCCCAGCACTCGGCTGTGGATTAGACTCGGGACTATCTAATCTGGAAAAAAAACAACCCAACGGCGGTACCACACTAAAAGAGCTGATGTTACCGGTGCTCCCGTTCCATGGCAACAAGAAGACGGCATGAGACGTTAGCGACGGCGCTGGAGACAGGAACCGGCTGCAACGCTCCCTGACTTGTTGCCTCCTGCGAGCACTGGGCAGCCTCAACTGGTGTGTGTGTGTGTGTGTGTGTGTGTGTGGGAGGAGGTGGGGAGTGCGTGTGTGTGTGTGTGTGTGGGGGGGCAGCATCAGTTTGCTGTGAATCCAGATCCAGAGGGACTGGGTGGGCAGCAGGTGTGAGACCGCCTTAACGTGTGAGGGGACAAACTCATAGGAGGACGATGGAGTGTGTGACAGGACACGGGACTAACATGCACACACACACTCACACACGTCTCGTCTCTCCACCAGAATGATTGTAAAGCAGTCTATTTTCAAAAGCAATTGTATATGTTAGGTTGTTTTTTTGTCGTTTTTTTGTTTTTTTCAGGGGGAGGGGGGGTCAGAATGAGCAGCAGACAGTCCACACACAGTTCTCTGTTACAAACACACACACACACACAGGTAGGGCCAGCAGTCAGGCTGCTGCTGCTTCAGCGTTTATCCTCAGTCAGTTGAGCACACACACAAACACACACACACACACACACACACACACACACAGACTTTTTAAAGCGGATGGAGTTGATGTGATGAGGTCACCGTGGTGATCATGTGCAGATTGGCTCCAGACTGTTCCCACAGCAACATCCTGTCAGCCAGCAGCTCGCTACACTTCCTCTCCTCCTGTTCTCCGCAGGAGCCTTGGCCTCCCTCCACCCTCCTCTCATCTCCCTCCAGGCTCAGAGGAACCAGCGGTTCCCTGTTCTCCTGGAGCTGTGTCCATGTTACATTCAGAAAAGTGTTCTTTTTAAGGCGGCGGCCGGAGTGGTGTCGCTGCTGAGGCTCATGGGTATTGTAGTGTAGAGTCATCGTACACACAAGACAGAGACAACGTTGTTCTTTACAGCTGTCGCTGCCTGTGTGCTTTGAGTTTTCCACGAGACTCGTGTGTTTTTAGTGATGAGAACTAGATTAAAAGTTCAGCTGTTTAATTTCTTTTATTTAATCATCACTCAAAAAGTGTTTGCAGCGTTTTAATAGTGATCCGTAGTGAAGCAGCAGTCGACAGCTGATTCTGACACGACGCCATCATGAGGCACAAACCTGGACCGGAGCTATTTGAGACCTGGTGGGTAGAGCTGCACCCTGGGTAAAGAACCCCCCCACCCCATCCAACACAGATCAGATAAACCAAAACACACTCATCCCACACACACACACACACACACACACTCTTCTCTGTGCGAGGAGAGGAACACAGGAATGTGAGAGGACAGAGGACAGACGTGAGAGCCGTACGGAGACTGATCAGAAGCTGCTGTCTTGTTGTTTTCTGTTTGTTTTGTATAAATGTCAAAAAGGCCAACACTGTATCATCTCTAATAAACACATAGAGAGGTTGGACACCTTGGTGCTGCCTCCTTCTTACCTCACTGCCCTCATCTTACTGTAGCTGTGTCAATGTTCTCTGTCGTCATGACAATGTGGAGGCTTTGAGCTCACTGACCACTCAACTTTAAAGACATATTCTGCCCCTTTTCCACATGGATAATTACCGTTTTTTACATTCTGGACCTTATTTCTAGCATAAAATACGATCATTTACTCACCCAGACAACTTTGGTGTCATTACAAGTCGTTCTGACGAAATTAGCTCCAGCCGAGAGCCGCGCATATCTATATAATGTGAGTCTACAGGGCAGCGGAATGCAGCCTCTAAATAACACATTATCTGCTGTGAAACTCGTTCATTTCACCAATATTTAGTTCTGATAGGCTAGTGCTATTCCCCTCTGAGTCCGGGGTTAACTGTTATCAACATCCGGGGTCTGTAGGTTGACCTACTGACCTCTGACCTGGATGATGTCATCTCTGAGCGCTGTGCGGTGCAGCTTGTTTGCCTGAAAGTTTCAACTGTTAATGCTATGGTTCGTTTCTGTGTGTTTCTGACTTGTCAGAACAAAATGAGCAGCTGGATGAAGTTCAGCTTCCACAGGCTTCCTCTCCTCAACCTGGACTCACTAAAGCTCCGGCTAGTTGAGATAAAAATGGACCCGAATGCCGAAGCAGAATGATTATTATCAGAATGAGCCGGGCAGCGGTCGGAGATGACATCATCCAGGTCAGAGGTCAGTAGGCCAACCTACAGACCCCGGATGTTGATAACAGCTAACCCCGGACTCAGAGGGGAATAGCACTAGCCTATCAGAACTAAATATTGGTGAAATGAAGGAGTTTCACAGCAGATAATGTGTTATTTAGAGGCTGCATTCCGCTGCCCCGTGTTCTTGCATTATACAGATATACACGGCTCTTGGCTGGATCTAATTTCGTCGAACGACTTGTAATGACACCAAAGTTATCTGGGGGAGGAAATGATCATATTTTATGCTAGAAATAAGGTCCAGGTTGTAAAAAACAGTAATTATCCTTTAAAATAGTTCCCAGTAGGGATGCACATGATTAACTGTTTAACCGATAACAAGAACTTTGACCGATTAATACTATTGGTTAATTTTTCTTTATTAGCTCCTTATGTCGTCAACTCATGAAGGCGCGTGGACACGTGGAAGTCCATGTGCACGTGTCAGTCATATTTCGTAGCAAAAAGTTACACAGGAGGACTGACAGTCTGCCAGTTATGTGGAGCAATCCCCGTGAGGGAAGCTCAGACAATACATGTAGCCCACAGTATGATGTGCATCATCTGCTGGAAAAAGAAAAGGTTGTCGCTGCGGTTTCCAGCCGGTTCACCTGCAGCTCCGTAGAGGAGCTCTGCTGTTCCTCTCTCTTCAGCCTGCTGTTTGGCCGCGCTTTGTATAAACACAGTTCAACATCGGAAGATCTGACTTCCATCTGAAACAGAGCACAGTGGGTCTGGTGCTGATCAGCTGTTGCAGCGCATGTGTGTGTATTTTATAACGACAAAGAAAAGAAAAGAAAACCATCAGCGATCGGTCAACGAGCATCGGTTATCGGTCATAAAAAAAAATTCAAAATGTGCATCCCTAGTTCCCAGGTGTCTTAAAGACATGTCTTGACATGCTTTGGTCAAAATCCCTCAAGGATCAAACATCACAGCTCTTTTCATCCTCTCTAAACAGCCCTGTTCAGAACGGCTGCTTTCAGTGCCTGTCCCTTTAAATGCAAATGAACCACTGCTTACCCCGCCCCCTTCTACTGCTACCAGGTAGGGGTGGGATTAATCAAATTTGAAAATTTGTCAATTCTCACATTTTGATATTTCCATAATATGTGCCTTTAAAATGTTGAAATTGCAGTCGGAGCAAAATCTGACATTTTCATGCATGTGTGCCGGCGACAGTCAAAGACGGTGTGTGTTTTCAGAACGTTAGGGTCTTTCTCATTCTCCTCAGTGTGATATCTCAGGCCCCGTCCATACGAACCCGGGTATTTTTGAAACCGTGTGTTTCTCTACACGGTTTGGCCTTTCGTCCACACGTAACCGCAGAACTGGGCTCCTGAAACCGGAGTTTTTTGTAACCGGAGTCCAGGGTGAACTTTTTCGAAAACTCCGGTTTCAGCTTCACGTGTGGACAGGAAAACCGGACATTTTTCAGAAATCCCTGCCCTCCCTAGTTACTGTTGCTAGCACGTCAAGTTCTCGACGCTGACCATGCGCTGACCACTCAGACGCTCCTGTGAATATCAATAATCACTAAACATGCGGACACTAATACAAAACCGCGTGGTCACCATATGTGGTTACATGCTGCTATTCCGACATGCCGCTATTTCGACATTGACTTCTAATTTTATTTTTCAAGCGTCCCACTAGTCCGAGATTCTTTTTTTCATTGTCGGAGTAGGGGCACTTTACTATTTATCAAACATTCCGCTTTTCCGACATTGATTGATTAGGCTACGTTATAGTCAGACCTGTCCTGATTTTTTTTCTTCATCTGAGACACTGTTTCTCATACACAAATACATAGGCCTATAAGAGAGAAGAAAAAACAAACCCTCCAAGTTTAATATGCACGTGCTGACCATATATGGTTGTGTCTAGGCATTCCGGGGGCAGAGGTGTGTTCACGTGCACAACTGCACACCATTCTTGTATCCAGTTTGATTTATCAAAGAGAAATTGCGTAGAGTTGTGCATGCACAGTTTGATAGATCTGAAAAAGGTGTAAATATTTTGGGTGTCTTTTCTCCGTAGGCCTAAGCAAAACATTTAGTAGCAGCAGTTTTACACTGCTTACTTACAGTTTTGATAAATGAGGCCCCAGGCCCTAAGCCCAGAGCCCAGACGCTCACAGATGCAGCTCCGCGGCTCATCCGCCGCGCTGTCCGTGGTGTTGACGGTGACAGGTTAACTTGACAAACAAACTGCAGCATTGTTCTGTTTGTTTATCATGTGTGTCAGTTTTGTTTGCGACTTGATAGTTGAGTTGTTGAAATTAAGAACATCACTCCCTCATCAAACCAGTGATAGACATGCTGAAAAGAAAAGAGAGAGAGAGAGACGCGCCTGGGTATCGCAGCTGTAAAAAAAAATAAAATAAAATAAAATAAAATCGGAATAGCGGTATCAAAAAGTGTCGGACTACCGGCATGTCTAGATAGAGGGATGTCGTCTAATAGCGGGATGTGTTGCTTCCTTCCGTCCTGTACATTTGTTTTAAATGAAGCCTTTCAGAATCAATCAGTGGATCGATGGATTATCGTTACGATGTGTGTATTTGTGTATTTTCGTATCTGTCATAAACAAGAGATTACGGGCGGGGTGTGTTAGTAGCGCGGACTCGCGGTGCCGGTCAGTTTGAGCTGTTTGAGCCTCCACTCTCTCTGTACAAGTTATAGCTGCTTTCCTGTTAGGAGTGATATCACCACCTACTGCTTTGGAATGCACATGAAGACGGATTTGCGGTTTCATGTGGACGGAGTTATTTTTTATCACACCGGTGGTGTGGACGCGAATTTTTTTTTAACCGGGGTCCAGAAAAGTTCGGTTTCAAAAATACCCGTGTTCGTGTGGACTAGGCCTCAGTGTCCATGTGGATGAATTGATTAGAATTAGAAGGTCAAAGGTCACTTTTGCCCATTATGACTAGAGAGAGAGCACAGATCCTAATGCTCATATCAGATGTAACAAATCAGTGTTTTTCAGTCAGACATTCACAGTGCCTTGCTGAAGTATTCATTCCCCTTGAACTTTCCCACATTTTGTCAAATTACAACCACATACAAATGTGTTTTATTGCGATTTTATGTGATAGACCAACACAAAGTAGTGCATAATTGTGAAGTGGAAGGAAAATGATACATGGTGTTCAAGATTTTTTTTTACCTGAACACACCATCCCCAGTGTGAAACATGGAGGTGGCAGCATCAGGCTGTGGGGGCTTTTCTTCAGCAGGGACAGGGAAGCTGCTTGGTAAACTAAACTACTAAATCCAGGACAATCCTGGAGGAAAAGCTGTTAGAGGCAGAAAAAGACTGAGACTGGGGCAGAAGTTCACCTTCCTGCAGGACAACCATCCTAAACATCCAGCCACAGCTACAATGGACTGGTTTAAAGCATATCCATGTGTTAGAACGGCCCAGTCAAAGTCCAGACCTGAATCCTACTGAGAATCTGTAGCAAGACTTGAAAACTGCTGCTCACAGACTCTCTCCATCCAGTCTGACTCAACTGGAGCTGTTCTGTAAAGAAGAACGGGCTAAAACTGTAGATGTGCAAAGCTGCTAGAGACTGTTATGATTGGATGTTATTACATGTTTAGTACTGGTTAGTAGTCAGCTTACCGTACCATATAACGGGGTAGAGCAAGACTGCATGGAGCCACATGTATGTTGTTGAGAATGTGAGACATTAAACTAAGTTACTTGCTATCAACACGGCCTCATCCTTGGAACACGAACATGACATGGTACCAGGAGTAAACTCGAATGAACAACATGGATTTAAAACCACCGGAAAGTTTGAAACTAACGGGGAATGTCGACGAGAACTGGCGCACCTTCAAACAGCGGTTTCACCTGTATGTGTCGGCTATGGGACTCGAGGCAAAGCCGGAAGCAATAAAGGTAGCGCTGCTGCTAACAATAGCAGGGCCACAGGCCATAGAAGTATTTAACACGTTCGTGTTTGACAGTCCTGAAGATAATGAAAAGTTGGATGTAGTGCTTAGCAAGTTTGATACTCACTGTTCTCCGAAGAAGAACGAGACGTACGAGAGGTACGTGTTTCGGTCTCGTACACAGCGGCAGCATGAGCCCTTCGATAGCTTCCTGACGGACTTGCGGCTAAAGGCGCAGTCCTGCAACTTCGCGACGCTGAAGGACTCCATGATCTGGGACCAGATCGTCTATGGCGTGGAGGATAAAAAGGTCAGAGAGAGGCTACTACGGGAGATGGAGCTGACGCTGGCAAGAGCCATTAAGATCTGCCAGGCCAGTGAGCTGTCCCAAAGGCACGTGAGGACGTTCAGCGAGATGTCTGCAGTCGCCTCGGCGCAGAGCGACAGCGCGGCAGCGGTTGGAGCAGTGTCGTATCAGCGGAGACGGAGCACACAGACCCGGCCTGCACAGCAGGAGGACGTGATGATAAACTGCAAGCGCTGCGGCTCACAGCACAAGCCTAGACAGTGTCCAGCGTTTGGTAAGCAATGCTCCAAGAATCATTTTGCTAAACAATGCTTCTCCAAACGGAAAGAAAAAAAAAAAGGAAAAACTGTAAACTTAATAGACGAGCCTGATCTAAGTGACACGTTCTTTGTTGGAATGGTGAATTGTGAAAGTGAACAAATAAATAAACCAGACAATGTAAATGATGTCACTAGAGAAGATAAGTGGATAGCTCCTCTAATGATAAATGGGACTGTAGTCACCATGAGATTGGACACTGGTGCTAAGGCAAATCTCATAAGCATGTGTGATGTGAAGGCAATGAAAAATAAGCCACAGACTGAAAGACTACAATGGGCGGCCAATCAAATGTTTGGGCACATGCAGGTTGAGTGTCACAGTTAAAGGAAAAGTGCACCACCTATTCTTCTTTGTGGTGAATGAGGGACGTGAATCACTTCTTGGTGACAGAGCCTGTGAAGAACTGAGGCTTGTGAAAAGAGTGTATCGCATCGTTCCAACCATAAACCCAACAAATGACTGTATGGACACAATTGTTCAGAACTTTTCAGATGTTTTCAAGGGTTTTGGTGTTTTGCCCTTCACATATAAAATACAGTTGAAAGAAGGAGCCCAACCAGTTGTGCATGCAGCACGCAGAGTTCCGGCGCCACTGAAAGACTGCCTAAAGAAAGAGCTCGACAGAATGATCATGCTAGGGTGATCAAAAAGGTTAATGAGCCTACAGACTGGGTCAACTCACTGGTCATCACAAAGAAAAAGAATGGTGAGTTGAGAATATGTATGGACCCTAAAGACCTAAATGAGAGCATAAAGTGTGAACATTATCAAATACCTACACGTGAAGAGATCCTCAGTGTTACACCCCAGCTAGGGGTATCTGAGGAGCAACATGAAAGTGTGACATTCTCTCCCCAAAACTCAAGCAGCCACAGAGCCAGAAGTAAATAAACCAATATTTATTGGTACAGATTAAATGATAATTAAATAATGACAGTGCTCAGTAACTTCGGGGTGGACCTAGGCCAAAATAACAAACAAAAGAGGATCTAACTCAGAGGGACAAACTAACCTGCAAAGGAAACCAAAAACAACAGAACACAGGCTGACCTCCCTGACTTAACCAAAAACAGGAGAAAACTGGATAACTCAAATGGCGGTCCACCCCTACGGGAGAACACAACAAAAACTAAAGGTGGCTGGTTGGGTGAGGGGGAGGAACGCGTGGTCTGCCTCGCTCTGGCCCAGCTGCCGACTGCCACTCGGGGTTTTTATGCCAGGACCCAGGCCCGCTCTCAGATGCCGCACCAATCACCCGCCAGCTCAGAAGCGCCGCACCAATCCTCAGCCAGCTCAGAAGCACCAATCGGGACCAGAGGGGGAGGAGTCTGGCCACCCGACTAAGGAGCTGCAAAGACAAACACACACGCAGGCACACCTACACACATACCCACTACACACCAATACACACCAAGCCAGCGACGGCAGAAATACATATGCACCCTTATAATCACCCAGGCCAAACGACGGCAGTCGTAACATCAGTGAAATGTCAGGTGCCAACTACTTCACAAAGCTTGACGCCTCACAAGGCTTCTGGCAGCTGAAACTGGATGAAAGCAGCACCAAGTACTGTACCTCTAATACGCCCTTCGGCAGACACTGCTTTCTCAGACTGCCTTTTGGAATCAAGTCCGCACCTGAAATATTTCACAGAGCGATGGAGCAGATCATCGAGGGCTTGGATGGAGTTCGAGTCTACATTGATGACATCATCATATGGGGGTCCACAGCCCAAGAGCACAACGAGAGGCTGAACAGAGTTATGGAACGCATACAAAAGTATGGACTGAAACTCAACAAGAGTAAATGTGAGTTTGGCGTTCAAGAGATCCTCTTCCTGGGAGACAAGCTGTCTGCACGTGGTGTCCAACCAGATAAAGACAAAATACATGCAATACAGAACATGCCAAGGCCCACAGACAAGACAGGGGTGCTACGCATCATGGGGATGGTGAATTTCATAGGTAAATTCATTCCCAATCTGACAGCAAAGACATCATGCATACGAGAGCTTCTGCACAGGGACTGTGAGTTTAAATGGACAGTGAAACATGAGCATGAGTGGCAAAAACTCAAGGACACACTGAGCACAGCACCTGTGTTGTCATTTTATGACCACACGAAGAGGATAAAAGTGTCTACAGATGCTTCCAAAGATGGTATTGGTGCCGTTCTGCTCCAGGCTGAGGGTGAGCACTGGAAACCGGTAGCCTATGCATCTCGGGCTATGACAAAAACTGAATGCCGATACGCTCAGATCGAAAAAGAATGTTTGGGACTGGCGTATGGTTTGGAGCGGTTTCATAGCTACGTGTACGGCCTGCCGTCTTTCACAGTCGAAACTGATCATCGACCGCTGGTCGCCATCATCAAAAAGAATCTGAATGAAATGTCTCCACGGATTCAGCGGTTAATGATGAAGATGCAAAGGTACGATTTTGAACTGATATATACTCCAGGTAAACACCTAGTCCTTGCTGATGCCCTATCCAGAGCAACTACAGGCGACAGTGTGAGTGCAACAGACGAAGACATACAGTGTCACGTGAACATGGTGTCGGCTACACTGCCTGTGTCGGACACAAAGTCAAGACAAATAGCTGAGGCTACAGCAAAGGACGCTGAGCTACAGCATGTCATGAAGAACATGGATGAGGGATGGCCAGCTGGTTCGTGTCCACAATTTTACCATGTCAGAAGTGAGCTTAGTACTGTGGATGGTCTGCTGTTGAAAAAGGGCAGGATTGTTATTCCACAGGCTTTGAGAATGGACATGTTGCACAGGATACATGAAGGCCATCTCGGCATCAAAAAGTGCAAAAGGAGGGCGAGAGACACGGTTTTCTGGGCCGGACTGAACAAAGACATTGAAACACTTATAAGTAAATGTGAAACATGCCAGAAACACAGGAACAAGCAGAGCAAAGAGCCTATGGTGGTAGCTGAGGTGCCAACAGCACCATGGCACAAAGTAGGAATGGACTTGTTTCATCTCAGAGGTAAAGACTATTTAGTGGTAATGGATTACTACTCAAACTTCCCTGAGATGGCGCTACTAGCAAGCTCAACATCAACTTGTGTCATAACACATGCTAAATCTATCTTCGCCAGGCATGGCATCCCACACACCGTGGTGAGCGACAATGGCTCCTGCTTCAGCAGCAAAGAATGGCAGAAGTTTGCAGAGCAATATGATTTCAAGCATGTGACGTCAAGCCCACACTATGCACAGTCAAACGGGCAAGCTGAAAAAGGAGTTCACATTCTCAAGCAACTCCTAAAGAAAGCAGCTGACAGTGACTCGGATCCGTATCTGGCTTTATTGAGCTACAGAGCATCACCTCTTCAGTGCGGCCTGTCACCAGCTGAACTGCTGATGAAGAGGAAGCTACGAACAACATTGCCGAGTCATAAAAAGGACAAATTAAAGCAAAAGAATCACTCAAAGATTGAACATAAGCTACGACAACAGAAAATGATGCAAAAGTCATTCTATGACAGAACAACCAAGCATCTCCCTCCACTGACTACCAACGACACAGTCAGGATTGAGGATGCTGATGGATGGAGTACAAAAGCAACTGTCCTGCAAGAAGTTGCTCCACGATCGTACACAGTGAAAACTGATGATGGACAAGTCCTCAGACGCAATCGTCGCAGTCTGTTAAAGACTCCTCAAGGGACTGTTGGTGAGCTCAGTGTAACCTGTGGTGAATCTCAGGTAATTCCCACACCTGCTATGGACTGTAACACTGACTCTCACACACCTACTCCAAGCGAACCTGAGTTAAGAAGGTCCACAAGAGAAATCAGAAAGCCTGATAGACTGAACTTATAAACAAAGAAAATTCAATATGCATGTTAAAGATGTTGAACAAAATGTATATTGATTGATGTTGTGAATGTGTTCTAAATGGTCTAGTGTTGGCTTAGATATGAGTTATGCAATCTGATATAAACTGTTTATACAGCTTATATGTTGCAGAGTTATGCTGAATGTGAAATGGTTGAAATAACTGACACAGCTAATGTGATGATTCATGTTAATGCATTTTACCTTAGAAAAGGGGGGATGTTATGATTGGATGTTATTACATGTTTGACCGCTAGGCGGCAGTACTGGTTTGTAGTCAGCTTACCGTACCATATAACAGAGTAGAGCAAGACTGCATGAAGCCACATGTATGTTATTGAGAACGTGGGACATTAAACTAAGTTACTTGCTATCAACACGGCCTCATCCTTGGAACACGAACATGACAGAGACAAACCCCAGAAGACTTGCAGCTGTAACTGCAGATTTTTATTTGTAAAAAGAAATATTGAACACCAATGTATCATTTTCCTTCCACCTCACAATTATACACTACTTTGTGTTGGTCTATCACATTAAATCCCAATAAAACGCATTCAAGTTTGTGGTTGTAACGTGACTTTTGCAAGGCACTACACTTTAGTTAAAGCACCTGATTTTAAAATGCTTAAAATAAATAAAGGTCCGTTGATTATTTATCACACGGTTGTGTTGTTCCACACACAGATACATTGCACTGCAAAAACTCAAAATCTTACCAAGAATATTTGTCTTATATTTGGTCAAAATGTCTCATTTCAAAACTAATCTCATTATACTTAAATACTTGATATACTTGATAGTGGAGCAGGTTTTTCTTTCTCATTTCAAGCACGAAAAAATTGCTTTCACTGGCAGATTTTCCTACTTATTTCAAATGAAAATTTGTTTGAAACAAGTGAAATTGATCTAAAAACAAGTTAATTTTTACATGATGAGTCTTATTTTAAGTGGAAAGAGATTAGTTTTGACTAGAAATGAGACATTTTGACAAGAAATAAGACAAATATTCTTGGAAAGATTTTGAGTTTTTGCACTGAACAGAAGCCTGAACACTGAGACCAGTTCACCGACAGCTGGGAGAGGGTGTGAAGAAGCAGCTGTAAAAAAGAAGACGTCATAACTCGTGCTCATCCCCTGTGTCTTCATCTTTATCTTTTCACTGCGGCTGTTACTTAACTTCTTGGCATGTACGAAACTGATCCGAGAGCAGCTTAACAGCTCTGCAGTCGGCTGAATGCCACAGCAAGGGGGAGAGATGGTTACTGTTGATGGAGCTGTGACGGCGACGCAGGAGTGTGACACACAGCAGTGATGGCAGCTCTGTGGAAGGATCAGCTGTTCTCAACAAGTAACACACAAAATACTTCAAATACATGAAATGCAAGTAACACTGGAGAGAAACACACACACGCACACAGATGCTCCAAGAAAATCTTGGCTTTAATCTGTGCACAGCTGTCAGCCCCCCCCCCCCCCCATCCACCCAACACACACACACTCAGAGACAATAAGATGATTTCTTTAGATCCCTGCACTGACACACACTTGCAGCACCGTCCAGCTCTAATCTCTGCTGGTGTCACTGGGGTCAGGAATCGTGTTTCCAGGATAATTCAGTGACAAGTGTTTGGAGCGTCAGTGCAGCGACCAGCAAAGCCAGAGAGATCCAGCACATCATGAGAAGTGGTGGATGACGTCATCGGATGCAGTCCACTGAGGCCTCGAACACTCTCATCATCAGCATTCATCTGAACACTAACCAGTGCAGTAGACTTTTTTTTAATAAATGGACAAGACAGGAAATCAACCTTTATCAACCAACATATACGATTTTATCATTAAAAATACCAGAGTGAAAATGAATCATAAACCAGTGTAAATGAGTTATGGCAAAAAAAACAAAAACAAACAAACACAGACAGTGATGGTAAGCCGCTCAGACTGAGCTGCTGTACTGATCCCCCCAACTTCCAGCCAATCCAAGCACAGGGAAAGTGACCTGGTGAAATATAGGTTATATAAAAGTATATCATAGAGTAGCCTATAAACATAAGTATACACTCACCCACTCGTCGGCCTATAAGTTAATTGCATAGTCCTCAATAAAATGTAAGGTTGTCATGCAAGGAGGACATTATCTGTAAAGACCAAACTGTTTCTGTACCAGTCTCTAAACTGCTGTGAAGTTGGACATTTTAACATGGGAGTCTATGGAGATTGACTCTCTGTTGGAGACTGACTCTTGTGGTCAGTGGAGGAACTGCAGAGGTTGATGCTTGACTTGAATTAGGCTCCAAAGGTGACTTCTGCAAAACTGACTTTACATCCTAAAAATCATGTCCTTTCTCTCTCTCTCTCTCTCTTTGCTCAAATTCGAGAAAATGAGTGCGACCACTTCATCAAAGTAAAACAGAAAACAAATCGTCACCTGAGAGCTGTTATTAAAGGTGCTACATGTGAGTTTTTGCTACTGCTACATAGTTAGTGTTACCATGATGTCTGCTCGCCAGAGGAAATGTTTGTGAGCTCAGAAGCTTCACTCCTTTACCAGCAACACCTTTTCTTTTTAAGTATATTTTTGGGGCTATTTTGCCTTTAATGGACTTCCTGAAATAAGCCAGCTCGTTTATTTCCTGTCTTACATTATTGGACCCACTGATTACTGTAATCCAGCTGTGTCTGACCTCACAACAATGGTCAGGCACACGTGGATTAATCAGTTGGTCCAATAATGTAAGACAGGAAATAAACGAGCTGGCTTATTTCAGGAAGTAGTGGAGCTGTGCATAAAGCCCATTGTATGTTTCGAGGGCTTAGAACCAAAAGGGCGTAAGTGAAATTTGACAAACTTTACAGGAGAGGCAAAACAAAATTTTGACCAGACTTCAATCAACTGTATTCATTAACCTTAAACCACAACATTGCAACCACAGACATGCTTATATGAATGAGTATTTATGTAATAAACTTATGACATATTAACACAATGAACATGTTCTTAAACATTTTAAAATCAAAAAAATATGTCAAAAACGTCACATACGCCTTTTTGGCACCAAACATTTCCAAGTCTTCTAGGACATATTGGGCGTATCTGCTGAACAATGCATTGAACTGATTGAATAATTAACACTTGAATAAGTAATTAATTGTCATGTAACTCATTCATTAATTATTTTAAAAGGGTCCTATGTTCCCCGCTGTTGCTGGTCGATGGACTCTCTCTACTTATCTGGACTCTCTCTATCTATCTGGCCTGTCTAGCCTCTACCTGGTCTTTTTACTGTACTAAACTTAACCAACTCCTGTCTTTATTGCCTAAACCCAACCAATGGGACAATTACACTTCTCACTCAAAGTCACAACTCAACTTCTCACTCAAAAATAGGCAAAAATCTGCAAAGTCACAATTCCACTGCAGGTATGGGACAAAAAATGGCATGTTGCCCTGGTCTTTTTGGGGAAAAGCGGGGAACATAGGACCCTTTTTCTATGAAAGGATTCTATGTTGCCCAGTCACACACATAACAGGTACATAGGAGCTGGGGAACATAGGGATGACCCCAGTAAGGCTCTCAAGGCATGATTCTGTCTTACTGTAATCACTCTTGTGAGGGCATACATTCAAAAACAACTCTGACTCATCTTTAACTTCTTTAATATAGGATTCATCAGTTTGTTTCATAATATTCATCAAAATCTTTTCTGCCTCAGACAGTTCCATGTCTGCAGTTTTCTCAGCCATTTTCAATGCTGTTTAAGGGCAACAACTACACTTACGCCCTTCTGGCTCTAAACTAACATGTGGGTCCGACATGTATTTAGATGTATTTTTCAGGGCCAGAAGGGCGTAAGTGCACTTACGCCCTTCTGGCTCCAAACATTACTCACATTTTTGAGTTAGGTCTTTATTGTTTTGTTGCTTTATTCAATACAGTTTGATCTCAGATGGGTCATTTTGGCATCATTGGATAGAGCTCATCAAGACCTTTCTTTTGATATATAGAACTCATTTTCGCCCAAAATGTCACTTACGCCCTTTTGGTTCTAACCCCTCGGTTTGTTATATGTTTGGAACCTGTACCAATAAGCTGTACTGGTACTACTTGGCTGTGTGGTCATTAAAATAATCAATCAATTAATCAATCAATTCTGCCCCCTTTCCACAAATTAAAACAGTTCCCAGGTGTCTTAAAGACATGTCTGTGACATGCTGTGGTCAAAATCCCCCAAGGATCAAACATCTCAGCTCTTTTCATCCTCTACAACAGCCCTGTTCAGAACGGCTGCTTTCAGTGTCTGTCCCTTTACAGTAAATGCAAATGAACCACTCACCCCGCCCCTTTTACCTGCACCAGTACTCACAGGTAGGGGTGGGATTATGCAAATTCGAAAACTAATCATCATTGGATGACAACTGAGGGAACAGCTCGTAAAACCACATGGATTTCAACCTCAGGAGCCTGAAAATTACAGTTTTTGGGTTTTTTTTTTGTGGTGATGAAAAGTGCTTCAGCCCCAACACACCCTCCCAACAGCTCCACCTCTTTAAAGGGACATATTATGGATATACCACTTTTTTCGAAGGCTCTTTAAATGTTGATGTTTGTCTTACCTTCCAGCTGCAAAAATGTGAGAATTGACATCTGTAATTTTCAGGCTCCTGCGGTTGAAATCCATGTGGTTTTACAAGCTGTTCCTTTAGCTGTCAGCCAATGATGTCATTAGTTTTTGAATTTGCATAATACCACCCCTACCTGTGAGTACCGAGAGGGCTGTTTTGAGCAGATGAAAAGAGAGCTGGGATGTTTGATCCTTGGGGTATTGTGACCGAATCATGTCACAGACGTGTGTAAGACACATGGGAACTATTTTAATTTGTGGAAAAGGGGCAAAATATGTCTCCTTTAATGAAACCTTGTTCAGAGAAAACCCACATATTGGCCTTGAACATTTGAAACAGTCAATGAACATGCTGTTTGCTGCTTTTCTTTTTAACCCTATCACATCATATATATGTGTTATCATCACACACCGTGGATTCACTGTCTTTTTAAACTTATTCTCTGGACTTGTGGCACCAGTGCGTCATCACCACGCTCTCCGGTGTCCTCCATGTTTGTCTGACTGTGTGTGGAACTGGAGAGCAGGAGGCTGGTGCGTGAAATTAGCTGCAGACGAGTCGACCACAAACACAAGCAGCTCCCAGCTGATTTGTTTTGGCTGTCTGTTGTGTCATTGCTGCCTGAAAACACACACACAGAGATACACACACATACACACACACATATACAGGCCCACTGAGTATTGCAGTTTCCATAGCAACAGTGATAGTGATGGAGAGTGGGCTGGTGTCGGTGGGAGGGTTGCAGGGAGGTTGAGCAAGTGAACGACAGTGTGTGAAATTAAAGCAGTAAGTGAGGTCAGAGTGGAGGTGTGTGCATGTGTGTGTGTGTGTGTGTGTGTGTGTGTGTGTGAAGGTATAAGAGTGGAGAAAGAAAGGAAACAGGAGGAGTTTCTTCATTTTTCCCTGGTGCACACATTCATTCATGCATCAGCCCCACTCCCCTCTTCCCAGGTGGGGGGACAATGACGCCGGCTGCCTGACTATCTCCTCTCATTATCATTCCCCCTCCCCCCTCCATCCGTCTCCCACTACAGCTGGATAAGCCAACCAACCACGAGCGGCTCGACTCTCCGCTCGCAGAACGGGAGGGATTTGAAGATTGCAATTCTCACATTTGCAATCAGACGTAGGAGAGAGGATTATCTCCAAGGTCTCCTCCATCTTGCGCACATCAGCCGGGGGGGGGGGAGAAGAGAAGAGGAGGCTGTGGAGGAGACATCTGAGGCAGGGAGAGAGGAGAGAGAGGTCACCTGTGGATGAGAGGAGGAGGAGGAGTGATGAAGGCTTTCTGAGGAAGTGCATCCATCACCCGACTGATCCGAGAGGGAGAGCGAGGCTGAGCGGCGAGCAGGGCACTGTGAGAGGTAAACCTTCACATCCTCCTTTCTCCTGAGGAACACTCATCCTGTGTGTGTGTGTGTGTGTGTGTGTGTGTGTGTGTGTGTGTGTGTGTGTTTAGCATGCAGGCATATTGTTGTGTTTGTATCCGTTTGTTGTGTTCAGAGGGTGTGAATGTGGCTGTGAGGAGGGTGGGCGGGGGGGGGGGGGTGTGATGGGTTGAGCCCCACCTCCTGTGCTGCTAATTCAGGACCAAGAAGAGAAACTGAACGCTGTTTCCTTGAATGAGTCAGGACCATGGAAAACATCTCACACCTGTTACCTGCTCAGTCTGAACCTGAACTCACATCTGACCAAACAAACACACACACACACAAAATCAGGCTGTAATTATGATTGGTCAGTGTCTTTTAAATGGAGTTAGTACAATTCAGACTGAAACCTACAGATGAGTGTGTATGCCGGGCTGAAGTGCCGACTTGTTGCCGTCTGAATCCTGTGACTCACTTCATGATGCTACGTCCTCATGATGTAATCTGGAGCCAGTCAGCTGTTCATGATGGTGGTTCATTTTGGAAAAGTTCACGTCTCTGAGTGAGACGATAGAAGACGAACACGTCTCTCATACCTGTGTGTGTGTGTGTGTGTGTGTGTGTGTGTGTGTGTGTGTGTGTGTGTGTGTGTGTGTGTGTGTGTGTGTGTGGACAGAGCTGGAGTCAGGGTGTGTGTTTAGCTTAGCTGGGAGCAGGTGGTCCAAAGACACACCTACCAGCAGATCTACAGCTCTCTGATGAAGGCATTGTGTCTCGTTTGTGTAATGGTGTGACCCCACCCCCCACCCTCCAGACAAGTCATTTTTACAGTGAGCTCTAGAGGTGTTGACAAGTTCCTCAGGATGTTATACATTTACAAGAATGACATCATAATGTGGACAGTCTGTTGTCTTTATGATTAAAGACGCTGTCGAAAGCTGATTTCCCTCTAATGTGAAGAAAGAAAACTGTTACATTATATTTAAGTTCACTTCTTCACAATGACAACCTCATACCAGGTTCATTTCCACATGCAAAAAACAAATTGTTGCACAAAAAATGCAACAGTTTGTTCCCTGAGCTGCTTTCTATCTGTGAGCAGCACCACTATTTTTTATTTTGCATTGCATTATGGGAGAAAAGTGTGACTTTTTTGTTGTTGTTGCATGTGACTGTGATTAATAAGCAGAGGATGTGTGATGTATGACCTGGCTGGCAGTATGCTTTCACTTCAGTTTGTAGTCTGTCCACTGGGGGGAGCTGTAGTGAGTGTTCACCAGACTCCCAATAAAGAACCTGAGCATGTGAGATAAGAAGGACTTCATATTTGTTTATGTTGATGCAAAAATGTGTTTATAAGCAGAAACATATGTTTTTAAGAGAGATTTAGTGGAAATCAAAAAGGAAAAATGTAACTGACGAACCAAACTAACATCCTTGAGAATGCTGACACCTGCTGGTGACAACAGGGACTGAACCGTCAGTGGTGTCACTGTGGAGCGTCATCATCTCCTGCTCAGTGACTGGACCAGTCAGTCACAGGTGGACGGTTCAGTACCTGCTCTCACCAGCAGGTGTCACACACCTGCACACACATCTGTGTTGGAGAGACTCTGACGTTTGCCCCACACACTTTGTGCAGCAGTGATGTTCTGTAGCTTCATGATGCTTTTCCATCTCCATCTGCTTTTCCATCTCCCCCCCCCCCCCCCCGATATATAGCTAGCTGATTAAAAAATAAATCCCATGTGTTTGCGAATTTACCGTACTTTCTGGTCTTTAGAGTGCACCTGAGTATAAGCAGCACCAGCTAAATTTTTAAAGAAAATACATATAGTCCGCTGGTACGTTCCTTTCGCCCATGTGCATTTGTTTAAAATAAAAATAAAAATCAATAAATGGAGCAGTGGATAACGTTACATAACAATGTTACGACATGTGTATTTGTAGTCTTAACCATCATAAACAAAAGATTACGGGTTACGGAGCGCGTTTGTGTTGCAGTGTGCAGAGACGAGAGCTGGGACACCGGGTCGGGGGAAAAATGTTTGCGGCTTATAGTCCAGAAAGTACGGAAGGCCTATATAGGCTACAGTAGCTATAGAAAGAGATAGATTTGGTCCCCCCCAATGTTGACTCCATGGTTACGGCCTTGATTAGAGTCCTGTTTTTATTGCCAAGTTATTTTTAGCGTATAAGGAATTTGTTGTGGTGTTTATTTAAACACACAGTTTTATGTCATCTTAAAGGTCTTCCATGGCAGAGGCCGGGCATCCTGAGTTGGAGCTGAACCAGAGGGTGGGGGGTGTTTCCCTGGAGTCAACCCTCTGTGGTCAGTTCCTCTGTGACACCTCCCAGACCCCCACCCAGGCTGTGGGACCAGCAGCACCAGCTGCAGGGCCAGCTCCCTCCTGCCAGGAGGAGCCGATGGAGGCCACCACCATCCAGATCTGCACCGCATCTCCTCCTGGCAGAGAAGCCAACTGCAGCGGTCTGAGGGTGAGCAGAGCGCCTGGTGGTGAACAAGAACAAAGTCCGTCTAAACACTGTGTGCCCCCCAGGGTGTCGAGCCGCCCTCAAAGCCTGGTTGAGATGTCTGCGCCCCTGCACCACAGCGTGAACGTCACCGGCAGTCCTAACCCTCAGGCTGGCAGGACACTAGCAGTGGCGGTGGCCTCTCTGCCTGTTCACAGGAGTCACTCAGACTCATTACCCCCCCGCGCTCCAGACGGCCAGGCCTGTGGCCTTGTTTGCCGCGGAGGGGGAGATCAGAGCATCCAAGACTCTGACAGTCACTCCACCCTGGCCTGCAAGCAGCCCATGCTGCTGCAACAGTGCAACATGGTCACCACCACCTGCAGGGGGGTGACCGGTGGAGAGGCCGCTGCACCGCAGCCGCACGCCGGGTGTGGGTGTGCATCGCCCCCCAGGGAGGCTGTTGAAGAGAAGGCCCGTCTTCTCCCCAAGTGTGACAAGGCCCTGTGTTACAGCTCTTACCTCCCTCATGCCAACTTCGAAGACACATTTGCGGCCTACTGCCACCCCCAGCCCATCCCCGCCCCCTCCCAGCTGCAGCCCCGGCTGGAGCAGATCTGTGACCAGCGTGCCACGGTGCTTCCCTCGGCGATGAACCACCTCACCCTGCCTCGCCTCATTTCCTCTGTCAGCGAGACGGGCCTGGATGCCAAACATCTGCTGCGCTGCTGCAACCTCAGCTGCTCCTGGGTCAGCTCGCTGCCTCCCGGCGGCGGCCCACAGTCCCAGAAGCACTTCGGCGGGGAGGGGTGCTGCTGCTGCGGCGGCGGTGGCCCCCCCATCAGCCGAGCCAGAACAACCACAACCACCAGGGACATGGGGACGATGACGGGCCGCAGGGAGCTGAGGGACGTCGGGGTGCAGACGGGACAGACCGTCTCAGCCCACGTCTTCCCTCAGATCTGCCTGGCGGAGGAGAGCCGGCGTGAGGCCCCCTCCTCCTCCTCCGGCCAGACCCCACCGCCCACGAACACTGACAAGAAACCAGGTGGTGCTCCCAAATCCCCGGTGAAGGAGGTGAAGTGGGACGCAGAGGGGATGACGTGGGAGGTGTACGGGGCCTCCGTGGACCCCGAGGAGCTGGGCCTGGCCATCCAGAAACACCTGGAGCTGCAGATCAAGGAGACGGCGAGCCGCGCCGCCAAGCTGTCCCGCCAGAACACCAACACCTCCCGGCAGAGCGGGAACACCAGCTGCCGCAGGAAGACCAGCAGGATGATGGGCTCCATCCGGACCTGCTGCACCCACACCACCACAGCCGTGGACTGACGCCGATGGACAGGGACAGAACCTGAACACTGTGTTTGTTGGGTAGCCAGGACGGCTACTCAGAGCTTCGGCCTCAAACGTCCCCCCACCCGACTGATCAAAAGGACCGTGGAACAAGACAAAGAACAATCTGCATCACTGGAAACGCTTCACATCAAATGTCTCATTATTAAAGATTTGTGTTTTATGTCATCACTGAAGTTAAAAGATAATGACTGAGAAGAAGCTAATGCTAAGCTAAAACTAATGACAGATTGATATTTGGATCAATAGCCTACATCCAGGATTGGACGTTGTTGCAGCTTTGCACTGCCAGTGTTGAGGACGCTCCTTGTGTGTAACTACTGACAACAGCAGCACCTGTACAGTGTAAAGCAATCTGATACAACAGGCCTGCAATAAATACTATGAATGTGTAGGGGAGGGGGCGGGGCTAATGTAATCCAGTGATAAATGTTAATGTCAAATGTCAATACAGTGTTACCTCAAGTTAACCTGAACATTCACCCTTGACCTGTGGTTCCCTGTCCCACACACGCACGCACGCACGCACGCACGCACGCACGCACGCACGCACGCACACACACACACACACACACACACACACACACACACACACACCGCAGGTATGGTAGTTCTTATATGAGTGAGTGATAGGCACATCTACATGTGATTGTATTATTTAATAAACATGATTTTGAACTCAGCATCTTCATCATCCCAGTAAACAAGATTTTCTTTTGATAGTGTTGATGACATTAAAAGGACACGAGGCTCCAGATCTTCTCTTCTTCACTGCAGGCTCATGCCTGTGTGTTTATTCATAGCTGAGTGCTCAGTGATCATGGGACTCACAGGCCCTGGATCAGCGTGGGAACAGAGCGTACAGTGGGATTAGGTTTAGTTAATATTGGCTGTGCTGGTTTTTGAATATACAGTATATTCTTCAAGATATTATCCAGTTTAGTTATTTTATGTGTCAATCAAACTTTGCAATGTTCTATAGTTCTCCAAAAATCAAGAGAACTCCTCATGAAAAAATGTGTATGTATTGAAGAGTGTCTATGCTGCAGCTGCATGTGTGGCTGTGGTCAGTGGCTTCATGCAGTCTCTTGGGAAAGCTCATTAATAAATAATACATGGGATCAAATGTTTCAATTATATTTTCATTTTAAAGATAACGATTAAATAAGTACAGCAATGTTTCATTTATGTTATTTTCATTTTTTGTCAATTTATTTTTCTCTTACACTTCTCACTTCTGTTCCCATCATGCCCCTGCTGTGTTCCCAACTTTCCCTGTTATGCTTACGCCTATAATTAAGTCCCTATTAAACTAATTTAGCAAATTGTGTAATAATATATTCATAGCCTATATAATTCCATTTCTGTCTAATTTTGTTTCTGATATCTCATATGTGCAATTTGCCATCATTAAGACTCCATAAAAGTAGAAGTGTTCGAGGAGGATTATTACAGTGAGAAAAAAAACAAAAAAAATCAGACCTGAACACTCTTTTAATTGTATTTGGTAACGCTTCAGCTCTGTAGAAATATTTCACTTCCAAACGAAACCTTTTGTGGGTCAAACAAATTCAGAATGCAGCAGTTAAATACAGATATTTAATTCTGTAAATGGTACCTCTGTGTTTTCCACAGAAAACGGTAGCCTACATGGATGATATAGATTATCATTTACTGCATACAGAAGCTACAAATACTCAAAAATATATCCCTTTATCTCAAGATAACAGGGCTTTGTTTTCTTTTTTGGGATAATGGGATAAGTACCCCTTTACCTAAATGATCTCAGTAATGACCTCGTTATGTGGAGATAACAGGGTATTTATTCTATTCTGTTGAGATTCTTCTATTTGGACAGGACAGAGCTCCATTATCTGGAGATAAAGGGTAAAAAGAATAATGGTGAATGATGGCCTCTCTTGGCTTCTGAACATTTGTTCGGAGTGTCAGTGTCAGTTACTCAGTCAGTATCAGTGGCTGCAGCCTTGTGGTTGTAGTATGAAGCAGGAGTTGAAGCAAGTCCAGCTCTATCAGATTGCTTTTTTCTCAGTCTATAATGTTAAAAATAAAGTGTTCTTTTTCTTATATTAACATAATGGTATTCTGTATCTCAGCAGCTACATGGCAGATGATCATGAACTGCTGTTACGTCCTGGTCCCCAGATCATGACTCATGAGTTTGGTCACAATTCATCATCTATCAAATTCGAGTGGATGGATCAACATTAACATTGGTAATGTTATTTTGTTTCAATATGCTGATTGACAGTGGGACCACTGACTGGTAGCTTGTGTCATATGATAAGGCTTCTATAGGGAAACACTGTGTTTAGCTAAACATGAGGTATTAGGGGATGTCTATCATATGAATTGGAGCCCTGACCACTAATTCTAGTAGCTAGGCTACACATTGATAAGTGTTATATCAACAGATTTTTAGTCAGAGGAGGCATTTTGTTTCCAAGCTGACTGTCTGTCTGTTCTCACTCGCTTTGGCACAAATACTCACCTGGACTTAAAGATGAACTGATTAGACTGTGGTGACTAAAGGTCAAAGTTACATTGACTTCACATAACATGATTTTGGTCTAGTGAATGCAATAGCCTATCTCTAGAGCTCCTCAAAGAATATTTTCAAATTTGGTACAAACATGTATCTGCACACTGATAAGCTGATTACTTTTGGTGATCAAAGGTCAAAGGCCATCACTCCAAACTTTACACAGCAATTATGACAAAGTTCATCCTAATGGTCAATATTTTATATGAGGCAATATTTAATGAGGGAAAACAGGGATGTAACCTGAAAGTATATGGTGGAGGCCGACATGAGGTGATTCTAGTTCTGAATCTGAACATCGTTCTAAACAACAGTTTGTGTGTGAGTCATACAGCAGTGACACTCAAAGTTAAAGTTGTTCTGTTTTTTTTTTGTTGTTGTTCTTTTTTTAATGTGGTACACAGCAGTGACATACAACAGTCAGCTGCGGCCAATAATAGGAATATTCACATTATGACTTATGAGTGATATGTCATCACCCTCAGGGAACACCATAACTACACCTGTGGTACGGCTGTGATCTGCCACACTCTCCTCCAACACTTCAGTATTTATTGTGTGGTCAACAGAACACTGACTGCAGCCTGCAGGAAACACCTGCAGGGCTATGTGCTGTTAGAACTGAAAGTTGTGTAGGCTATGGTGAATCCTG
This sequence comes from Trachurus japonicus, assembly GCF_045865225.1. NCBI lineage: Eukaryota > Metazoa > Chordata > Actinopteri > Carangiformes > Carangidae > Trachurus > Trachurus japonicus. The sequence goes on along the minus strand of NC_140921.1, from coordinate 29,597,447 downwards.
CATTCTTCACTGACAAACATAAAAGCTTCATATTTGTAATTCATACAATAACCACTTCCTTCCGTAATTAATTGTCACATGACTCTGTGATGTTATACGGCATGTATGAGCTTATGGAAGGACCTTAGACATCCGTTATTCAGATATTAAACAAGTCTAACTCTCTAACTTTTTGCTTTGAATGTGGATGTGCAAGAAGTGCATGGTGCCTTGACAGGTGGCGGTCACAGATTCATACACAGAATTAAACATTCAGAATGAAGCTTGTTGTTTATCAAAACTTTAGAGACCTAGCCTATTCAATTTCATCTTCTGTAACTATATGAATAAAGTGAAGTGTACCACATCCTACTGTATTTGATTCCAGTGTAGGCTATTCTCCTATAGGCTAATATCAATATGGTATTTTTTCCTATTTTATCTTTTCAATACATTGAAAGTGACAACTGCAAGAATAGTTTACTGTAACTTTTTTGACTCGATACTGTCTGATATAAAATTTAAAAACACACAGTGGTGATGATGCAGTACGAGCGTGTCCGGAAGTGTGGGTGGAGCTAAGTCTACATGACAAAATGGCGACTACCATGAGTAACGTGGATGAGATACGGAATCGAGTGATACTCGGGGAATTTGGCATCAAGAATGTAAGTTTGAGTTTAAATGTTCAACTGTTTATTACGTTGTTTTCTGGTTGTGACGTTCACGTGTCTCTCTGCGGTTACACTGACCCGCACGTGCTCGTCAACTCGCGTGAAACCTGCACGCGCTATAACGTTACCTGTGTTGGACACGAGCTAACGCTATCTGACTGCAGATAGTCAGGTTTATGTAGGAATAATGTGACAGTCATTACGTCTGTCTGCGTGACTGTGTTACTAAACCCCGAGCACACACACCGACCAGTCCCAGTGTGTCCAGGTCTCATGTGGACACCGAGGAGGACTGAGTTCCTCCCCGGAAACTTTAACTGTTACACATGTTTTCCTGCACTCTGGACAGGTAGCCTCCACCCACTGTACTCTGGTTCTGTTTGTGCGTCTGCTTTTATTCTTCGGTTTATAGTCAAATGAAGCAACATCACACGAGGGGGAGTGATGTTGTACTCCATACGTGTGCGCGCTTTTATTTCCCTACGCCAACAGAAATAGTCCTGCAACTGGACTGGTACTGGTACACACAAGTCTCTACGTAACCTATGACCAGCTTCATAGCTGATCTTCTCTCGTGTGGAAGTGGACAGGTGTCAGTGAACGCACCTGGAGGCGGGTCCTGAAGTAACCAGACTTCTCTCTCTTCCCCTCCATCCTCTAGTGACGACTGTAGTTTAATTAAGATGTTACTTCTGGACAGATGTTTAATGGTACACACACCTGTACAGCGCAGTGATACCTGGTGTTAAAAGGCTCAGTGTTACTCTGCATCAGACATCTAATCATTTAGACACCAGTTGTGATTGAAAATGCCTTTTTTTTCTGGTGCACTGTGGACATTCATGTTGTCCCCAGGCCTGGAAAAGGAAAACACTTCTCTTTTTTTTTTCACCCACTAAGATTAAACAGCTATCCCACTTGATGTCATTTGATTATACCAGTCCAGTACTAATAATAGATTAGATTCCTTTGATAATTGCAAATCTTGAGGATGATCAATAATCTTAATTAGGAAAGAAGTCTTCTACTGTGCACTTTTTTTCAGTGTTATTTGTAATTATGTAATTCTTGTTGAAAATTAGACAAGAGGTCTTCTGTTCTATTTGATTCTTGTGATTGATTGTTTGTTTGTTGTTGTTTAGGTCCATACAACAGATTACCCTGGAAACTACCCTGGCTACGATGACACTTGGAATATGGAAAAATTTCAAAAGGTATTTTTTTGTCATTTCAGCTGTGAAATGAGCAGCTGGTGGAGTGTATGTGTGTTGGATCAGTCTGCACTTCATGTGTTCCAGTTATTACCACATACCACACTCACACACTTCACTTAAACTTTGTCATGTCCCTATGTGGGTTGACCACATATGTCATTGACGTCCTCACTAGTTGCAGCCCGTATTCTCTGTCTTCATAAGGACATTAGTTAAGAAGTATATCCTTTAGAAATGTAATTTTTACAGATTAAACCTGGAAAAACTGAAGTATTTCATATTTCCAAAAGAAATAAATAGTCTACCATTCATTAGAGAGTGAACACTGAATGAAACGGATGTATGTTGTGAGTTGACAGAATGATAATGTTTCTTATTAAGTGAAACTGTCTGTTTGCAGAACTTCAGAATCGACATGGTCAGTCTGGATGAGAGCAGCATGGAGTTTGACATGGTGGGGATAGACGCAGCCATCGCCAACGCCTTCAGAAGGATCTTACTGGCAGAGGTGGGATTCCCATTTTAATCATGTTTGGTCATTCAGTGGCTTCTAAGGACACAAACACAGGCCAATTTGACCACTCATAAGCTTGATACATTCAGATGATCAAACTCTGTTTATACCTGGTTGGTTCATCCAGCCATGCAAACCTGGAGACATCATGGAGAGAAGTTTAATCACACTCTGACTTAACAGCTCTGACTGTGATTACCTGGTTTTAGTTTCAGTTAATCCACTGATGTGATGGATGTATTTGGATACTTGCAACATAGTACTGGGGATTGTTTGGTGTCATTGTTGTCTTGGTGGTTTGGGAAATTTTAATATTCAAAACTGACCTTTGCAGTTACATTGTATCATTCTATTTACATCAAAAATACATTTGTAGACCAGGAAAATACACTGGATTATGACAGACAGAAGTCCATGTAAAATTAGATCATGAGATATAAAAAAAAAAAAAATCTGTGCTCCTATGAGGCAGAGTGGGGGTGGTTTTAAATGACATACCGTGTGTGCTTATGTATTATTAGACTCTGGCTTGAATTTTAGATGAATTAACAACAATGTAGTTTACAGGCTTAAAGGAGGCTTGTGGAGTATCTCAGTAACAACTCTTAAAGGGTTAGTTCAACATTTTGGCAAATTGGCCCATGGCTAATGGCTAATGGCTAATGGAATGTCTTGGTTTCCCTCATCAAACTCATCAAATACACAATCCAACTCCAAAACGCTCTGGTGGACAAGTTGTGACCTGCATATTCACCACGCTATGAGATGATAACGGAACATTACGAAACAGAGTTGTTTTCAAGCTAAATTCATGCAAAACACATGCGTGTTTCCATCGGGGGCAGTTTTTCGGTAAGCAGTCAAATTACATTCATAACATTCCGTTATTATCTCATAGCGTGGTGAATGTCCAGGTCACAACTTGTCAACGAGAGTGTTTTGGAGTTGCTGGATTGTGTATTTGATGAGTTTGATGAGGGAAACCAAGAAGCCTCCGTAGCGTAGCTCTGAGCAGCTGGCGGCTCTGCTCCGCCGTTCTAAAAACAGTTTGCACCGACAAATAAAGCAAGATAACGAACCTACTCCTAAAACTATAGGGATTATGGCAATGGGCCAAAATGTTGAACTATCCCTTCAAAGTGTGACACTCAGTGACCAGTCAACATCCTGATGTCCTCAATCAAAGCCACCTGGAAATAAGTGTGGTTCATTGTATTTTCCTTGATTATTGTACTTTTTCCTCTATGTTCCCTTTCCCTCTGTACTGTCATTAGTGTCTCATCCAAACAGCTGTGGTGATGTGTGAAGTTTTACACCTGTGAATGTTTTTTTTTTTCTTTTTTCTGTGAAGCTGAATCTGAAGAAACTGAAATTTGGTGCATCTGTATTTCCGTTTTTTTAATGTTCTTTGCATTGTTTCTGCTTGCAGGTGCCGACCATGGCTATAGAGAAGGTGTTCATCTATAACAACACTTCCATAGTCCAGGATGAAGTCCTGGCCCACAGACTGGGTCTCATCCCCATCAAAGCTGACCCCCGTCTGTTTGAGTACAGGAGCACAGGTACGATAACACCATGAAACACTCTAACCACAGCAGTCCACAGAGCTGCCAGTGTACTGTGCTGTACAAAAGACCGATGAGTGGGTTTGGGCTCGGACAGCGTTTCATTGAGTCATCATTCAATAATAAATCTGTAGAATCACACTAGGTTAAATGGAAATCTATTTTTATTTTCAGTATAATTTGTGCTGATGAGCTGTGGCTCTGACCTGAAACTGAGCTGAACAACAGAAGATATGAAAATACTGATTTCATATTTGTCTGACACGATGAAATACTTCCCTCAGATAATTAGTACCAGAGGCCTTTTATTAATGAAGTGAAATCATTCTGATATGATAAGCCTGAAGTTTATGTGATAAGCTGCTCGTGCACTGGTGATCATACAGTGATATAAGAGAGTAGTAGTACAACTTCATACCTAATTTTCAAAAAGATGATTTCTCAATGCCTGTGCAGCAAACACTTCCTCTTTCCTCCTCCACCAGTCATCAAAAACAGAAACATTTTACAAAAATTCCAGACAGTTGTCATGTTAACATATTCACGCTGACATTAGTGATAATTGTGCAAGAGAGTAAGATGTCAGAAACAGTCTCTGTGGGTTTGGAGTCCATATACTCATCCAGACCAATTCAGAATGGTTAAACACTTAAACTGCCAGTTCTGCCACAGCACATTATATCCACTGTACTGAGCAGTAAGTACAAGTACAGAAGCAAAATACAACACACAAAAAGTTAAAAAGCAACCAACGTTGTCAATTTTCATAGTCGAATCTTAGACAGAGTTGTTTTCGAGGCAAATGCGTAACCGAAGCTGCATTTCTGACATGGCTGCTGGGCGGAGTGATTTCAAAGGCAAGTAGTTCTGAGTATTTGCTTCATGTGTCGTAATGTTACATAATTATACGTTATTATCTCATAGCGTGGTGAATGTGCAGGTCACAACTTCTCCACCAGAGCGTTTTGGAGTTGTTGGATTGTGTATAAGTTTGATGAGGGAAACGTGGAAATACTGTCCATGCGCCTCTGTTGTGTTAACTGAGCAGCTCGCGTCTCTGCCCCACTGATCTAAAAACAGCTTGCACCGTCAATTAAAGGTAACGAACCTACTCCAAAAACTATAGGGATTATGGCAATAGGGCAAATTTGCCAAAATGTTGAATTAAGGCATTACTGGGAGTTCACACCAAAAGCGACCGGAGCGACCTCGGCGACCAGCTGCCATTCATTTTCAATGTACACTGGCGACGAGGAGCGACCGGCGGCGGGAGCGACGCGAGCGACGCGAGCGACGCGATGGGAGCGACGCGACGCGAGCGATGAAAGTTGGGAGAGATTGAACTTTATGCAAATGAGCAGCGGCGCGACCGCGGCGACAGCCAATAGCGGACTGGGATTCTCACAGCCGGAGAAATTGAGAGAGCCTGAATGGACACATCTGCAGCACGGCTTGAAAGTCCCGCCCCTTTGGTCGCTTGGTGCAAGGGCCTGCTAGAGCTGGCAAGCGACGCGATAGGAGCGGCCAGGGGGACTACAGGCGATTTAATCGCTTTCGGTGTGAACGCACAGTTGCGTGTACGTGTGTATAAAATCTGCTCTATCCGCTCTGTCTATTCCAGGTGAGGAGTGTACGGAGGAGGAAGGATCAGAAATTGACACAATTCAGCTGCAGCTGAAGATTAAATGCAGCAGGAACCCCAGAGCCAGCAAAGACTCCTCTGACCCACGAGAGCTGTATCTGAACCACATGGGTAGGCTTCTTCTGTCTGACTCTGCAGCAGGGTTGAACTGTATTCTGATACTAAAAACTACCTGTAGTGTCCAGCTGTTTAAAGGACAATTCCAGGCGAATTCAACTCGGGGGTGTATGTTCCTATCATTTTAGGTCTAAAAGAAGGAATCTGAAGATTTTCAGTTTAATGTCTCCTGTTTTGCGGTAGTTGTGTCTGTCCCCGCATCGCCACAGCAGCAATGAATGGGAGTGGATGTAAGTTCCGCTGCTTAGGCTGTTTACATCCCTCAAAGCTACAATGTTTTTCCACAGACAGCGTCAGATGGAGACTCAAACATGCACCCAGAAGTTTATTTACTTCAAGCAAGCCGACATGTTTGTAAAACTAGATCTAATTCAAAGTCTCCCAGAGTCTCATGTGAGACCCAAGTTGCCGTGCTCGGTGTGTTCAGGTGCAGTTGGAGCTACCGTTTGTGTCATAAACACAGGAATATCAACTCTTTACTTGCTTCAAGTAAAAAAAACTTCTCGGCGCATGTTTGAGTAGCCACCTGACGCTGTCTGTGGAAAAAGATGTACACTTCAAGAAAGTCAAGAGTTGATATTCCTGTGTTTATGACACAAACGGGAGCTTTTCCCACTGCTTGTGAACAGGTAGTAGTAGTAGTAGGTAGTGTTAGCCTGCCTGCTACCCCAGCCGAAATCAGCAGTGAGAAGCTGATTTCATTTTAACTCTAAACTCTGTAAATATATCACTTTATCGACATTTTAAACATTTTTAGGTGAGAAAGTAGCCGTTTAGATCAGCAGCGTGTCGTTAATTTGTCTAAATACCAGCTGTTTACTATTAATTTACTATTTTGTTTGGACAAATTCGGCGCTACTCAAGCTAGCCATTGTGACATGTGTACATACAGAAAACCATGACGATAGAATTTGTGCTTTTACTTTGAAATAGGAAGCTAACCTACCCTGGATGTAGCTAACTTGAACCAAAATAAACCGTCTTTGCTTGAACCCTCCGTTTTGACCGATCTGGTCCCGTTAGCGGCATTTGACCGCTCAAGATGCCTTACCGGAGAGTTTTGTCAGCTCTGAGACGAAGATCGGCCCGCCGGTTTCTGTTTAGAGTTGCTGAAGAGTTTCTCTGATGACTTTAGGTGGAGGCAGGCTAACACTACCTATACACTTCCAGCATTTGAGCTAAGCTAATTAGCGGTGCGCCAGCTCTGCCCGTATCTCCCTTGTTACTGCACGCACAGTGGAAAGGATGGTGTCTATCTGCTGGTCATGGACTCAGGAGTGAGGCAAGACACGAAAAAAAATGTTGGTGTATCCCTTTTAAAAGAATGTGCAACAGTGTGTGTCTGCAGCTCTGTCTGTTTCTGCTCCTGCTGGTACAGAGGGCATGTCAGCCTTTTTTTTTTCTGTCAGACGCAGCTGCACCTCTTACAGCAGCACAACAGGTGCAAGTGTCCACGGCTTGTCGACAAAGACGATGGACAAAGCGAAATATGGCATCAATAAGCTCACAGAACCGCCAATCAGGGCAAAGCTGGTCAGTAACAGACACACTGACCTGGTTCAGGAGTTCAGAGAGCCAACCCCTTACCCTCTTACACATTTTGCCCAGCAGTACCTGTGCATTTAGCCACAAGCTGCACCTCAGATCAACATTATGTTTCAAATTAATTATTTTACTCCTAAACCCCGACAGGATGTATGGAACCCCTCCTGTCGGGGTTTATTTCTCCATAACAACCTCCAAACTATGACGTCCACTGTTCTTCTGCCGTCTGCATGGTGTTCATATTTTGCGTGAGTGGACGTCTCATCGAGGCACTGATGTAAAGAGATCTCTAATGCAGTGATTCCCTCCCCCTGTCCTGTGCTGCCTCACCCCAGTTTACTCCAAGGACATAAAGTGGGTCCCCCTCGGGAACCAAGCGGACGTGTTTGCAGACTCCAGCATCGGACCCGTCCACGACGACATCCTCATCGCCCAGCTACGACCGGGACAGGAGCTGGACATCACCATGCACTGTGTCAAAGGCATCGGTGAGTGTAGACGCTCTGATCTGGCCTATATGTGTCTTTCAAAATCTGAATAGGTTCCTTTTACAGTCACCTTCACCAGTGAGTATTGTAAGCCGTGCTCTCTGTTGTGCGTTCAGGGAAGGACCATGCCAAGTTCTCTCCAGTGGCCACAGCCAGTTACCGCCTGCTGCCAGAGATCACGCTGCTGGAGCCAGTGGAGGGGGAGAAGGCCGAGCGCTTGAAACGCTGCTTCTCACGAGGAGTCATCGAACTGGAAGAAGTCGACGGTACGAAACCTCACCTGACTAATGTGTAATTTAAAGGACAATTCCGGGCAAATTCAACTTGGGGCTGTATGTTCCTAACATTTTAGGTCTAAAAGAAGGAATCTAACTGCACCTGAACACACCGAGCACGGCAACTTGGGTCTCGCGCGAGACTCTGGGAGACTTTGAATTAGATCTAGTTTTACAAACATGTCGGCTTGCTTGAAGTAAATAAACTTCTGGGTGCATGTTTGAGTCTCCATCTGACGCTGTCTGTGGAAAAAGATTGTGGCTTTGGGGGATGTAAACAGCCTAAGCAGTGGAACTTGCATCCGCTCCCATTCATTGCTGCCGTGGCGATGCGGGGACAGACACAACTACCGCAAAACAGGAGACATTAAACTGAAAATCAGATTCCTTCTATTAGACCTAAAATGTTAGGAAAATACAGCCCCAAGTTGAATTTGCCCGGAATTGTCCTTTAACCCACACTGTGTAGACGGCAGGATGAATGTCAGCACACAGTCCTGTAGCAGTGAGGAGCTGTGTGTCTATGAGGTGACTAGAGCTGTTATCATGATAGAAATGCCAGTTGCTGAACTACGACGATAACTGCGGCCAATTACTGTGGTTATATTGACTAACATCTGTGTGACAGTCCCCTGGTTGCAGGCACTGCAACAGTGTGGGCTTATTAAAGGGATACTTCACCCAAAGTCGATAATTCACCCATTTTCTACTCACCGTCATGCCAAGGAAGGGTTTGGAGAACTTTTGGAGTTCCAGGGGGGGTCCGGCTGGTGACGGAATTTCATATAATGGCAGTGGATAGAGCTCACTTTTTGAATTGTCCAAAATACACACTATGGAACATCCAAATACCTCTGTTCTCCAAACCCCTCCTTGGCATGACGGCGAGTAGAAAATTGTTAAATTATCAATTTTGGGTGAAGTATCCCTTTAAGCATCAGCCAAAGCAGTGGAAGAAAATGCTATTTCTTCTCATTTCCAAAGCAAACCCAGTTCTGCTACTGGTCCCTGATGGCTCAGTGTGTCGGACATGTTGTTATTTTAATGTTTAACTTGAAAGGTTTCCTTAGTTCACGAAAGGTTATTAAATTTACAGCAATGAGAGAGATTATACTGCAGTGACCTTCTGTTTCCATGGAGACTGTTGATGTGCTGCCTGTAGCTAAGCCATCATGACTTTAGGGAAGTGGGTAACATTAAAGAAGTGAACTTCTCTCTGCCTCCTGTTGTTTCAACAGGAACTGGTGAACTTGTTGCTGAGGTCTTTTATGCAACAGTTGAACAGACTATAAATGAAACCTACACACCAAAGTCAACATGTTATAGAGATCTTAAGGCACCTGTTTATAATGTTTTTTTATGAGAACTGAACATTGACATTAATTAAACCTCAGTTATCAGTTTGTGCACACAAGGTTTTGACCTAAATAAATAAGATGCACATGGATGCAGTAAGTTAAGAAACGTTTCATTGTGTTGGGAAAGAGATGGTCTATCTGTGGCTAAGAAAAATGTTAGACAATCAATATGTAAGATTTAGAAGAATCTATTGGTATAATTAGAATACAGTATTTGTGGTTATGTTTATGAGTGTACACCACCATTGAGAGTCTTTGGAGTCCTCCAGATCTACTCTTCTATGACGGCCATGAAACAGAATAAACCCAGGCTCTAGAGGGGCTTTCTGCAGACCACAGCCTCGCTGCTAGTTGCCAGTTGTAAATGTGGCCATCTGTCTCCTCGTGTCGTCCACCTCAGGTGAAAAGGTTGCCAAAGTGGTGAACAGTCGTCTGGATACCTGCAGCAGGGAAGTCCTCCGACACGACGACCTGAAGAACCTGGTGAAACTCGGCAGAGTGCGAGATCACTTCATCTGTACGTTCATATACAGTACATTGCTCATGTGTACGATACATTCTGCTCTATAGACGGTGATCAGACAGCTCAACTTAAAGGGATAGTAGCATTTTTTTTTTAAAGTGGGGTTGTATGATCTAAAAATAGCCCCTAAGTTCTTTAATTGCAGTAGAAGACTCTCTGCACTGCTCTCTTTTAGGCCGCGAAAATAGGCCGTTTCTTTGGGTCTGTTCACAACACTGTATGTTGTAAATCTCTGGGCAGAGCTATGGGCTGGCGTTGCTAACGGGAGGAGTGCAGAGAGTCTTCTACTGCAATTAAAGTACTTAGGGGCTATTTGTAGATCATACAACCCCACTTTAAAAAAATGCTACTATCCCTTTAAAGTATTCTGATATTTCATGTCTGACTTTTTACATTGGTTCTTTTTAAAAATGTCTGTTGTGCTGCTGATAGAGGAGCCTGTCTTTTAAACTGTGGATCTCTTTTCTCACAGTTACTGTGGAGTCGACTGGCATCCTTCCTCCAGAGGTCCTGGTCACAGACGCCATCAAAGTCCTTATGACCAAATGCCAGAGGTTTCTCAGTGAGCTGGACGCCCCTGACATGGAGTGACTTGACAACTGAGCCACCGTAGAAGATCTGGTGTTAAAATATGTCACAACCCGGCTTATATTCTCAGTTGAATGGCTCTAATGCTGCATTGATAAAAAACAAAACAAAAAAGAAAGCAGATGTTATGTTTGCTAGACTTCCTTGTTGTAAGTATTGTATATACTGCAGTCTGTAGTTTTTATACCACTCCGTTTCTGGTTAAAAAGCATGTTGAATTAAAAAAAAAACATCCCCAATAATGTCCAGACATACTGTACAATTTTCTGTATGGATCTGTGATAACATAATAAAACAGAAATACAACATACTAAAACAGATGCTGCTAGCATGACTATATATAGTTAAAGGTACAATATGTAAGAAATCTAAAGCAACTGGCTGTAAAATCCTCCTAATATGTCACAGAGACTCAGGAATAATGTTCATATAACATGATGAACTCACCAACAACAATAGTACAGCCAGAGTATTCGCATTAAAAATCTTTTTTTGCAGACTGCAAATCATGTTTATGTTTTGAATTTACGTGTTGGCATGTTGCGCCACCTAGCCCTCTCTCCCAGTCACGGCGGCGTCAGTGGCGTTTCAGCCTTGGTCTGCTTCCACTGAGCTGCCGCTACGGCTGGGAGAAAAAACGAGATCACTGTGTTTTGAATTTGACTGCAGTAACCGTTTTTGGCCACATTCTTACATATAGAAAAAACAAGAGCACTCGCAGCTCTGCAGGACTCAGTGTCAATTTATTGTAGTGACGTACGTTTCGAGCAATGTAGCTCTTGGTCTGACGAAGAGCTACATTGCTCGAAACGTACGTCACTACAATAAATTGACACTGAGTCCTGCAGAGCTGCAAGTGCTCTTGTTTTTTCTATTTTGCTCATTGTTTGCACTCTGTACCTGCCCTCACTGGTGTGATGTGCGTGTCCACTCTGTTTTCACATTCTTACATATGGCACCTTTAATGATTCTTCAGTATCATGAGTTCAGATAGACCTGGTTGATGCCTATGTGACTTCAGCTCTCTGGCTGCCAGCATCCTGTTGTGTGATCATACCTTAAAGCTAATACATCACTGTCACTTGGCCATGTACTCCATAGATAAGATGTATTCACCCTCTGTCATTTTGATGACATTTTTCTGTTGATCAGGAGTGGGCAGTAACAAAATGAATTTACTTGAGTACTGTTCATGAACATGTTTTTCACTAATTTCTTTTTGAAATGTCTGACTTTTCCATCACAACACTGTAAGGCAAATATTGTACATTTCACTCCACTACACTGCCCCACTCTCTATGAAGTTCTCTAACTTTGAAGCAGAGCTTCACTGAGAATCATGTCAGAACCTGTCCAAACGATGTGACGCTAGATAAAGATGAGACAGAGGATTCCTCACCAGACACCATCATCTGATCTGAAGTCTGTGTTTGAAGCATTTAGAGATGAAGGAAGATGGTTTTTCATTCTGACTGAGGACTGTCCACATCATGGCAATAGGCATGACAATAAGAAATAATTTGTTAACCACCGGTCCATTTGTTGGATCAAACAAACACATCCTATAAGGTGATGTAGACAGTGGCTTCTGACACCATGGCCACACGTTTCATCACAGCCAATTGGGAAAAGGATTTAAAATAAAGATGAATCATTTTCATTACTCAAAATATTAAATTCTGCAAGAGTGTAATACAAATATTCATATTCATTTATAAATGAGATTTTGTTTCCAAGTTTTGTTCTTCAGCTTGTTGTGCCTAAAATTGTGCCTTTGTTTTACATGTTAGAAATAAATATTTTCAAAAAAGATTATAACCTCAGGAAGTTTGATTTATTTTATTTTATTATTTTACAGAAAACTTTTGTGTAAAACTCTGTTTACCTTCCCACTGAACTAACGTGCCTCTGCACGGGTTTTGTGTATCGTTTTGGGGGAAAATGGCACGCGAGCTTCCTTTACAGACGTCACTTCCGCCTCCTCCTTTAGCAAAGCAAGATGGCGGCCGTCGTAGAGAGAGTTGATGGATGTGTTGGGTCCTTGGACTCGGACGCGGTGTCACCGAGACAGTCCAGCCCTCCGCCGGACCAGCCGCACCAGAACAACCCGCTGTTGGGACTTCCCATCGTGGCCATTGAGACTATTCTCAATTTCCTGTCCTACGACGAAATCAGCCTGCTCCGCTCGGTAAGGAACAAAAACAAGGCAGCCAGAGGGGGAACAAAGCTGCTGCTGCTGCTGCTGCTGCTGCTGCTGCTGCTAGACAGATGCACCGCTCGTCTTTGCAAAGTACTTGTGTATAATGTCGGAAGGAGCGGGTGTCGGAGCGGTGTCGGGGCCGACAGCCGGTGTGTGCTGTCTGAGCGGCGGGCTGACTGCAGCCGCGGCCCGCTCTGCTCATTGTGCTAATTAGCAGGACTCGGCTAGCCGAGCAGAGAGAGACAGAGAGACAGAGAGACAGCAGCACAGAGGGGATGAGCTGTCTGTCTGTCTGTCTGACTCTCTGGGTGTGTTGGACTGTCCTGCACTGCAGACGCTGCCCCCCCCCCCCCCCTTTGGGACAGGTCATTTGCTGTTTGTGTTTGGCTGGAAAAACATTCAGTGTTGTGTTTGTGTTGTGTTGTCACAGCGGCTGCAGCCCCTCCAGCAGTGATGCACAGGTTACAGGTTTTTTTTTTTTTTTTTTTTTACAGCTCTCCAGAGAGGCAGCTGTTTTCCATCATTACAATAATTCTGCAATGCAAAGCACTCAGCCTCTCAGACTGTGCTTTTCATATAATCCTTATATTTGCATGGGTGGATTGAGAAGAAAATGGGCCCCTGGGTAGATGGGATGGAGTAATAGGAGCCCCCGATCACCACCAGTCCACACTCCACATTATTCTGAGCTGTTTGCATGTTTTTGCTTTGTAATTTATGCATTGATTTGATTGTTGCAACGATTTAGCTCTTGCTGGAGGTGAAGAGATGTGATGGCTATGAGCTCAACACAAGAGGGCACACCCAGTGCTCTGTACATTAGTTATTGTGGTAGACAATGGCTGCTGCTATGGTGTTAAGCTATAATTATCTATGGCTGTGATTGAGACAGGCTGATGTCATACTAGAAATATATTAGTGCCTACTGCCTATGTCAATGAAATTCCACATTTTTCATTTACAAATTTCCCCCCAAAAAATAGAATCAACACAGACTCTGAACACACACAGTGTTTTGACCATCGACTGTACATAAAGATGGATGTAGCTTCTGTGGTGGTGACACCCTCAGATTGCTGTCTTGGCAGTTCCTGACTCCGCCCCCTAATTCCCAGCATATCCAAAAATGGGCAGCGGTGATTTTGGCTGGCTGGCTGTCAAACTGAAACTTTGGTGGCTCCTGCTTTGTAGCAAGCACGAGCCGACCCACCTGTCCCTCAGAGGCCACGCCCCCAATTTAAAGATTCTTCAATGAAATGTAAACATGTGAGTAAACAGTTGTCTTGAAGGAGCAAAATAAGCTCAAGAGAGTATTTTGGTTCAGTCTGTAAACATGTTTATTTCCGCTGTAAAGTTGACCACTTTAACATGGGAGTCTATTGAGACGGACTCACTGTTGGACACTCACTCTAGTGGTCAGTGGAGGAACTGCAGCCAGATTCTGTTTCTTCTGCGTTAGCTTCATTTTTCATCCTCGGAGGTTTATGTTTGCACACTGACATCTCCATATGCAGTCGTCAAGCTGCCAGTTGACCAGGTAAGAGACCGCTGGTGTGAAAATATTCATTCACATTTTTAGTGCTAAATGTTTAGTCAGAATGTTAGCCTTCATGAAGGTTGGGCGTGGCTCACGGAAGGTGATGGTAACGTTGTGTTGATATGAAGTGAGCAGCTGAAACTCTCTCAGGCTGATCTGTGTACAGTGTGTGCTGTGTCCTTGACCTGCTTTAGATGAGCGTGATGCATGTTTCCTCCCGTGTTTCATTTGAAATGCTCTGTGGCGCTGTTTGCATACTTGTCCCCAATGATCCGTGTCAAATGCAAAACTCTGGTTGTTTACTGCGCTCGCCTTTTTTTATTTCTCTTTTAAGTTTGATGTCAGACCAGAACACCTGCTGTGAGGTTGTCATGCTGCCTCGATCTGTCCAGGAAGAATCACATCTCCACTACACATTCACACAGCACTGTCCAAAACAGGTCCAGTCATACACTGAAGAATGGTAGAGATTTGGTTAAGATGTGAATGAAGATGTGCTCCAGTGCTTTACATGTGCTCATCTCTACAGCCAGGTGCACAGTGCACACAGCCACAGTATTAACCTACTCACCTCCTGGCCACAGTCAGTGGCTCTAGTGGTCTCATATGACAGTTTCCCTGACATCATGGAAAACCACAGAATACACTTCTTCTGTCTTTAGTGGGGTTTTTTTTTTTTTAAATAGATAGAATTTTTTTGCCTTTATTAGTTAGGACTAGGGATGTAATGATACACAGAAATCATGGTCTGATACGTACCTCGGTTTTGAGGTCACACTACACTATGGAAACCAAATGCAAAACATAAACTTGCTTGTTGTTTATGAGGAGCTTTGGTAAATTAAGAATTTACACGTTTTAGTCAAATGTAATTACTGTTACATTATACATAAATAAATAAAAAAGATTAAAAATACAATAGCCTAAATGGCTAAATACAAATACATATATCTATACACCCCTGGGGCCTGTTGTTTGAAACCTAGATAAGGGATTAAGCCGGGATATGTTGGTTATCCTGGCTGAATTTAGCCTCAAGTCGGTTGTTCGAAAGCAGGTTAGATTTATCCTGGTCAAGTTACTATGGTGATTTACTCTCTGCAGCTAGCCTGCTCCAGACCAGGCTAACAGCCAGGCTTAGTTGATTCTGTCTCTCTGATCAGAAATCAACGTGTTTCAGACAGTTATTCCATGTTCTGATGTACATATTGGCCAGATTTCTAAACAAACAAAATACATTTACAATAATCAAAAAACATTTACAATATTTATTAGGCTATTTTTTTCATAAGGCCTATTTATGTGTTTGTCACACTGAATCTTTGCATCTGCCAGCACTGCCTGCTTCCTCAGATGCAGGGCTACAGATCGGTTTGTAAAATTCATATAGCATTGAGTTGTGGACACTGGATGTTCTCCAGACAATAGCTACTCACTATTTTCACTATTTGTGTCCATCTATGATATTTTCTATGACCACTAATAGGCTACTACATCACTGGCTTCTCATAAAAAGCATTGGAGCAAAAATAGCAATAGATTTATTTGTATTTTTATAAAATATATTACAAAATAAATATATTGGCCTAAATATTGGTTGAGGTAAGAAAATAAGAATAAAATTGAGTGAGTGTGAGCAGCAGGCACCTTCCAAATACACCTCATCTGAACATTGTTATCAGCAATTTATGGAAGCAGCAGACTGCATAATGTTCTTATATTTAATTTCCACCTGTTGCACTTTTGGCCACTTGTATTTATGCTGTATAAACTTTACTTTAGATTTGTGTAATGAATCAACGTCCACTGCTCATCATTAAGGCAAAGTGCACAAGTGTTAATTTGTGAAAGGAACTTGTGTTATGATTATAGTTTTGGATTATTAAATTAGTCCGCAGTTGTCCGCTGCTCTCTCTCTGAGCTTTACCACAGCGATGGTGCTTTTTTTTTTTTTTTTTAAGACGTGTGTCACCTGACGTCAGCATGAAGATCTGCTGTTGATTGGAGGAAAGGAGCCACACCTGTCCTCTCATCTGTGATCAGTCTCTGTGGTCTACTGACGAGAGAATTGGTTCCACCTTGACAAAGCTGCTGCTCCTCAGCCTGGCTCAGGCCTGGTGTTCCAACCTATGGTGGACTTATGATACTTTGTCCAACCTGGCTTTTCCACTTATCCTGGATATCTTTATTCTACTTTTGAACAACAGGCCCCTGGACAGTGCAGAGAGACAGGAAACAGGCTCTAGGCCCCTAAATGGGGGAATCTTGCACCTAAAATTTGAGAGAGTGCAAGAAAATTATTTTTCATCCACTTGCTTGCACTTGCATTTCTATGTTTCCCACATTCTGTGTCATAAACTATAAACTGTTTTCTTGTCTGTAACAACATCTCTGTCCCGTCTGTCCGTCCTGGGTGAGGGATCCCTCCTCTGTTGCTCACCCTGAGCTTTCTCCTGGTTTTCCCTGTTAAAGGGGTTTTCCATGGAGTTTTTCCTCAGTGGATGTGAGGGTCTAAGGACAGAGGATGTTGTTACGATGCCATGTAAAGCCCTTTGAGACAAACTGTTTGCAAAAAACGGGCTATACAAATAAAATTGCCTTGCCTTGCCTTGCGCATGTGCAACCAGTAAATTTGCTGTTTTTTGTGAAACATGGAGGGGCCGACTCAAAGAATCTGGTATCTGTCATAACAGGTGTCAGGCCAGTGTGTGTGAGGATAATGAATGAAAAGGAAATGTTTGCTTGCTTTGCAAGTCGATTTACAGTGTGCTCCCCTAAATATTCTGCCTGTGCTCCTAAAATTTTAAGTTAGGGGGCCACTGTGCTCCAAGTAAAAGAAAGTTATTCTAGAGCCCTGAGGAAAGCAGGGAGAGAGACTTGGGGAAGGACGTGCACCAAGAATCGTCTCAGTCGGGAGTCGGACCGGCGATCAGCGCCTCAGGCATCCGCCAGGCGCCAACATGGGACATCACATGCTCTCTAACCACCGAGCACCCCGTCTTTAGTGGTTTTGATGTAGGCTTGCTGAAATTTGAGTATGCTCTCTATTATGAAAAATCAAGATCTAAGAAGTGATTGGACTTCCCCACTTGACCTGAGATGACCTGACGTATCTGAGCAGCAGTCATGATAAAGAGCTGGATCAGTGCTGCAAATGATAATGAGAGGAGCTTCACTGCTGCCTGTCTTATCTCCTCAAGCAGAGGAAGCACTGGAGATTCCTTTACAAGGAGGAATTGTGAGCTGATGGAGATCCTAATCTGATCGGCTGAAGCCCACATCAGAGAACCTCAGTCTTCTTCACCTGTTTTTTCTCCCGTCTGCCTCTCTCCAGGTGTGTAAGCGCATGGACATGATCTGCCAGCGGGTCCTGAACCAGGGCTTCCTCAAAGTGGAGCGCTACCACAGTCTGTGCCAGAGACAAGTCAAAGCCCAGCTGCCCAGGTCAGTATCACCTGTTTCCCAACTACACTTGGCCCTGAGAGCCCAAAACACGTGCAAAGACAGAAATACACTACTAATTCAGAAAACAGATTGAATGGGTCACACACAAAAGAAAAACTTTAGTTAAATGGATGGTTCGTAGGTTCGTTACCTTTAATTGTCGGTGCAAGCTATTTTTAGAACGGCGGAGCAGAGCCGCCTCGTAACGTTGTGTTATTATCTCATAGCGTGGTGAATGTGCAGGTCATAACTTGTCCACCAGAGCGTTTTGGAGTTGTTGGATTGTGTATTTGATGAGTTTGATGAGGGAAACCAAGAAATCTCATTAGCCTCCGTAGCGTAGCTCTGAGCAGCTTGCGGCTCTGCTCCGCCGTTCTAAAAACAGCTTGCACCGACAATTAAAGATAACAAACCTACTCCTAAAACTGTAAGGGTTATGGCAATAGGCCAATTTGCTAAAATGTTGAATTATCCCTTTAATACATGTATGGATAGTTTCAGTCAGCGCAGTGTCAAAGTTAACAAGGAGCATGGTGAATGGCAACTGTAAAAATGAATTTCTCTAATATTGTAGAGTTAATTTGATTTCAGGCTCCATAATAACAGCTGATTAATAGAATTGTTCTCCATCACTTAAAAACTCACCTTTCCTTTGTTCAAATCTTTTCTAGTGTTGATTAATGTTTAATGGTTCACCAGCTTTACAGTCAGTACAGTCTGGGTCCAGTATGTGCAGTATAATGCAGCTGCTGGTTTTAGTCTTTATTTGTGGAGCTCTCACACTAAATCACAACTTTGTCATGTGAGTTTTGTTTGTACTCTGCAATAACATGTGGAATACTTGAGTTAAAAATAGTTGCAAGTACACAAAACTTTATTACAGTAGTAAACACTAACAACAGGCCCCTGAATCTGATATTTGTTTTCTGTATCCTTAACTTTTTATTTAATGTCTACTAGTATGTGGCTCTCACACACACACACACACACACACACACACACACACTGCTCATGTAGACACTTACTCACTTGTTTTCTTCTATTGAATCAACTGTGTGAAGACAATACACTCACTGTAGAGCTGCAGACACTTTGGTTTCCTCTGGCCTTATATCATTCATGTATTAGCCTACAACAGATCACATGTCTGTATTACTGGCCTCAGGTGGGTCCAGCATACAGGATGTGATAGCAATAGGTGATTTATCCTTCAGCCCTGAATCAGACCCTCTGTTTACGTGTAGATGATGGATCAAACTCTGTGTCAGAGCTCAGGATCAAGATTCATGAATGGCTGTTGAATCATTTTAATTCTGTCTATCCACAGTTGTATGTATGTCCATGTTTGGGCAGTGGGATGTGTTGTGACATGGGTTAATGTTGTTCAGAAAAACAAAAAAATCTTTCCATGTGTAAAAAAAAATAAAAAAAAATGCATTGACAACAAAACAACACATAGCCTAATTGTTTTTAACTCAACTAACTTTCATTGAGATAATATGGTTGATCTGTTCTTGGCCCATTAGAATTTTAATAAGAAATCTACCACCAGAAGATTTACTTTGATAAGCACAGTGTTATCGTATGTGATGTCTGAAACTGAAACCTATTCTGTCCTGTAAAAACAAACCAAAGCTCTCCTCCCCTGTGTGTTGATGATGAATTGTGAGCAGGCGGGAGTCGGAGAGGAGAAACCACTCCCTGGCCCGTCATGCTGACATCCTGGCTGCCGTGGAGACGCGTCTGTCTCTGCTCAACATGACCTTCATGAAGTATGTGGACTCCAACCTCTGCTGCTTTATTCCTGGAAAGGTGAGCTCATCTGAAACTGGTCTAGTTCTAATCAGGATCAACAATTCCCATTCAAAATTGAGGGTTGTATAACCAGCTGCAGTTCTCAGACCTGACAGCAGAGGGCACACTCACAATTATGTTGTTTTTTTAAGAGCCAGTGATTCATTCTTGTTTCATTCATGGCTGTTGTGTGTTTTCTGATTTTGTCCTGACCGTGTGTGTTGTGTGTTGTCAGGTGATAGATGAGATTTATCGCGTGCTGCGCTACGTGAACTCCACTCGAGCCCCTCAGAGAGCGCACGAGGTCCTGCAGGAGCTGAGAGACATCTCCTCCATGGCCATGGAGTACTTTGATGAGAAGATCGTCCCCATCCTGAAGAAGAAGCTGCCGGGGGCCGACCTGTCGGGCCGCCTCATTGGCTCTGCACCAGGTAACATCCATGTTCCTCTAACTCCACAGAGAAATTCCCTCAGCAGCTGTTGACACAATAATGGTCTCTGATTGAAAGATGGCAGCTCCCACAAAAGATTTAAAGGGATAATTCAACATTTTGGCAAATTGGCCCATTGCCATAATCCCTATAGTTTTAGCAGTTGGTTCTTTACCTTTAAATGTTGGTGCAAGCTGTTTTTAGATCGGCGGGGCAGACGTGAGCTCTGCACGGCATGCAGTATTTCCGAGCTTTCCCTCATCAAACTCATCAAATACACAACCCAACAACTCCAAAACCTGCACATTCACCACGCTATGAAATAATGAACGTTACTTAACTAAATTTACATTCCCGACACGGCTGCTCGGCAAAGTGACTTCAAAAGTGAAAGTTGTTCTAAGTATTTGCTTAATTTGTCGTGATGTTATTATCTCATAGCGTGGTGAATGTGCAGGTCACAACTTGTCCACCAGAGCGTTTTGGAGTTGTTGGATTGTGTATTTGTCGAGTTTGATGAGGGAAACGTAGAAATCCCATTAGCCTCCGTAGCGTAGCTCTGAGCAGCTCGCCGCTCGGCTCGGCCGTTCTAAAAATAGCTTACACCGACAATTAAAGGTAAAGAACCTGCTACTAAAACTAAAACTATAGGGATTATGGCAATGGGCGAATTTGCCAAAATGTTGAACTATCCCTTTAACTTTCAACTGGTAAAAGCTCAGGGAATCACAAGCCCAGTGGTTTGGAACCAGTTCTTTACTGGAAACAGGAAAGAACCTTGTTTTCTAATATTCATAGAGCAGCGTGACAGTTCTCCGTCTGTGTGTCCTTGTCCCCTCAGTGGCCGGTCCGTCTACCTCGCTGACCACCATGTCCCTACTGGCCAAGAACACGCCGTCGCGCTCGGAGATGACCAAGGTGCAGCAGCAGGTGAAGGTGAACGGGGCGTCGATGACGGTGCTGCGGAGGGAGATGCAGGAGATCCGCGTCAAGCAGCTGGAGCAGCAGAAGCAGCTGCAGGACCAGGAGCAGAAGCTGCTGGAGCAGACGCAGGTGATCGGCGAGCAGAACGCACGCCTGGCCGAGCTGGAGCACAAGCTCCGCGAACTGATGGACAGCAGCGCCGCCGCCATGGGGGGGCCCCGGCCCACCGCCGCCGCCGCCACCACCGTCCCCTCCACATCCAGCAGCGCCGCCGCCACCGCGTCCTCCGCCGCCGCCGGCACGTCCGGCGCCGCGCTGGCGGCCGGCGGCCTGGCCGCCGCCTCTATACCCGTAGAGGCGGAGGGCGAGGGGGGGTCGTCGCTCAAACGCACCAGAAAGAGCCCGGACCTCCCGCGACAGTCCAAACGGCTGCGCAGCAAGAAATAAGAGACTGAGCGTGTCACTTAGTTCAAGTTTTGTTTTTTTTGTTTCTTGATTTTTCGGGGTCTGACTGACTGATCACACCTCCCCCTCCCCCTCCTCCTCCTCCCCCCACGTCACTCCCCACCAACACTTGTAACCTGTGCTGTCTGTCAGATGAGTCAGAGGTTTCCCTGTAGGCTTAACCCAAAAATACGCAAACTACTCGTGGTGTTGGATTTGACGATAGTGTTAAACGGCTCGCTGCTGTCCACCGGTCGGACTCTGAGCCCGCAGCCTCATCAGGACTTTGCACAAACGTTGACAGGGTCAACTTTTGATTGTCACATTACTGTTGGAAGTCTCTCCTTATTCTCTATTTTTCCTGGTGTCAGTGAAGCCCACGCAGCCTGGTTGTCAGAGGGATCGGTCCGTCTTTGGTTCGAGTCCTCGCGTGGGATTCGATGACAGGAGGAAAAGTCCAGGATATCTGAGGACTTTCTAAGCTTCTTGGACTAAATCACAGTGTAGACAGGCGCTCGGCCTTTTGCAGCTTAGAGGACTGTTTATTGAAGGTTACATTAAAAATGACTGTACAGCTTTTTAATGTAGATGCTTTTCTAAGAGGCTCATATTTCTGAATTTTTTGGTTAACGTCAAACAGCAACTCAGGTCCGGAAATTGGTTAACGGACTGTTTGAGATTTTATTTTGGAAATGCACACAACTAAAAATGACGTCAGAATGAAAAAAAACAACAACAAAAAAACAGAGCCATGGCAGTCATTTTAATTCCAAGTTAAATGATGGAACCTAATGAAGCTGCATGTTACTGGCATCAGTGACTCCTCTCTGAACCCATAAACATTAATTTCAGTCACTTGCTTCTTCCTAGCTCGGCTATGTGCAATAAATAAATCATCTAAATAAAAAGAGAAAGGCAGTGTTCAAGTGGCATCCGTTGACTCCTCTGTTGCCCAAACATGGAGGTGGTCGCTGTTAATTAAGGGATTTCACCTCCCACACATCATTTAGTCCTCTAGAGGTGCAGCAGTGATGAAGGAGCCCACAGCTCCACCATGACAAAATCATCTCTTTAAAAAAAAAAAAGAAAGAAAAAAAAAGATCATGCTTAACTTCCTCATTTCAAGTTTCTCAGGACAGAGAAACTAAACAACTGCTCTGCAGAGGGCAAACAGCATTCAGCCTCTGTGCTCTAAGGATCATACCAGTGTTTTTACACAGTTCACCTGACCTGCTACAAACAACGTACAGGAAGTGTCGGTGTGTTTCAAACATGATGTTTCTGCTTTGAATTCTATTGATGCAGGAAACGGTATCATGTATCATCATGACTCACCTTCATTCCCAAACTGAGGAAATAATTTTGTTCAAATTTCTTCAGTTGTCTCTAGACAAACTAAAAATGCAGTTGCACAACCATGTGTCAAGGTCCACTTACTAGCTTTTTCTGAGGCTTTCAGCCTTATCCCTCAGAAGACTGATCGTTTTGCCAAATTGTAAATATTACTTTGGCAAAATACTTTGAATTTGAAGTTACTTGCTAGGTTTTTTTTTCAAAAACTCTCAATCACATCTCATGGTCTTCATCAGCATGACACGCTCTTCTGCTGATGAAGACCATGAGATGTTGAAAGGACTAGTATGTGCATCTTGAGTGTTGAGTCACATGAGAATGAACTAAATCCAGTGAAAAGCTAGTGTGCATATCATTGATTTACATTTTTCCCTAAAAAACCTTTATTACCAGTTTCATAACAGATTTAAAAGCTGTTCCTGAATTTTTCCAGCTGTATCTCACAGTCATGAGTCATAAGTCAGATATCATTTGTAGGAAATCAGGGGAGAATGCAGAAAAACCACTCGTATGGTCCAAGTAGAATTTGAGATGTAAATCTTTTTAAAGTGTACTGTGTGTTGTACTGACATCTAAAGGGGCTGCTCTCTTCTCCTCTGGTGCTGGGCCGGACAGTTCTGGGTTTTTTTTTTCTCATCCATGTTTGAGTAATGTCGGTCTCAGACGTCCGCCTCGGTCCAAAGGCATTCAGTCTCCGTGCATGGATCAGTGTCACCAGAAGGAAGAGAGTAAATACATCTAAGTGCTGGCATTAAAAAAAAACCAAGAAACTTTATGTTGCATCACCACCTTTGATTGACAGCGGAGTTTAGCTCCCTGTGCAGCAGCACTCTGTCCCTCCTCTGTACAAACCCGTCTCTTGCCTTGTGAGGCTAGGTTAGCTGTGAGCCCATATTGTGGCTGCACTTTTGTTTTCTTTGTTTGAAGCTTTTTTTCTCTCTCTGTTGATGACCTGAACCACTCATGAGATGGACTCTGGGGAAAGAAACTTTGGAAATCGCAGTTCACATCTTGGTGAACACTAAGGTGTATTATAATGACACTGGGCAGCAAAACACAAGAAGATGTAATCTAGTGGCTTAATTTGAGACTGCGTCTCAGTTTAGAAACTGTACTGTAATCTTCATGTACTTTAAAGTGTAGATTGTGAATTATTTCATGTATGTATACCAAGAAAACTATCTTCTGAGTTGGCCGACTTGGGGCCAACTGTATGGTTTTGTTGCACACATTACTGTTACAAAATGTACAAATCAAACCTATTAAAACTCAACTTATCCACATATCTGTGTGTACGGGCTTGTTCTGCATCTCAACCACCACGTGTGCTTTTACTCTCCATCAGTTAATTTAAAGGTAGAGTCTGTAGGTTTGTTCATTGTGGTTTGTAAACACAACATTCAGTTTGGGCCCCTCCTCTCAGGCTCAACTGTGCACGCCAACGTAACTCACAGGCGGCCATATTGGGTCACTCAACTTGCTCTGACTCTGGCTGTAGTAGATGGTGATCCAGTCATCTGCACTAAAAGACTCTGTGAAATTTTCTCTGTATATAGCTATTATTTTAATGTTACTTTCACTTAGTAAGTACATAGTTAAATGATACATGATTTTAAGTATGTTGGATCATAACATTTCTGACATTCATAACAAACCAAACCGTTTGAAAAATCAAGTTCTGGTTCTTTTAGTAGAACATGTTCCTTAGGCATAACGCTCTAGGGACCGAGTGGACGAGCCAAGATGGCAGCCGTATGGCGCCGCCATGTCATTGGGCAGCAGCGTTTTGTGAGTTACTTGTCTTCTTATATAAGAAATTCCATTAGCCTCTGTAGCGTAGCTCTGAGCAGCTTGCGGCTCTGCTCCGCTGTTCTAAAAATAGCTTGCACCGACAATTAAAGGTAACAAACCTACTGCTATGACTATAGCGATTATGGCAATGGGCCAATTTGCCAAAATGTTGAACTATCCCTTTAAGATTCATAGGAGATGATTGGTGGTAGATTCAGTTCTTTCTGCTGGCCTGCACTGATTGACGGTGGAATCAGTCAATCACAGATTGATTCCACAGAGCCTCCTGTTGGTTGTCGGTATCCTCAGACCACATTAACCACATGTTATGACTTCAGGGAAAAGGCACCAGAGCTAAGACAGTCAGACAGCTTCTTCCACCAGGCTGATGTTTGATTTTCTACAGCATTTAATTCATATCTATAATAATATAATATTCATCTTAGGTGAGAGAGAAACAACTTTTCGATTCTTCCGTATGTCTTTGACATACAGAAAACTGACAATAAAAATCTCTGAATCTTTGAAAGAAATACACTTTGTATACATTTACTCTTGACAGTGCAGCGTTTGGAGTGAAAGTGTTCTAAATGTGTCATTGTTACTGTTTATATTTAAATGCTGTTCCCTGACCACCCATGAGCTGACTCTGTCTCAGGCTGTTCACCACGTTGTTCTCTGAGCCTGTTCCTCATACCGACCGTTGTGTTGCTTTGCCAGCTTGGCTTGTTCTGTTCTGTACTGTGACGTCCAGAAGTTGAATATGGAGTTTGTGGAGGGAAGCAGAGGAATCTACAGGCCCATCAGGGTATGTCAGCTTGTTGCTTTGTTTCTACTGGACTTAGACTTTTCAGGTGTAGTTCATCAAGTTAAAGTTAATGACTAACATGATATTGTCTGGTGTACAGGTCTTGTTTGATACACCGATCTATAAACGAGCTCTTCAACTCTGCTGGCATATCAAAAGCTACAAGTCTCAGGTGTGAACTGCAATCCTTCATAGTCCACACAAATCCAGATACACCAGATAAGTCCTGATGAACGTTGTGTTGTGTTGTGTTGTGTTGTGTTGTGTTGTGTTGTGTTGTGTTGTGTTGTGTTGTGTTGTGTTGTGTTGTGTTGTGTTGTGTTGTGTTGTGTTGTGTTGTGTTGTGTTGTCCTGCTTAGAGGTGACATATCTCTTTAATGGTTTCCAGGTTGCACTTCTGATGGAGCTCCTGAGCCTTCAGCAGGAAAACCAGATCCCATCTTGGGTGACTGCTGAAGACATGATCCAGCTCATCTTGGAGAAGAGCAAAAGTACTCTGAGAGAGCGGTGAGTTGCCCACACCTACACCAGTCTGCATCCAGAGGCGTTGCAACAGGCAGGCAGCCCAGGCAATTGCCTAGGGCCCTGAGCTGGAAGGGGGCCCCCAGGGGCGGCTGACATTGGTCCATATCGGTGACAACCTGATGTTGTCACTGGCTATGTAGGCTACATCGAATGTTGTGCATAGTCAACCCAGTATCATATATAAAAGTGTAACCACCTAGCGACAGCAGAAAACATAGCTGTTTCTAATTCTAAGTCTGGATCTGAAAAAACAACAAGCAAGCGAATGATTATGTACATTCACTGAGCAATTATTATGAAAATAAAATATATATTTCTCACTAGAAATGTAATCAAAGGGCATTTTTATGCAGAAACTACCTAAAAATATTGATTTTTCCACAAAAAATGATAGAAATATTTGCTATGTTTTTTGTTCTCACGGCTGGAAACTTGAGAGTCACGTGATTTGGATGCAAAATAATACGAAAAAGAAAATAGTCTGAAAAAATGTAACCATCATACGATTTAAGAGCCGTTATTGTAAACCCTCTATGTTTTTGCACTTTGGACCAACGTAGCCAAGGTACGTTTTATATCAGACTGGGTTGGCATAGTATGCAGAATTGAATCATCAATAATTTGGGATTTTTAGATTCATTAACAGTTAATGTTACCTCTTGCCTGGGGCCTCCAGAGTGTCTCTCTCCAGAGTGGCTCTTCTCATATCTCACATCAATCTGTCTGTAGTGATACAAAGTAGAAGCTAAAGTTTGTGTTTTGTGTCTGTTTGAAGTCTTTGGGAGTTTGAGCTGCAGGGCTTTGATGAGGATGAAGCTACGCCACTTCTGACACTGGTAAGACAAGAATCCAGAGTCGACTGGAGATAGATAGTTTATCATATCATGTCCATTTTAATCTCTACTTATGCAATAACTGCATTTCATATCTAATTTGCTTTTAGTTGTGGGCAGTGAACGTCAGTAATAAAATGAGGGATGTTGAATTTGAGGCCAGAATGCTCCTCAAGTCCCCAGAGGCTGTACCTCCTAATTTTCAGTGAGTTAAATTACACATTGACAGCTCGACTAAACTGGTTTCAATATGTCTGTGATTTTCTGAATGGTTTCTGAATTTGCTTTTTTATTGATTTGCAACCCACAGACATCATACAGTCCTCAACATGGCACAAGACTACGCCAAGATCCTGTGGGATCTGGAGGCCCCCGGCTCCAAACTGCTCTGTCCACGCCAAGTGGTGCTAGAGGTGGTTCCCAGAGTCCTGCAGGGCTTCTGGGTGCTCCCCCCTCGAGCCCTCTTGAACATGCCCTCCCAGCTGCTCAGCAAACTCTCCGTCGGCGTCACAAAGGCCACTTTGGACCGTGTCTGTGACGCCCTGGCCGCTGTGGGACGTCAGGCCAGCTTCAGCCGCTCCATCAGGGACAACATGGTCCTGTCTGTCCTGACAGAGATCAGGCAGACGTGGCCACATGACGTCCTGGTGGACAGCATCAAGAGCTTCTCTCCAGTTCTGCTGAGTGAAATAGCAGACGTCACAATGAGGCACATTTGTGAGATGTTTCAACCCCGGAATGCTGACGTTGCCGTCTCTGAGGAGCAGCAAATCAGTAATCCAGAGATAAACCACTGTGGTTGAAGGTCCACTGTTACTTCCTGCTGAACCTGCAGAAGAATCCAGCCTGGACCTGGACCCTCAACCCTCCTCTCAACCCTATTTACTTGAAATATATATTTAATAACATCTATACATATATGTGTTTGTGTGTGGAATATAATTGTCCTTACCTGTCTCCCGAAGATGCTACACTTACCTTTCCTAAAAAAGAAGAAAAATCAAAACGTACCTTCTTCTCCTTCTTGTGTGTGAAGAAGTCTCGTGTAAATAGGGGAGACTGGGGATGGTTGTAACAGCATCACTTTCACCAATAAGGGATAACATTAGAGTTATGTGATCAATATCATGTGTACCCACTCACTCCCTGACATTGCATGTGAATTTGCATGGCTGTGTCAATAAGTGTGTAGGTTTTACAGCCAAAAAAAACATTTTTTTAGGTAAAAAACTAATAATTTGGACCAAGCCTAAATTTTGACTAGTATCGATACCGTTGAAGTTTGAATTAGGTAACTTGTATAAGATGAAAGAGCAGGTTCTCAGGTAAAATATGAGTCATTTCATCAATGTTTATTTTAAACCACCATGGTGGTACAGCTGGTCAAACAGTGGCTGACAGGGGTGTGGATGGTTGTTACACCTTTTACCTTTGTTGTTTTATTAGTGTAAGTGTCATTAAGTGTCACCATCTTTCCTGGAATTGTATGATCTGCTTCTGACCTCCTGCTGAAGGTTTCCACTCATACATGTTCAGCATTCACTGGTATTATCAGAATATGTTCTAATGTTAGGATCCACACCACTGTCACTGTGCTTCATTTAGCCGCCAGTGATGAATTCTTTTTATTCATACTGAACCATAGGAAGATGCTTTAGTGTTGGAACATGCACAATAAACTTACTTAGATGCATGTTTCTGTGGTTTGGTCTCAGTTTTTAGTTTTTAATCTCACTGTTACAATTAACCCCAGGTTGTGTGTCAACCTACCCTGGTAGTGGGGCAGGTTCTAACAGTGGTACTCCTTGCATTTGACATCAAATAGTCAATTCTGTGATATACCTTGAGAAGTTTAGGGCATTGCTATTTGTAGAGGACAAATGAGGGTACTCAAAATTTGAGAGCTCTACCATGAACACTTTGCAAGTTATGAGAGCTGAGACAAAAAGTGTTACAACCATCCCCAGTCTCCCCTACTTGTCTTTTTCATTGTCATTTGGCATGCTTTCTAGTATTATTTTATTACTTTAACTAAGTTTAAATACTGACTATTAGAATGGATTGATTTGATTATATATTTCATTTAGATGCCCTTCTCAAATACTAAATTATTCTCTCCGGGCTGACTCACATTACTTCCTTAATTTATGCCTAAACCTAATTTTAAGTCTAACCCTATATTATTGATAACTTAATTGGATATCCTAACCTTAACCATTCATTATACACATAGCTAAACTTAATTATAATGATACATTTCCTAATTAATAATTATACAGTAACATTGTATTCATTCATTACCTCTCCCTTTCTTTTTTTTCCTTATAAAACCTCATAAAAATCCTAACCATCACAAATTAACATTTAACTTGAATAATAACAACTAATTGCGAATGCCTATATGCCTACGACCTTAACCTTTACATGTTCTCTCCTGTTCCTGTCTCCTGAGGTGATGAGTGAGAGGGTTTCCATGGAGTTTTTCCTCAGTCGATGTGAGGGTCTAAGGACAGAGGATGTTGTTACGATGCCATGTAAAGCCCTTTGAGACAAACTGTTTGTAAAAACGGGCTATACAAATAAAATTGCCCCCTTGCCCCTTGTTGTAATAACGTGTTTTGAACCTCTCTGCCTGCTTTGACCTATTGACCTCTCCCTGGGGCCCACTAACACATTTGAATATTAATACTGCCTTATAATAATTTCTTTATAGCCTAACTATTTGAGTTTGACTATATTGTTATTGTTATCTGGCTATACACTTTCTTTATAATCTAAAACATATATAAACATCACATTAGGCTCATACTTCTATTCCTGATATCAATATCTGATGCAAGTGAAAACCTGCAGTGCCTGTAGCCTACATGTTGTACACTTTATACAACATTATTGTCCCTAACCTAAACCAGAACCAGAACCAGACAGTGCTGCTGTGACAACCTGTTGAGTCTACAGTCGGTTGAGGCCAGGGAGGACGGCAGCGAGGATCCCAGCCCTGAGACGGAGCCAAAGTTACTACAACACCAGATTCTGTTGTAGTTACACCACCTGCATCCAAGGTTCAGGCCCAAGAGGAGCTGAAGCGAGCAGGTGGGTGAGTTGGACGGAGGGGGACAGGGTGCAGATCCAATGTCAGGATTGGGGGGGGACACAAAAGTGATTTTTTTTTTTTTTGCCCATATGCAGCTCATAACATGCCACCATAAATCACAACTTGGTAGAGGCTCATCAAATCATTCAAAAGGTACAGCACAGGGAATCATTTATTGTGCTTAGCTTTCTTGTTTACTTGTCCTAAACAGCCAACAGCACGTATCACTGCTGTTATATTAGTAAATTATAATATTAAGACCTTACACTGGCTCCCAGTCAGCTACAGAATAGATTTTAAAGTTCTGCTACTGGTTTACAAATCACTGAATGGTTTAGGTCCAGGATACATGAATGACATGTTAGAGTATAAACCCAGCAGAGCTCTGAGATCTACTGCCTCAGGTCAGATAGTGGAGCTCAGAGTTCAGACCAGACATGGTGAAGCAGCATTTAGCTGTGATGCTGCAACAAGTGGAACAAACTACCAGCAGACCTGAGATCAGCCCCAACTGTCAGCACTTTTAAATCCAGGTTAAAAACATTTCTCTTTTCACGTGCTTATAGCTGAGAACTTAAAACTTTATCTATTTTATTTAATTTTACTTTTATTTGCTCTTGCTCTTAACTCTGTTTTTAGTGTTTTGTTTGTTTTTATTCTGTCTTATGCTTATTCTTTTTTTAATGTTTTGTCTTTATGTAAAGCACATTGAGTTGCCTTGGTATGAAATGCGCTATATAAATAAAGATGCCTTGCCTTGCCTTGCCTATTAAGGGTCTCGGACATGTAATATCTACTCACATTATTATCTCTCACCTCCCTCTGACCCTCCCAGATCCCCAGTTCTTCTCCCCATCTCCCTTTTCTCCCAGTGTATGGATCTACTTTATGCATGATTCATTGATATGGATGAATATAAAAATGTAAAAAAAACAGGATGCCATCTCCCATGTTGTAATAAATGGTCGGGCAGTGGAAACTGTACAAAGTTATAAATACCTTGGGACTGTTATTGACAACAGATTAACCTTTGAACATCAGATTGACCAAGTATGCAAGAAAGCTCACCAACGCATGTATTTTTACCGCAAACTCAGGCACTTTAATGCGGACAGCACTTTTATGAAGATGTTTTACTGTTGTTTTATTGAATCTGTTCTTATCTTTTCTTTTATCTGCTGGTATGCATGTATGTATTTTAACTTTAAAAAACAAAAACCGTCTGCACAGCATTGTAAAAGAGTGTAGCAAGATTGCTGGGGCTAGCTTAAATAACTTGCCATCCTTACATAAACACAGAGCCATTAAGAAAGCCCGGTCGATCCTGGATGACCCCAGTCACTCCCTGCACCCAGAATTCACGTTGCTTCCATCTGGCCGTAGTGTCCAAGAGATGTAAAACCAACAGATACAAGAACACCTTTATTCCCACTGTTACTAGTCTTTTAAACACTACCATGTGAGTCTTCTAACTTTTATCCTTGGGCTGCCTTTTATTTTATTTTATTGTATCATGTGTATGCTGTATTTTGTATCACACTCTCATGCTATTATGTCCACTGTTGGGTGAGTTTTTCATGTGTTTTTATGTATGTATGATGTGGTTCTCCTTTTTCTCTCTGCTGGCTGTTTTTTTACCCTAGGGCAGAAAGCACACTGAACAGGAGAGGAGCCCAAGTGCTGTTTAGGACGTCAATCATTATCTTATATTTTGGAATTGTTCAGTAATATGACATTAATAAATGAAAACAAATTGTCTTTATGTTTATATCTCACTGGGTTTTAAGAACCTAAAGTGAAAAATAGACACTGGTCTCATGAACAGGTCACAGAGTGGAAAGCTTTAGTGTCTCATAACAGTGACGGTGGATTAAAGGTATGTCGCTATGTTGAAGCTTGAAACCTCATATCTATTGTCGCCCTATCGTTTTCTCATTCCCTCAACTTCCCTCAGAAAAGAACAGGAAATGTGCTATTGTTCTCCTGCCACAGCTCAGCACTGAGATAAGCTGCTGCAGCCGGAGGAGTGTGTGTGCCAGTGTGTACTTCACACAAACTGTAGGGAGCTTTATGTCCTCTAAACATCTCTTATCAGAGTTAGTCTAGTGTTTATCTATGAGTTTTATGCTCTCTATTGTTGTTGTTCATAATCTATTATGTCAGTGAAAATAACAGGAATAACCTGAAATTTGATATCGTGAGTTATGTCACAGAACACATTCAGACCGCTTCACACTTAAAGGGATAGTTCAACATTTTGGCAAATTGGCCATTGCCATGATCCCTATTTAGGAGTAGGTTCGTTACCTTTAATTGTTGATAACCCTAACCCTGACATTCTGTTATAGCGTGGTGAATGTGCAGGTCACAACTTGTCCACCAGAGCATTTTGGAGTTGTTGGATTGTGTATTTGATGAGTTTGATGAGGGAAACCAAGAAATCCCATGAGCCTCCATAGTGTAGCTCTGAGCAGCCTGCCGCTCTGCTCCGCCGTTCTAAAAATAGTTTGCACCAACAATTAAAGATAACAAACCTACTGCTATGACTGTAGCGATTATGGCAATGGGCCAATTTGCCAAAATGTTGAATTATCCCTTTAACTGAGTTGTACATGTGACAGTAAAAGTCGTCCTTGTTCTGGTTTCATCTCACAGATTAACACAGTTCCTGAGATTCTAGTTTCTGTCCTGAGTGACCTGCAGTGTGAATGTGGGACCTTGTGTCTGCAGGATCATTAATCCAGAGCACAAGGTTCACCCTCAGCAGGACAATGACTTTCAGAGCACCAACAAGTCCTCTGGCAACCGTGCAGGTAATTCATCAACTCAGTCTCTCTCTTGTTTTGTCTTCAGTTAGTGAAGACAGAGCACACAGAGCTCACTCCACAGAATCTATCATAGAGAGCAGGATGGATTATACTCATCAGGTCGATCGACTGTTTGATTTCTTATATCACTATTATTTTTTTAAATAATCTTTTTTAAGAAATCCAAGTACAAAGAGATGAAGTTACACACATTTCACGTTGCCTTTTCTATTTATTTTTACCCCAGTATCCAAAACAATCCCAAGGCCCTCAGAAGAGGGGCTAATAGCATTAAAGAGGAACAGTAGAGCAAAGTCTCTGTATAGGAAATATTAGATAAGTACAAAAAGTCTTTTATCACTGTTATCACTCATAATTTATAATAGTATGATGTGCTGTGTAATTACTATAATAACCACTGCAGGGCAAATTCTGTTGACATTTGAAGTTATTAGCTACAACGTCAGACATGCTCTATAAAAATGACAAGTTTGGTCTCTCTATTATGTAAAATACCAAATGTGTCCCACCTGGAATAAAATCAGTGGTCAGATTGCTGGTCCACATGTGCACCTCTAAAGTTAAATAATCTGACAGTGATAGTTTTCTTTATAGAATACAAAACTAAATAATCCCCAGTCGAGTTATAATGCTGAAATGGTGCAAATGAACCCAGGTACCGGTGCATCCTGTGGGACCCTCTTCAGGAGGCGTGAAGATTATGAATTTCTGTAACTGGAGAACAACAGTGAATTCCTCTGACAGTAATTGTCTTTGGTTTCCACATGCTCGCAATCTCGCAGTTGTACCAGTTAGGCTTGATGACATCCCTCTGGGCCTTATTTGCTGAGACAGTATACTCCTTTGTTGAACACACAGCTCTGGTGTTGTTTATGGCAAATACTCTCAGGCTGCAGCAACAACACTCTCACTGGTCAGTGGGGACTCGGGTCTGACACTGGCAGCCTCTGTGTATTAAACATGTGCATTGGTGTCACTACTGTCCCTTTAGATATGCGTTTAGGAATGGACATAGCGATGTGGGCTGTGGAGGCCTGCACCGAGGAACTTGTTCCATTCCTTCATTTCTATTGTATAATGGTTAACATGGAGTAAATATTCCTACACACAAATCTGTGGTTTCCACTGAGTGCACAGGTCATGTGTTTTCACTGCAGGACTTTAGTGAATTTTATCATCCTTAAAGAGTTTACATTCTGTTGCTATGTGAGTTGCTATGGTTGACTGACATATTTTCAAATAAGATAAGATAGTAGGAAGTTAAGATAGTCCTTTATTAGTCCCACAATAGGGAGATATTCTGTTTCACAGGAGGAAAGAAAAGCTGCAGTATCTGACACAAATACTTGAAAAGACAAATATTAGATGTTATGTAGCTACAATTCAATATTCACAGAAATGTAGCCTACACAATGTGAAATGGGGAATTGCAGCAAATGCTAGGCCTATCTTAAACAGCTACCCTTGTGTGGTGTTTGTTTAAATGGAAACCTTGAGCTAGTTTAACACCTGGCATATTTGTATTTATAATGAAAATTAACGGTTTGGTAGTGTGGAGATAATGTAGTGTCAAAATCAAACCATAAAAATATATAACATAGGCCTAGCTATTACACAGTTGAGCAAGGTTCATAGAGATATGCGTTTACAGTGTCATTTCCATACGAATCTGATAAAAGTAAAAATGTAATGGGTGAAATTGCCATTAATCACAAATGTTGGCTGTAGGAGCACATGTGGCAGTGACAGAGGGACGGGGAGAGGATGTGATGTGATGATGTGATGTGATGAGCGCTCGCTGTGTTATCCAACGTGTTTGGATGGATCTGAGCCGGGGGGGCGGAGCTGACTGAGCTGACTGATGTCCGGGCAGGTCGGCTAGGCGTACCGGTATTGAGGAGAGACGAGAGGAGAAGTATCACGCACTTTGTTTTTAAACCACCTTGTGATTTCCTTTTCTCCACACTTGTCTCTCCGAATAGTCTAAAACGGTGATATAAAGATGGGGAACCGGGTGGCTCGTGAGGACTACGAGTGGGTGTACACGGACCAGCCGCACGCCGACAGGAGGAAAGAGATTTTGGGTGAGCTAGCTTATCCTCCGACACATTTTTGATAAGCTGTAATGTTAGTTTAAATTCGCTGTGGCGACGTTAACCTATGTGGTGGGGGGCTTATTTAACAATATGGTGGTTACTAGACAGTGTAATAAGCTTATTAAACGACCACCACAGTGGTTAAGCGACCCGGTTTGCTAACGTAACCGAGCTAACGGTCCTGTACCATTTGGCACGAGCCCCGGCTAACGTTAACTAAGTAAACGAGGTTGAGACGGCGTCAACTTGGGGCCGTCGAAGTAACTGGCATTAAGTAAAGCTGGTTTCCATAGAAATATAGATATATAGTCTATATACACATATACAAGGTAGTTGCAGCTAGTTAGCTAAATGTAACATATTAATGTTAGCAGAGCGCAGCCACTCCCTGAAGCACAGCCGCCCCCCCGGCTGAGCAGGGGGAAGTTACGGTAACGGCCTCTGTAACCGCCACAGACGGACTCACTCCACCAGCAGTCACACCAGGCTGTGACAGTTACTCAGCCATGAAACCTCTTGACGGGAAATTTAGGTTTTCCATATAAAAGCGATAAGAGGTTGCGAACAGTTTACGGAAGTAAACTTATCTGGGTAAATGCTGTGACACATTCAGGAGCAGAGAAGTAGCCTGAGACATTACATGATAACGCAGTGCTGGAGACAGCTACAGGCCGCAGTTACACCACAGGCTTGCTTTTTCCCCATAGTGCCAATGTTTTACTTTTCGACAGGGTTGCATAAACGCAAGGGTCCGCGTGACGTAAACTCCGACCTGTGTGAACGTGCCCTTTTATAAAAATCATGTGTCTGCTTGCTTGTGTGCCCCAGGCCCCGGGAACCTGACTGAGCTCTGGATAATTAAAGGATGCATAGGGTATATAACTTGTGTATGTAGAGCTGCTATATATAGGTGCAGCAGATAATTGCTTTAAACTTTTAAATGAGGCCAAACAGTTATCAAAATTTGTGTGTTTATCTCCAGGGGCCATTCATTTGAAAAGATGCCAAAATTTCTTGATAGCTGCTGTTTCTGGTTTATGAAACCTTTATTTTACCACTAAGTTTTACCCATTGAACAAAGCTCAATGATTTTGTAATGCAATCCTATTTTGTAATGCAATCCTATGTTTTGTGAGTAAAAGTTTTGCTACATTTTTTTTTTTTTTTTTTTTTTTACAGTGTACCAAATGTCACTCTTGTTAAAATGTTAGGTTTGACAGCTGGATTATTCAGATGAAAAAGTAGTGAATGAATGTATTAGAAAAAAAAGCAACTTCCATATCAGAAACAGTAGCCATCTTGGACTTGACCAGTGGCTCATGTGTTTTATCCACATACCCAAGAAGGATACTTAGTTTAGCATTTGTTTGATTGCAGCTATCCGCCGGATTATGTCTTTTGTAAACAGGTAGAGTTAAGTTGTCAACACAAAGTACTGCTGTTGTGTTGAGTCATGGGTAAAGATAATTCACTGATGACAGATCTGTTCCCTGGGTTGAATTATTCATGTGGATTCGTACTGAATGTTGCAATATCAGGAGACTTTTAGACACAGCTGGTTAGTTTGGAAGCTGAGAAACTATTTCTATTATGTTTTTATTAAATGTTCATTATACTATTATTTGATTAAGAATTGATTTTGTAATGAACATCATAGTAGCATAGTGAAAAAAGAAAGTTTTCAAGTATTTTTAAAAAAGTACTTGAAATTTTCCAAAAAAAACCCCCAAAAATAGTGAAATCCCACAAAAATGTGCCTACACAACTCATCTTTAACTTAATTTTGAAACGTTTCCAGCAGCATTTCTTAGTGTGTTTCTGGTATAACTCAATTGCATATTACCTTCCATGTTAGAGTCACACTGAACAAACCCAGCAGTGTATGCAAAGTACTTGGTTTACACACCAAAGTACTACAAACAAAAAAAACCACAAAACAGCAACATAACTGTATAAATTCAGCAGGAAGTGTTTTTAACAGTGACCTTTGCTCAGTCTGTGCGTTCTGCTCATGCTGCACTTCTACATTTACTTTCTTAACATTTTGTGATCATATTGTGGCCTTGCCGTTGCTTGTGAAGAGCTTAGTTGTGTGCAGTCACACAGTCACATGCCTCAGGCCTCTCCCACAGAGCCGGCGCAACAGTGGGAGGGGGGAGTCGAATAACACAGGACGTGCCTCCTGGTCATCAGGCTGATAGGCTGTTTATGTAGCCCCAGGGGGGGTCCTTGTTGCACTTTGCATCTCTTTGGAAACAATTGAATATTTATTGACTGGGCAGATAAAGCTTTGTGTGACTTTGTGGATTTTAGCATAGTGATTATATTCACTGTTCAGCATAATCGGTTCCTTTGTTTCATACATTTTTGACAATCTTTTTTTTTTGTATCGTTGAAAATGGCTGAAGTCACAGTTTCTAGACCAACTCAGTGCTGCAAATACTACTTCACTTAAAGGTCCAGTGTGTAAAATGAGGGGAAAACAGTGACATCTAGCATACCGATTCTATTATTTATCTATTAAATAATTATATTGTTTATATGAATGTGAAACCCTTTAAACGTGCTCTCTGGTTGGCTGGATTTTCCATTCCGTACAAACATGGCGGTGCAAGATGGCGACCCTCTCTAAGCAAGACCCTTACTATATGTAGCCTATACAGCGGGGAAAATAAATATTGAACACGTCAACATTTGGCCATGGCCTCCATGTCTTGCATGGTGTGCGTGCATGGACGCCATGGCGGTTGAGTGCATTACTTATTGTTTTCTTTGAAACAACTGTACCTGCTGATTCCAGGTGTGTCTGAAGCTCTCCACCAGTGGTCCTGGACTGTTAGGGAACCCTTCTGATTATTGTTTTGACTCTTCTGTCTGAAATCTTTGGTTGCGTAGGTCTTTAGACAGCTCTCTGCTATTACCTATCATGCAATACTTATTGTCTGACTCCTTGGTGGTGAGAAACCTTTTTAAAAGGCATCAATCAGGACTAAACCAGCAGATATTACTTTGCACGGATAGGAGACAGGATTACATTCTAAATACTGACAAACTCCAGCTGCTTTCTTGGCTTTCCATACCTTTTTGCCCCTCCTTTTCTTCATGTGTTCAATACTTATTCCCTGTGTCATTTTACTTTATTACACATAACTTAATTTATGGACATTAATGTTCGGATTTCTTTGTATGTGTGCATTACTTGGGTTGATGCCGACATCTGGTGAAAATTTCATGTCAATAGCTCTATTAGAAATATATTTTCTGAGAAAAATGTTGACGTGTTCAATACTTATTTTCCCCGCTATATATGAAAGAAGAATTATAAGGCTATGAAAACCAAACAGATTTTATTTTATAGCGATTATAAATATGTAGTATATTCATTTTTTTTTGCCAGTAAACCTTGCCAAATATTACACACTGAACCTTTAATTAGCAGCATCAAATATGTATAGATGTTGCAGTAGCTTCAGACTGTGCACATTCTGCTCCACTTGAGGGTCTGTGTGATGCTGGTTCCTACTGGGAGTGACTGTGTGGCAGTTGTTAAGCTGTTTCACTTTGAACAAAGGAGTTCATGATATCCAAATTAACTGTATGGCTTTTCCCTCCTCCTTTAGCTCGATGACATTGATAGATTAACTCATATTCAGTGTAAAGGTCAGCCATGCATCCATGTACAGTGACTTGTTAAACCCATCAGCTGGCTTATCAACACCTGGCTGTTTGTACAGTCAGCCGCAGTCCACACACCGAACCACTCGACAGGACTTGATGCAAATAAAAGCAGAGCTAGACTGAACTCCTCCGGAACTGCTCCTGTGCAGAAATTTAAAGGACAAAGGACCACATTAGATTAACTTTGGAAAACATTCATATGGAGATACAGGAATGCCTAGCACATTTTTTGACCTTGGAAAGAGTGGTCGATAAAGCAATCCTAACATAACGTCAGGTACAAGAACACGGCACATAAAACTGAACCAATAAAAATCCTAGATAAAGAGATGGGGTTTCAAAATCATCCAAGTAAGTTGAACTGCTGATCGAAGCTCTGGTACTAAAGTCTTGTTTTACAGCCGCTACTCAGTCAGCAGCCGTCAGCAGGTACAAGCAGAGTAGTCTATTATAACCTAAACCTGCTGAAGTATGACCGGAGGAGAGCCAGGTCAGAGTCTGAGTCCTGCCTGGTGCAGGGAGGCTGACATTACAGCGGGGTGGGAGGTATGCGAGAACCCTGCTGTTTACTCCCAAACGTCTGCGTCCGCTTCCACAGGGACCTGTGTTGTGTCATTAAACAAACACACACCACCCTGCGTGTTCTGACTGGTGTGTTAGAGTGAGGCATTTCAAACAGCAGCAGCCAGGAGATAAAACACAGGTGTTACTGCTGCAAGTGCACCACAGATTTCTGGTTATTGGAAGAATCAAGGCTGGAACAAATTCCTGACATGCTAACCAGTTAGTAATGATTGGCACTGGCTAGTGAACAACTGACTCTTCCAGCCTGTTGAATTACTGCTCAGAGAGAGAGACTGTGTAATACCTGACGCTAATCACCTGAAATGCCTTGACTTGGTTCCAGTGACCTATCAGTGATTCAGATAACCAGGAGTGAGTAAAAGGTTTTACTGCACACTGCCCTGTTTGTCAGCTGTCTGCCAGCACTCTGACACATAGACCAGGGCTCTGGTCTAAAAATCACAACTTAAATCTCAGAATTCCGGGATTTATTTATGTATTCTGTAAATATCAGAATGACTAGATTAAAGTGTGCGTATTATTTTGGCAGGTTTTGAGGTTGTCATATGAGTCGTAATATAAGTGGGAATTTTTAGCATTTTCATTGTCAGAATATATAAATAAGTCTGTACCGAACAATTACAAGAGATGTAATTTGTGTGTCTCTTTCAAACTGCAGAGTGTGTTCAGTCCTTCATGATCACATCTGCTCACTGAAGCAGAATCAGAACCACAACTCATGATGAGTGTGTAATCTTCGCTTACAAACAACTGAAACTGAAACTCCAACTGAAATCAATCAATTCCTTTTATTTGATGAAGAGGGACAATGTACATTGATAAGCATTTTAAAATAAAATGTAAATGTACTCCATTCTAGCTACCAAGCTAATTTGCATTGCCAGTCCCCCTATACTGAAATAGAAACAAGCAGGTTCAAAAAAACACCATAAGTATAAGTACAGTATTTAAAAACATGGGGCAGGTACCCCTTGAAATGTGTTGACAGAGAACAGAAGCTTGTTTGACTTGCAGCCTCTTGAACTGAACTCATCCTGAACAAAGCGTTTGCGCCAAAGACAAATATAAACAGCAGCTGCAGATATCAGTTGTTGATTAAATCTACCTTCACCCACTGAAACAACAATAGCCTGCTGACTTAAACACAACTTGTTCTCCAGCAGCTACAACTTCCTCCTAAAAAGTGTAATTTTTGGAGTAAAATCATAATATTTATAAAAAAATTTTTTAAAAAAAACTCAGAGGAAACTGATTCTCTAATACTTGTATAATTTGAACTGGGAGTCTCTGACCTCTGCACCTGATGAGAGATTTTGTGGTTGGAACCATAAACGCTGTGCTGCCACAGTAGTGATGCTTTAATCCACTGGTGAAGAACAACAGTGAGGGCCTTGAAGCTACTGTATGCACTTCTCCTTTTGATACACCCACTGTCATCCCTTCACAAACAATCAAAATGAACAAGTCAACAAATAAGAATTGTAATTGTGGCTCCATGTGGAAAATCTTCCCGTTGTCCTGTCCTGTTATTCAACATCAACATTTTACTCTGTTGTGACATTTTTGAATGGAAACAGAAAGTTATTTCTATAAATGTGTACTACTAGATCTTCTCCCTGCATTGATCTTAACTCTGGTCTTTTGTTTTGCTTCTGCAGCCAAATATCCACAAATCAAGTCTCTGATGGGACCCGACCCCAGGCTGAAATGGATTGTGTGCATGATGGTGGCGATACAGTTTTTAGCTTTCTACCTGGTCAAAGACTTGGACTGGAAATGGGTTATGTTTTGGACCTATGCCTTTGGCAGCTGTATCAACCACTCAATGACCCTGGCCATTCACGAGATCTCCCACAACACGGCCTTCGGGAACAACAAGGCCCTGTGGAACCGCTACTTCGCCATGTTCGCCAACCTGCCCATCGGCCTGCCCTACTCGGCCTCCTTCAAGCGCTACCACCTGGACCACCACCGCTACCTGGGCGGAGACGGCGTGGACGTGGACATCCCCACCGAGTTCGAGGGCTGGTTCTTCTGCACGCGCTTCCGGAAGTTCGTCTGGATCATCCTGCAGCCGCTGTTCTACGCCGTCCGGCCGCTCTGCATCAACCCCAAGCCCATCACTCAGCTGGAGCTGACCAACGTGGCCGTCCAGCTGGCCTTCGACGTGCTGCTCTACTGGCTGTGGGGGGCCAAGCCCGTGGTCTACATGCTGGCCGGCTCCATGCTGGGGATGGGCCTGCACCCCATCTCCGGCCACTTCATAGCCGAGCACTACATGTTCCTCAAGGGCCACGAGACCTACTCGTACTACGGCTCCCTCAACCTTCTCACCTTCAACGTGGGCTACCACAACGAGCACCACGACTTCCCCAGCATCCCAGGACGCAGGCTGCCCATGGTGAGTACAGCGCATCACTGGGAGCCACATACACTACTACATACGTGTCAGTGTGTTTACATGCACAGCCAAGTCCAGCTATGCTCATCGCTCCATTGGGGCAGCTCCTTGTTCCAGTTGACATGCAACGGGGAAAACCGAATAATTGACGGTGTCTCCTCCTCAACATAGATGGTGTAGAGCAGTGGTTCTCAAAGTGGGGTCCTTACCACTTCTGTCTAGAATTTTTTAACTTTTTTTTTGGAGATTTTTTTTTTTTTTAAGAAATTTTACCACTTTTTCTAGAAAATGTTTTACTTATTTTTAATTTTAGAAATTTTACCACTTTTTCTAGAAAATGTTTTACTTATTTTTAATTTTAGAAATTTTACCACTTTT
Source organism: Trachurus japonicus (assembly GCF_045865225.1). Classification (NCBI taxonomy): domain Eukaryota; kingdom Metazoa; phylum Chordata; class Actinopteri; order Carangiformes; family Carangidae; genus Trachurus; species Trachurus japonicus. The sequence continues at coordinate 29,555,821 of NC_140921.1, read as the reverse complement.
TTCTAGAAATTTCACACCATTGGCTCTAATTTGAACGTACACTGACTAAAAAAATAACGTTTTTCAGTTGAAAATATTTGTGTATTTCTGGTGTATGCTTCAAAATATTGTCCAATGGGGGGTCTGTAGTCTAATTTGTGCCAATTTAGGGTGCTTGATGTAAAAAGGTTTGAGAACCACTGGTGTAGAGGCTAAGCCAATGCTTGAAGCCAATGAGGCATTTCAACAAGAAACATATGATGTGCTGCTTACTTTTCCATGACGGATGAATGGAAGTAAGTCCACTTGATTTTTAGTTACGATGCACACAATTCATTTATAGATAGAACACAAAACAATCAACAATCTGCTCTTACAGGTGGCAATAATGTGGACCACTTTCAAGTCGACTTTTTTGTTACCTAGTGGAAAAACTGTAGATAGATAACTTAGAGTTCTCAACTACAGTTTCCGACCAGATGCACTGATCTGGGCTGAAAATATATACAAATGACTCGGGTCCATGGTTTTCCTTCTCTTTTCTTTTTATAAAACACATCTTCTCACTGGTTGCACCGTGTGATGCACTGACACAGCAGCCCAGGCGCTTTTTTTTTCTCTCTTCGGGCTGGGTCCGGGCCGGCTTCTCTGCTCCACTTTGTGCCGTCTCTACTGTTGTGAAGCATGCTCACATGCATTGTCCAGTTTCAGTCAGATTAAGGCGTAGACATGCAGAAAAAAACTGGATACCAATGCCAATCACATTAGCTGAGTGTTTTAGTTGGATCTGGATCTTTAGTTGTCCAGTGATAGTCGGATTAGGCCACAATTCATTCTAACAGGAACTGTTTATTTACTCAGTGGTAACTTTAGTTAAACCTGATGGATGTATAATCTGGCATCTCAAACCTGTTTAGTTTGTTAGTGAGGACAATGTGTTGTGTGTTATTATCTCATGAAGTGAAGTGAACTACGTCAGTATCTTGTGAGAATAGTCATCTATGATCATGATGATTTCTCACATGTAAAAAGAATTAATTCCCACTCTCTTTAAATCAGCACATCAGGGTTTCAAACAAACTGGTTCCTTTTCTTTTACTAAATGCCTGTGAGAGCTGGGAAGGTGTTCTCCAGGTTGTTAACATGCCAACATGCAAATCACTCAGTGTTTAATCTGTACATTTTAGTTTTATCTACAGATTCATAAGGACTTGATTTAAATAATCCAGATTCCAGTTAGTACACTAAGCCTCAGACTCATGGCGGAGAGCATGATAAAACGTTTTCCTCAGAAACGGCAACTTGCATAATGAAGACAGCAAAATGAAGTGCAGCCTTCAGCAGTTAAGATAAGACACTCTATAAAACTCATTAGAAATGACTGCCAGGAGCTGTAAAGGTAGTTTATTCTACCTGTCTGTCAGCAGCATGGACTTAAGTTCATGTTTGATCCACTCATTTCCTGGACACACCGTGGTCATGTGGCGTTGTCACGTAATTACTTGGAAGAAGTAAATTTTCTTTGAAACTCCGTTGTAAATGTAATTACACTCCCAGTTCAAATGACTGGTGTGTGATGGTGAACACACCAGCCAGTGATCCCAGTGACTCCACCACTTCACCTTCCTCTGACAATAAGCTGTAGCCTCCATTTTACCAGTGTGCAACAGGTAGCAGCTCAGTGTGTGTGTATGTGCTGCATTATCTTTAAAAAACAACAGTTGTGGGGCCTGGGGCGGCGTTTAGCTCACTTGGTAGAGCCCCATGTTGAGGCTACAGTCCTCGCTGCAGGCGGCCCCGGTTCGAATCCCGCATCGGGCAGCCCTTTCCTGCATGTCATTCACCCTCTCTGCCTCCTTATTTCCTGTCTCTCTCTCCACTGTGTTATCAATTAAAGGCAATGAAAAAGCCCCAAAAAATATACTTAAAAAAACAAAAAAACCAACAGTTTTTAACCGCTAATATCTCTGTAACAAGCTTATAGGTCACAATAGCCAGTGGAAGTGGATTGGTTGAACTTTACCCTGTATAAAGTGTTAACATTTGATATGAATGAATGAACTATTAAAGCTTGAACATACAAGACTTTATACTGACACATTTTGAGAGAGGAACTACACAGACAGTAGCAGTGTTATGAAATTAATTGATCGTTAAGGTTCCTAAATACCGTCACTTTCCAAAAAAGATTATGTTGGAACCATATTGTACATAACTTCACATAGAATTGGTAGAAATTTAAATGTTAGCGTGTCAGTAATAAAAAAAAAATAAAAAAAACGATAAAAATAAACTTAAACATTTGTTGTAGATGACAATTTATGACTTGAATATTTCAAACACTCCACCTAATTGATCCTATGTTAACAGATACTTCAAATATTTTGTTTTAATAATTAGTAATGCAATTATATTTTTGAATATATCTGATTTTACGCATTTATAGTGTTGTGAACGTAATTAATGCATAATAATCATGATAATTGTGATACTGTGATTACTTCTTTGACAATAAACAAAGAAAATCTGTAACCGTGACAACCCTAGCTGTGTCACGTCAGAGCCACGTCAGCTACCGGCTGTTTCCCTCGCACACAAACAAAAGTGAAACTCTTGTTGCTTCTTGTCTTTCTCCAGGTGAAGAAAATCGCAGCCGAGTATTACGACGACCTGCCTCAGTACACGTCGTGGGTGAAGGTCCTGTACGACTTCATCATGGACGACTCGCTGAGCCCGTACTCGCGGATCAAGAGGAAGCTGAAGGGAGACATCAAGCAGGAGTAACGTCGCCAGAAAAAGAAAAAAAAGCCATCTCCGGGAACAAAGCTGCAAGCGTCGCCGCGACGGCAGCCGGGCTAACCATCCTATAAACTTTAACAAGCTTCTGCAGATTAATCCATTCAACGCGTGAGACGCGGGCGGAGACTGTGCACAGGACTTCTGACGGGACGAGATGTAATCAAAAACCAAGACAAGAGGGTGTGTGAGTGTACCTGGGGCTGGCTGCACAAACACTTCAGGCTTAGTCCAGATAGTTGAGTTTAAGACGTCTCATCTGACTGAAGGAGGACCGAGGTTTAAAACTAACTCCACATGTCTGGTCTGGCTAGTTTAATCTCTCAGCCGTCTGGGAGCACAGACAGAAAGTTTTCCTCGTGTTTCTGGATCCTCGTCTTTAACTGGACCAGTAAGAACTGAACTGGAGACCACAGACGGGTGTGTGAAGTCTTTGTGCATCCAGCCACACAACACCCCCCCCCCCCCACCCACTCCTCTACTGACTGAGAGCAGTGTTCCACGGACAGGTCCCAGCTCCGCCACAGCCCAACCACACCTTCTTGGACTCGCTATTGGTCGACAGCATATCTGTGTGTGTGTGTGTGTGTCTGAAGTGGACCAAAGTTGAACTGTTGAGTGAATCCACTCATGAAGACCCCTCCATTATGAACTGATTGTTGCCTGTTTGATACTACATGTACTGAGTGGATGGAGAGGCTCACACCAGATGCATTCTGTTTGAAACATAGAGATTTGCCCTTTTCCGGCCCATGACCCTGTTTTCAACCGCTCAGCTTTTTTTTTGTGTGTGTAACATATGACACTTTAAATCCACCATGACATGACACAACCTGTGAGTGCGACGCTGTGAGAGGAGTTGCAGCGAGGTTGAGTTGCATGCAAGATCAAAGTGTGTTAGTGCCTCAGCTTTGTCTTCACGTCTGCCTTCATTTGAGTTTTAAGGAATTAGTTCACTTTGATGAGAGAATGTGTGTGTGTGTGTGTGTGTGTGTGTGCGCTCTTCAGGACGGTGGAACTGCTGCTCCTCCTCGAGTCACGTCCTCTGTGTTTTATGTTCAAAATGAATTTAGTAACCAAATTGTATGTGGTTGAGGCTGATGTGGCTCATTCCACTGCTTTTATATTTAGTACCATCAACTTTGACTACTTTGAAGCCAATGAAATAAATCAATCAATCAATGAGGAAGTACGCAAAGCTTGATTTATTTAACACTGTTTATTCCAGGAGGATATGGAGAACACACATTGACAAGTAATTTAAAACATCACATTGTAATGGGCACTGAAATAGGAATTCTAAATTGATTTTTTTTTCTTTTTTGAAAATCTAAGTTGAAATTTAATTCAACTATTAATCAATCAATACATACCTTAGATTTATTATTATACGATTTATACATAGATTTATTATTTTTTATTTGGAAAAAAATATTTTAAAGGCATTTATTTAAGTCCCTCTTTAATTTCCTTTTTCACTTGCATTTCCTTTTTATAGTTATTAAGATGCGAAGTTCATTTAACCTTTCTCCGACACATCATCATCTTCATCACCAGGCCGTTGAAAAAGCTGAGTATGTTACTGACAGCTCAGGCTGCACTGACTGTCCTCACACAGTTCATTGGTTGTTATTTCTTATTCTTGGCTTTCTATATTTATCTATTCAATTCTCATAATATTATGCCTTTATTATGATATTAGGCCTTTATACTTAGTAGAATTTCAGATGTATTCTTGAAACTACAGATTTCTCTTTGGCCCTGGTTCTCCACTGCAGGACAAAAAGATCACAGAAGGTTCTTCCTGCCAGTGTTGAGTCATGTAGCAGCAGGTAGATGGAGTTAAGGTGGAACCAAACACTGCTTCACCGAGGAGAGGAGCTTCATGTTTCTATTCACACATCACTGGAGATGTTGAAAATATTTGTTAAACTATTACTGTAAAAAGATTTTGCCTCATAGTCATAGAACTGTAGATTTCCACAAACCTGAGGGACTATTATTTAAAAACATTTACTGGAGGTATCAGAGTTGCAGTGTGTTGAGACAGAGCAGCAGCAACTCAACTAGGCCTACATCTACACTTGATACCTTGAGAAGGTTCCAAATACGTCTCTGGTGTCCGGCAGAACTGGGGCATCGACAAAATCATCTCGTTACCCAGAAACCCTTGCTGTGGCCCCAGATGGAGCTGGTGACACAACACGGCAGCAATCACATTAAGATCCAGCCCAGTCACCGGTGTCTGGTGACAGACAGCAGGTCAGTGCTGCTGCTGCTGCTGCTGCTGCTGCTGAGTCACCAGATCCAGTTTAAACTGACCTCAGATCCAGTCAGACTGTTGACTTTCATACTGGAAAATGAAAATCACGCTTCTGTTAATGAAATAAAATACTTCTCACTCGTTTTTTTTTCTTCTTTTCTATCCACAAAGAGCAGCTTCATCCTCATGGGACTGGTCTCCAGCACCTGGATGACGGTTGTCTGACCGGTCCAACAGGCCCAACATGGTGGCAGACTGTTGTCATGGTGACCTCATAGGAGACCAGTGGGATGATGGGTAGTTAAGACACCAGCCTCAGTGACCACAGAGCTGGATCTACTAGAACTAACAGAGAAATCCTCAGTGTAGATCACAGCGGATTCATTGATGTGTTGTGTTGTAAAGTGCAGCCGTGCTGCTCAGGTTCTGTTCCTGTCATCAGGCTGAATAACACTGCAGTTTGATTTCAGCTCATTCTCACCCACACTGGCAGCAACATTAGAAATTCTGCTTCAGTTCTGGTGTGGATGCATCAGGAGGCACTACTGTTACACCACTGCATACGTAAATCTGTTGTGTCATTCTACTTATTCTACATATAAAGTAGGCATTGTACATATTGACTAAGACCTACATTTACTGTAATTACTAACAAGGTTGTACTGTAACATTCAGTAACAATAATAATAGTAATAATAATAATAATAACACAGCAGTGTATCAGTGAGTAAAATTTCAGAGATGAAAAAAAAAAGGCATTTCTGCTGTGCTGTCTGGCTCTTTCTCTTCCCCACTGATAATAATTGAAACAAATTCAGGAAGCACCCAGAAATCAAACCTGCAACATCCAGTCAACTAAGGATTCAAGACTGGTCTAGACTAGTCTTCCCATTTTAGTGCAACCAAGTGTCCACACAGTATTAAATCTGGCATAACAGCAACAAAAAAAAAAAACATCTTGAAAATGGGTGAAAGATTTGGTGAGTTATGGTGCAGTGCGGTGCAGATGAGTGTCAGACCTCTACAGTCTGCATTTAGCTGACATGTATCACATTGTCATGGTCCAGGTGTCATCCAGACTGCTTCACTGACTTCTACATCACGGCTGCTGGACCTGGACAGTGGAAGACACATACACTCTTCATCCCTCTTCTTCCTCATTGTGCTGATGATGCCCCCTCCCTCTACCAATGGGCTCTATGCACAGCTCCACTACTTCCTGAACTTAGTGCTGCTCCTTTGTTTGTCTTACATTATTGGACAAACTGATTAATCCAGGAGTGTCTGAGTAGTCACAATGGTCAAACACACCTGGATTAATCAGTTTGTCCAATAATGTAAGACAAACAAAGGAGCAGCACTAAGTTCAGGAAGTAGTGGAGCTGTGCATAGAGCCCATGACCCAGACCCTGGATTGTTGAGGTCTGTAATGACTGCCTGTCTGATCTATATTATAATGTATTGTATTTCATGTCTTTATCTCTTTTAATTTGAATGTTTATGACTTACGTTTAATGAAAACCCAGAATTCAGTATCTAGTCAGGTTCACTGTGTACAAAAAAGTACTTTTGAGGAATTTTTGGGGTAGGCTATTTGTTGATTGTTATACATTTTTGGAATCTGCAGACCTTGGAGAATCCAAAAAACAATGTTGCCGTGCAAGTGGCAAAACTAATGTTGCAAAAAGAAAGAAAGAAGCAAAACCATTGGTTTTTGGATTCCCCAAGGTCTGCAGATTCCAAAAATGTATAGGTCAAAAAAAATTCCCACAAAAGTACACAGAGAACCTGACCAATCTCGAAAAAATAAGATAGTGAAAAAGTTCACTATAGTAACCTAATGATGTCACACTCCAATCAGCTGATTTACTCCAAACACCTGCAGAGGTTTCCTGGTGGTTCAGTAGCTGCACTGTCACGGCTTTATTCAGATGCAGCTGTATATGACTTAATGTCAAATAAGGTAAGAAGGAAAAAACAACATATATTGGCCATTTTTGCACTTTATTCATTTTACACCTCAGTAGCATGTGGAGGATCCATACAATGTTGAGCTTCAGGTGCTGCCAGGTGTTTGACCGACCTGCCGTGAGTCCAGACCTCAACCCAACTCAACACTTGTGGGATCAGCTTGGGTGTTGCACGTGCTCAAGTGACCAGCAAAGCTTAGTGACCACCATGCTGGTTGACCTTCAAGAAGCCCTAGTTTAGGGATGGGATGTGGTCCCACAGCAGAATGTGAGCAGGCTGGTGAGCATCATGAGGAGGAGCCAGGCTGCTGTGGCTTCCACACACTACTGACCGAGGTCCCTGACTGGCAAATGAATAAAGTGGGGAAAAAATTGACAATATGTGTTGGTCGTTCCTTATTACTGTGGGAGACTGCAATCATCCAATCACCAAGCAGCTCAGAACAAGAGTGAATACCAACAGGGAAATATTGCAGGGGTTGTACCTCATTGTACCTCGTTGTAAAGGTGACTAATCAGGCTTTCTAATGATATAAAATACAACACCATTATTATTAAAGGGAAGAAATGATTGACTGGAATAATGCTTCCAAACGTTTTTTGAGGAGTTTAGTTTTCTTCACCTGAGATCCTGGTTATTGTCGAAACAAATCCTGCCACCTGCTGGTTCCCTGTCAGATCAGACCCAGCCAGACAGCTCAGTGTTTGGTTTTACAGCCATCCCAGCTCTGATGTCAAAACAAACACCTGTGGGTTTTATGCTCCTTTTGTCACCGACTTGATTTCATAACATGGGTTCATTCTGTGTGTGATGCTGCTTGTTGTTGTCTGACTGAGCCTTGAGGGTTGCATGTTGGGTGTTGACTATGACAAAATGAACAGAAACTACGAAAGAGCTTAATAAGGGCCAATTCTGACTTTTTCACTCAGAAAAAGTCAGAATTCTGTCTGTTTTTATCAGAATTGTGACTTTAAACTCACAATTCTGATAAAAAAAAGTCAGATTGTTTTTTTTAGAATTCACTTATCTTTTTCTTTTTTACAGTTGCCTTAACCCTCTTCCGTAGTAAACAATCCATCTGATAAAGAGCAGTAATAAACAGCAGTGTGTACATTCACTCCAGCTATCAGTAGTGGAGGCTGGGTGGCGAGGAGCTGATGGAGAGCCGGGTGGCGTCACACTCGGCCTGATAGCAGAACAGTGGCTGATGTGCAGCTCTGATAACTGATACCACCACCAGACAACATGCCAGGTGCGTTTGTCCTTCGTCTCCACTCGCACTTTTATTAACAAAAGCAGAAAACAACATTGTGACTCTTCCATAATAAGACATGTAGAAAGTGTGTGTGACGTATGAAGTTGTTGAGAGCAGAGCTGCTGCTGGACGGCGGCTCTGGTCCGGCTCATCTGCTCAGGGACTCTCGGAGCTGCTCGTACGTCTTCTGGTCCTGCACGGGGAACACACACACACAGTGTCACTGCACGCTGCTGGGTTTCACACACACACACACACAGAAGAGGAAGCTGAGCCACCATCACCTCTTACTACACACACATACATGTAGCTAGGGTTGACTGTGGTGTAAAGCATTAATTCCTGTGGGTAGAGGACTGATGTGACAGTGTGGGACGGGTTGGACTGGTTCTGCTGGCTACTTGACAGCAGGGAGACGATGGGACGGTGATGTGAGGCTGCTGAGCTGTCAACAGCCCTTATCTGCAGCTCACACAGTCACAACAACAACAGACATGTGCTTCCATCCCATCACAGTGAGCTGATGTAGTAGTGGTAAAGTTTCAGTCTCATTAACATCAACTCATTATTTATTAGATATTTAATAACTCACTCCAGACAATAAAACTGCTCTCTCTCTCTCTCTGTGTCCCCTTCCTGATTTCTTACTTATTTGCATATTTGTCACACTTAAAGGACAACGAGGAGTTTGTATTTGGTTATAAAAAAGTCTCACATTAATGTGGACGAATCTACGTTACCCACACTTGTTAATGGCTCCATTTTTGATAAATATATCGTTTTGTCTCTATCGTTATTTTGTTATTATTATTAATGGTGGAAATGCCGCGAGCTGACCAGCGTTTCCTTACTTTCGGTTTCGTGGACGCTGCCCGGCGGGTCATGAGAATAACGCTGCCGAATCTCCGTTTATGGTGGGAACTACGACGGTATGTGATCGTCTTCCAACCTCTGACTTTAATTCTTTTTTTTTTTTGACACTTTCTTTTTATTGTTTTTCTTTAGCATTGCATAAACATTATACAACAACAATACAAACAAATAAAAATAAAATAAAATAAAAATAAAATGTGAAAAAGAACATGTTGGATCACCATGCTTCTACAGTTTGATCATTTTTCAATGTCAATGTGATGGTCCTTGTCCTGTCGTTTTTATGTATTCAGTCCATTTCTCCCACTTCCGGCAGTATTGATCCTCTTGAGTCCTTATTTTATAAGTCAGTTGTTCCATAATATGTATTTCGTCCATAACCTTCAGCCAATCTTCCTGTGACGGTGGGTCTGTCTTGTACCATTTTCTTGTGATTGCCTTTTTACAGGCTACTAACATAATTTTCAATATGTATCTATCATCTTTCAACACAACATTTTCCGTAATGACACCAAGATATAATAATGTACAAGACTTGGATACATCATAACCCAAAATTCTGCCTATAACCAAATGAACATCTTCCCAGAATTTTGTGATTTTAGGACAGAGCCAGAACACATGTGAATGGTTCACATTTACATCTCCACAGCTTCTCCAACATGGCTGTGGTAATTTAGTATGTTTATTCCTAATTTTGGGTGTTATAAAAAATCGAATTAAATTTTTCCAGCAATGTAATCTCCAAACACGTGATGATGTTGTTGACTGCTGTGTTTTCCATATATGTGACCATTCATCATCAGATATGTTCACACCCAGCTCGCTCTGCCACTTCAGTTTAACATATGTCGTCGTATTCCCTCTTGCCTCCATTATATGCCCATAAATTGTAGAGATTATTCTGAATTTCTTTCCGTTGTAGGCTTCAGTTATGGTTTTGATTATTGAATTTTTGTCCAGATTTACACTGTTTTTTATTTCTTTATTGAAAAAATTCCTTATCTGCAAATATCTGAAATGGTCTTGGTTACTTAAATCATATTTTTGTTTAATCTCCTGGAAGCTCATGAAATTCCCATTTTTGATTGCTGTACATATCGCTGTTAATCCATTAGGAATCCATTGTTTAAATCTTTGGTCAAGAGAACCAGGGACAAAACCCTTGTCATAAGCTATCCACCGAAGCAGTCCGAGCTCTTTCTCTAGTTTATATTTTCGTACCAGATTAAACCATAATTTTAGCGTGAACTGAGTGACTGTATTCATCTGTTTAATTACACTCATTGCTTCTTCTTTGTCTCCAATAAGACTTTGAATTTCTCTTCCTTGTACCAATTTTTCTAAATTCTTCCATTTGGCTACATAATCTTTGTCACACCAACAAATTACATGTCTAATTTGTGCAGCATGAAAATATCCCTTGAGGTTTGGCAGTGCCAAACCCCCCTTATCCTTTCCAATCTGTAATGTTTCAAATTTGATTCTCGGTCTGTGACCATTCCATATAAACCTTGAAATGATTTTGTCCCACAGTCTGAATTGTTTTTCGGGTATCTCAATGGGTAGTGACTGAAAGAGGTAAAGAAGTCGGGGTAGAACACTCATTTTTATGGTCTCTATTCGTGAACCAATGTCTAATGGAAGGATAGCCCACCTGTCCAAGTCGCTCTTAATTTCCTTATCCAGTTTGGCATAATTAACTTCATATAGATCATCAATGTTTTGTGTTAAAGTGACCCCAAGATATTTCATTTTTGTTGCTCTCCAGTTCAGATTATGTTTTTGTTGTATAATTTTGGATGGGGAGTAGTTGAAAGTTAGAATCTGTGTTTTGGTCAAGTTAAGCTTGTATCCAGAACAAAAGCCAAACATCTCTAGTTGGTTTATTAGTATGGGGATGCATGTGTCTGGGTCCTCTAAAAAACAGACCACATCATCAGCAAAAAGTCCAATGGTATGTTCCTCTCCCCCGACCTCTATTCCTTTAAGATCTCTATTTTGCCTGATTGCTTGTGCCAGGGGCTCTATGAAAATTGCAAACAAGGTTGGAGAGAGACAGCAGCCCTGTCTAGTAGATCGTCCTAAAGTTATGCTCTCAGTCAGACTGCCGTTTATTCTTATCCTTGCGGTCGGGTTTTGGTAAAGTGTTTTAATACATCTGACTGCTTTGTCATTAAGTCCAAATTCCTCAAGTACCTGATATAAAAAAGTCCAATTTACGCTATCGAAAGCCTTTTCTGCGTCAAGGCTTATTAAGGCTGCACATTTTTCCTTTTTTAGAATATGGTTGATAATATGTAAAGTTCTCCTTATGTTATCTTGGGCTTGACGTCCCTTAATAAAGCCCGTCTGGTCTTCATCGATAATGTCACTGATAAAGTATTCATACCTTTTGGAAATGATTGAAGTGTACAATTTATAATCAACATTGAGTAGTGATATGGGTCTATAGTCTGAACAAGTCTCACTGTTGTTTTTCTTGGGGATCACTGATATTACAGCTTCTTTCCAGGAAGGGGGCATTTCACCGTATTCAAGTGTATAGTTGAATGATTTTTCGAGTAGAGGTACAAGCTGTACATTAAATTTTTTATACCATTCGGATGGTAGACCGTCACTGCCGGGAGATTTATTTGTTTTTAGTTTGTTTATTGCTTTCTCTATCTCTGCTTTTGTGATGGGTGAAGTCAGATGGTCATTTTGATTTTTTCCAATTGATGGTAAGTCCAGTTTCTCAAGAAAAGCTTTCATTTGGTCGAGGTCAGCAGAGGGAGGCTGGCTGTACAAGTCTCTATAATAGTTCATAAACTGAGTTGCAATCTCTTTGGGGTCATAAATTATTTGATTCGTACTTGTATCCCTTATCTTGTGAATTGTCCGATCTGCTTGCTGTTTTTTTAATCGTTTTGCCAGTAATTTGGTTGCCCTTGGTCCCACTTCATAATAGGATTGTTTTAGAAATCTTGTCTTCTTTTCAATTTCTGTGGTTAGTATTTTATCTATATTATTCCTAATTTCCTTAATTTTTGGAAGCAATGAGGGGTCCTGTGTAGTTTTGTGTTGCTGTTCAGTTATAAACAGCTTCTCCTTTTCCTTTTTATAGTCCTCCTCTCTGTTTTTTTTAATTGCTGCCGTCTTAGCAACCAGTTTTCCCCTTATAACTGCTTTAAGAGCGTCCCATAAAATAACAGGGGTAACCTCTCCATTATCATTTTCATTTTGATAGGTTATGATGTCTTTCTTTAGTTCCTCCACACTTGACTTGTTATTTAGTATTCCCACGTTTAGCCTCCATAACGTATTCTTCTCCTGCACTTTCAAATTGACTTCAAGATGAACCGCACAGTGATCAGATACATCTGCTTGTTGGATTTCACACTTCTTTACCCTATATAAATCAATCTTATTCATAAAGAAGTAATCGATTCTAGCATAGCTGTTGTTAGGGGGTGAATAGTGTGTGTAGTCTCTCTTCGAAGGATGTAACTCCCTCCATGTATCAACTATCCCGAATTCTTTAAGTGTTCTCTTGACCATTCTCGTAACATGGTTGGTATGTTTATTCTTGTTTGTCGTGTCTAGATTACTATTCATCACAATATTAAAGTCACCACCACATATTAATACTCCATCCATTTCTAAAATCATGGTATCAAATAAGGTTTTAAAGAATTGTTTTGCACTATTAGGTGGAGCATATACGTTTACCAGTGTCACCATTTCGTTTTCCAGTTTTCCCTTCACAATAATAAATCTCCCTTCTTTATCGCTAATTTTTTTGATACATTCAAATTTCACTGTGTTGGGGATAAGTATGATCACACCTCTTCTACATCCATGGCGGAATGAACTATGAAATGAGTTGGTATAGCCAAACCTTTTAAGCTTTTCACTTTCCAGACTAGACAGGTGCGTTTCTTGTAGAAAAATAATCTGTGATTTATCCTTCTTTAATTTTGTCATCACCTTCTGACGTTTCACAGGATTATTTAAACCATTAATATTCAACGACAGTATTTTAGTATTATACTCTATCATTTCTAATGAGTTTGTGCGGCAATCCAACTCTGAACATAGAAAACATAATCAAGGAACAACAGTTGAACACTGAACAAAGTGGCTTCCAAAAAGGAGATGTACTTATCCATCCCTTGTGGTCCCTGTTGGTGGGAGGAGGGTTTAGTGCCTCACTGTGGTAGGGGCCCTCCCTAGTTGTGAGAAAAAACCCACAGATACTAGAATTGTCCAACATTTAGTGCTTGCTACAAAACACTCCCTCTTATCGGTTTTACTGATCTATAAACTTAAGTCGTGAGTCATTATATAATATGCCCCAGATGTGTGTGTACTAACACTCTATATTACAAAAGTAAATATCCTTTTGAAGTAGAAAATAATAATGATGTTTGGGTTCACCCGGCGACGTAGTCTATATCTTTTCATCCATTGTGGTTCCCTTGGTCTGTGTCTCGTCTAAACTCCGTCAGCCTCTCCCTCGCACGTAGAGCTGCGCTGTCAGAAGTGCTGGTGGTGCGTTTCCATGGCATCGCTGCGTTCAGACGCTCCTCCGCGGCCGCGGCGGTGTTTACTTTGGTCATCACCTTCACCCTGATTCCGCGTCGGTTCAGGTCCCGTGCTGCCTCCTCCGCTGTGCTGTATATCACCAGACCGGAGTCCCAGTGCACCCGCATCTTCGTGTAGGGCGTCTGGTACCGGATCCCCTTCTCCCTCAGAGCTGCTTTGATGGGTCCGTATGTCTTGCGCCTCTCCATGACGTCTGTCGCGTAGTCGTTATCAAAGTAAAGTCTTTTGCCGTTAATCTCAATCTTCTGTTGCCACGCTTTCCTTAGGACCAACTCTTTAACGTGAAACTCCAAAAAGTTAACAATTATTGATCTCGGGGAAGCGGCAGCAGCTGGCTTTGGGATCAATGCTCTGTGTGCCCGCTGGACACGGAGCTCGAGTCCCTCCGGCAGGGCCAGGTGGCGTTTAAACAACTCGTTAACAAACTCAATGACAGATCTTCCTTCTTTTTCTTCTGGCACCCCGTAAATTCTGATGTTATTTCTTCTTGAACGACTCTCCAGATCGACAACTTTGTCCCGCATCTGCGTGTTTTCTTTCACCACCGCCAGTAGCGTTTCTTTCATCTCCAAGCAGGCCGACTCCACATCAGCTATTCGGGTTTGTGCCTCAGCTATGTTAGCATTTTGGCTCTGGAGCTCCTGCAAAACTTCACCTTTAAACTCCGCGAGGTCGTCTTTCAAAACTTTCTTGACGTCGTTTTTAAATTCGTCCAGGTCTCGTCTCATTCCTTGTTTAAAGTCTTTTAACTCTGTATGAAGCATTGTTAGAGCTTGAAGCAGAGCGTTCTGGTCAGTGCTAGCTTCACCTAGCATTGTTTCTCCGTTGTCGTCGTCGTTTTCCTCGTGCTCAGTAGACTCGGTCACTTCTGGGTTTTGTTGAGAATCACTCTCATTCTTGTTCATCATCTGACTCCTTAGCTTTCTCCCTCCGTCCATACTTAAATTGAAACGGTATCAGCGCTATTTATATTGATAGGAGGTACTTTGTCCAAACCGACTTGCAGGAGCTCGCTGTTATGCGACCATCTTGTTGTAGCACCGCACCGGAAGTCCTGACTTTAATTCTTGATGATTGAAAACATTCTTGGTAAAGGCCCTTTCACACCGGAGACGTATTTTTCGCGCGAATAATTCGCGCATCAATATTTTTTTTCGAACCCCGGTTTTCATCACGGATCCTTTCACACCGACCGCGAATGTGTCGCGGCGAAAATGCGACATAATTTTTTTTCGTCGTGCGGTCGATTTTTCTGAGCTTTCGCCCCGCGAATAAACGCATCAACCAATCATGTGCCGTGAAAAGGAGGTACGTCACAGCCCCACGTCAGAACACACACAGCTGTTTCCCATAACAGACGGTGGCCGCACAGTCTCGGGCCGCCACAGTCTCTCACAGGAAAAATAAGTTGTTCACCGTCTTTGCTCTGATCTCTGCCAGTCAGCCTCCACCTGCCGTCTCTCTGGGCACACACACACACACACACACACACACACACACACACACACACACACACACACACACACACACACACACACACACACACACCACACACACCACACACACACACACACACACACACACACACACACACACACACAACACAACACACACACACACACACACACGCTTGGCCGCTAATGTAAACAATAAATAACCTGTGGCTCGGAGGAGAGAGGAAGAGGAGGAGAGGAAGAGGAGGAGGAGGGGGGGTAAGTGGAAAGAGGAGAGGAGGAGGAGAAATAGCAATAGTGTGTTCATATCAGATATTGATCAGTGATCAGACAGTGAGCTGCTGTGTTGAGTAGAGTTGGTAACAAGACGACAGCGGCATAACGTAGCGAATACATGAGGGATAATTAACAGATTAAAGACGTGACGTGGAGGCGAAGAACCTCCCGTCGCAAAGCGAAACTTTGGAATCTAATTGTCGCATCTGTCGCATATTCGCGTCGCCGCCGGTGTGTATGGTTTTGATGCGAAATATTTGGCCGCGAATATTTCGCAATTTCGTGTCGTTTATTCATTACGTCCGCGGTGTGAAAGGGCCTTTAGACGTCTGTCTTGCGCCGGTCCAAGAATTTCACGGTGCGCGCAGAGGCTCATGGTAAATGTAGTATGAAAACACTTTGCTTTCCAAAACTCCTCACTGTCCCTTTAAAGCCCCAGTATGTAACTTATTTGGCTTTTTATTAGCAAAAATCAAATATTGCTTTTATAAATACGTATTTCACTGAAGTCAGAGTGCTGGCGGACCACTTGTTTACATAGACGCTTGTTTATCCTGTTACATGCAGTGTCTGTTGTCTGTCTGACGTCTGCCCCATTTCACCTGAATGCAACATCAAGAATACGTTCAGATCTGCAACCGCACTGCTAGATGGGGGGAATTCCTACAGATTAAATGTTGAAATGATTTCATTAATTAAGGGAAAAAAGCTCTCCAAACCTACCCGACTCTATGTGAAGAAGTAATTGCCCCCCTTGTTAAACCATGAACTAACTGTGATAAATTTTAATAATTTTTCTGGAAAGCTGAGTTCAATTTCACTCTCCATACTCAGGCCTGATCACTGCCAGACCTGTTGAATCCAGAACCTGTCTCAAAAAGATCTCAAAAAGCAACATTTCATGCTGCCAACTCAAGAAATTCAAGAACAGATGAAAAAACAAACAAAACCATTGACATCTATCAGTCTGGAAAGTGTTGCAAAGCCATTTCTAAAGTGTTGGGACTCCAGCGACTCCTTTTTTTATGCTTTTGTAGAAAGAAGTTTTCAAAGAATCACATTTGTGATGTGGAGGAAAAAAATAGAATTTCTTATATCTAATATTCAATCATTCACTCTGTTATTCTTATTTGATTTCCTACTTTTTTCTAAATATAATGAATCTGTCAGCTGATTCAAACAGGAATGAACGACACGCTCAAAACAAGGTCAAAGAAAACACCTCAACAGCAGCTGGTCACAAAATACCTTTGTTTCCTCTCCTCTCTTGTGCCATGTTCAACACAAGGCACAAGAAACAAAATATATATATGTACATATATACTGTATATACTATATACACACATACGTATATATATAAAGAACCTAAACAAAACAACAACTGATGTGTTATTTACACTTTCTCACCTTTTTGGACACAGACGGGCGAACTTTCTTGAACGCCTCCTCAAAGTTGTCTTTGCTGACTCTGATGTCGGCGACAGATCCAGAGCAGCTGCTGTGACCTGTGAGAAACCACAAGGAGCTTCAGTCACATTCAGTCACGTCTCCTCAGCACCACACACACGCTGTTCAACAATGTTGTTTGAAATGTAAACACAGGAGCTGCTCTTCAGTGTCACCGTCACCGCTGATATTAACACGTCTTTGTGCCACTTACAACCAAACATTCCTCTTTTAGCAGATAAGATAAGTCGATAAGATACAGTAGGTTCAAATATTCCTTCATTCGTCCCATGGTGTGAAAATTTACTGGGTTGCAGCGGCAGTGAAGAAATATAGAGCAAAACAAACACCTGTAGGTTTTTTATTATATATATATATCAATAAAAAAAGAAAGCAGAATTTGTAAGAAAATATGTAAGAAGAAAAGATAAATAAGCAAATATACACATTCCAGCAGGAGCGTATGACAATATAAACAAGAAATGCTCAAATCTGTACAGATAGACTGTTGGTAATATATATTTAAATATATGTATTTGTGAAAATATTACTACTATTATATTCTGTACAGAATGTTTCACTCTATATCTGTCACTAGATTGTACATAACTATATATGTACACTGTGCAGCTGCAGATTGTCCTTATGTAGCATTTACTACTATTATATTCTGTTGAATTTTATTCTATATTCAGATCTGATAGTCAGCAGGAATATTTGGGTTCTGATATTATTGGCTGTTCTGGCTTGTTCCTAATGACTTCAGTTATATCACAGGGAATTATTTATTTCCTCCTCTGCTTTCTGACTGGATGGATTTTCCATTCGGGCTGCCATACAAACATGGCGGCCAAGATAGCGACACCCTTGCTATGTATAAAATAATAATTATAAAGCTACGAAAAACCAAACTAATTTTATTTTATAGCGATTATACACTTATACAAATATATTCATGGATAGTAGGCTATATTCAGATTTTGTCAATACACCTTGACAATTATTACACACTGGACCTTTAAGTTGTGTCATAATTGGCAAATGAACTTGTGAATCATGGACAAAAAGTGAGTTTTGTGAGGTCACAGTGACCTTTAATCTGATCAGCTCACCAACAAACACTCCTGTTATTTGGTAGATGAACACCGACACCAGCAGAGCTCCACAGTGAAGTGAAACCATGGCAACCAGACCCATGTGACCTCACATCTCCGTCTTTTAACACCTTCAAACTACTTAACAGCTTTACTGAGGTGGAGTCGAGTTACCTGAGGAAGCAGTTGAGGAATTCTGGGACTTGAGGAAGGACCTGAGGGCGTTGACAGATGCTTCCCTCACTAACGCAGTCAGGTCAGCACCACTGGAACACACACACACACACACACACACACACACACTTAGACCCTGTATGGAGAAGCGTGTGAAGGACAGGTGTAGAGGTGAAGCAGGACAGAGTGTGTGGACGTACGTGAAGCAGTCACAGCGCTGGTCCAAGGCGATCTCCTCCAGACTGACGTCCTGCTCCAGCTGAGGTCTGCTCCCTCCCTGTGACATCATCAACATCCAGCTACTGTTAGTCACTGGAGACTTTTGTTTTTTACCAAATGTAAAGAATGGGCTTTTGTAAAAGGCCTGCTTCTCTTTATTGCACCTGTCTTGTGTTAAATGTGCTGGTTTAAAAAGGTGAAGGATAGTCACAGCAAACACTGATCTGATTTTTACTGAACTTTGGATCATGTTT
This sequence comes from Trachurus japonicus, assembly GCF_045865225.1. Lineage (NCBI taxonomy): Eukaryota > Metazoa > Chordata > Actinopteri > Carangiformes > Carangidae > Trachurus > Trachurus japonicus. The sequence goes on along the minus strand of NC_140921.1, from coordinate 29,537,180 downwards.
CTATTCATCTTTTGATAAATAACAAGACTAGGTCAGAATCTGGGACATGTCTGAACCACCTGAGGGTAAAATCCTGATTTTGTAACTCCAACATCATCTGACAAAATCACAAAAGACACAAGTCCTCTGTTGATTTAGCTCAACATGATGGTGAGGCTTCATTTTATTTATTTTTTATTCATCTAACCTTTATTTATTCAGAAAGAGATCCACTGAGATTAACAATCTATTTTCCAAGGGTGTCCTGGCCAAAAGGATTTTAGATATGAATAAAATATAGACACACACAATAAAACACACCCTAACTCCTGAGTCCTGCCTAAATAAGATGAGACATTATTTGACTTTGTTCGTCGTTGTAAATCATTGGATGTATGATGTAAGCACGAAGAACATCTGGCAGCAAATGTCGCGCATGCGCACAAACATCAACAGAGCCACTGGGAGCTACTGCTACAACAAGGCTGAAAACCATAGACTGTAAAAAGAATGGACGTAGCACCGTGACGTCACCCATTGGTTTGGGGGAGTCTGTTTTGTGCCGCTACTACGGGGGTTTGAGCCGCGCCATGTTGGATTCTACTTGCCATATTTGGAGCGGTGCGGCCGTTGGCCGGCCGAGAGCCCGCCCACTGGCCTCGTAGCAGCGGTCTCCGGACCTGTCAGTCAACGGTTCTGCGCCCTAATTGGCCAGAACTTTAAACCTAATAATAGTAAAACGGTAGAGTTTTAAAAAAATTCACCCCCCTCAGAGTTTGTGCGGGGGTAGAAACTATCGGTTGAGACCAAAAAATTAAAATGTACCAGGCTGTAAATATGTTTTTTTAAGCTGTAAAATCGGCTATTTTAACATGGGGCTCAATTGGAGTTGCTCCCTTCTGGAGCCAGCCCCCAGCGACAGCCGAGGGGATTGCAGTTTTTTGAACACGGAAGTGAGCTTCACTCCTCAGACCGACAACTGCCCCCTTGCTGAAAACAGAGATCTAATTCATTTTTTACAAAGAAATTTTTCATGTTGCAGCTTCAGGACACTTGGGTCAGTACAGACCAGCAGTATGGAGGTATCTGGATGTTTCATAGTGTGTGTTTTGGACGATTCATAAGTGAACACTATCCGCCGCCATTATATGAAAATCCGTTGCCAGCCGGACCCCCGGCAAGGGCAACTTCGTTTTTTTTCAACCTGGGGCCTGTTTTCATATGTTTTTCTGTATATGTGAGTGATGGATAATACTTTCATTGAGGTGGCTACAGTATTGAGCCGGGCAGGCAGCCTGCAGCCCAGCTAACACTCTTCAACCGGGCAAGTGGCTCTCGTCAAAGTTCGCCCTAAAAACAACGGGCATTTTTTTCAAACTGACAGGCTCAGATAGTTACAATGAGTGTCTGACAACATACTAGAAAAGAGAAATGAACGTAATAGTCTACCTTTAGCTGGAGGCAGAGCCATAGATATTATATCCAGAGCCATAGATATGTATAGTTACGTATATCTATCGCTCTGGCTGGAGGTCGCTGTTTGTTGTGATCTGTGTCCAAATCTCACCACCAGAAATCTCGTTCTGAAATCTCGCAATAACTTGCGGCAAAACACCGGTGGGGAATACTGTTACCTGACTGAGGTGAAGAGAGACGACCGGAGAATTTACAAATTGTAGCAACAAAATGCTGGGCTGCTCTTAGCGCAGCTTTCACAGAGCTTTCACAAGTTAGGGCTAACAGTTAGCTGTGCTAAATGGATGCTAACACTCCTGTCGATGCACTGCGCCGTCGCCGTGCCGACCACAGGATCCGACCACTTTGACCGGGGATGACTACTGCCAGTCAGAAGAAGAAGAGACGTGCTAAAGGTAGACTATTACGTTCATTTCTCCTTTCTAGTATGTTGTCAGACACTCACTGTAACTATCTGAGCCTGTCAGTGAGAAAAAAATGCAGGTTTATCCACCACTTTCCGGAGAACGACGCTGGGTGTCGCCATGACACTCCATTCATTACATTTTAGATTAACGTTAGCTGGGCTAACCGTTAGCCGTTAGCAGTGTCTTAAATAACTCAATAAACAGCCCATGAAAAAAATATTTTTTCCAGCAGATATCTTTGTTACAACATGACTGAGCTAACTGGAGTAGTTTCATGTTGTGTCCCACAACGGGAGGGTTTTAACAGCTGACGTCCTGCTGTTGGTTTGCTGCTGCTGTTAGCTGTTAGCAGCAGCAAAGCTAACGGCTACGATAACCATGACTAGTTGCAGAGGCGTGCACACAGAAGTGGTGGTGTTTGTTCAATAATTCATTTTATAGACTTAACAAACATCAGATTAGTCAGGGCGGTTTTGGCAGCCCGGAGCCCCCACATGTGGTGCCTACACCGGTGGCTAACGCTACCAGTTAGCCGCTCGCTAGAATGCTACTACGGGGTTGAAAACCGACTTCCGTTGTGGTGTGACGCAATGGATCATGGGAAAATAAAGTGGTGGATAGGGCGAACTTTGACGGGAGCCACTTGCCCGGTTGAAGAGCGTTAGCTGGGCTGCAGGCTGCCTGCCCGGCTCAATACTGCAGCCACCTCAATAAAAGTATTATCCATCACTCACATATACAGAAAAACATATGAAAACAGGGCCCAGGTTGAAAAAAACCGAAGTTGCCCTTTAACCCTTCAGAGTCTCTGGCATTTTCCTCTGAATTTCTCTCGCCTAGTCTCTTTGTGTATTAATGCTTGTTAAACCTCAGCCCTGGGCGTTCAGAATATTCATTCTGTAGTGGTGTCATAAGAATGTAGAAAAAGCTCTATGATCAGAAAAAGAAAGGAAAATAAAAAAAACTGAACACATACAGTTCACACATATTTGTTGGAAACACACAGAAGATTATAATAAACTTATTTTGTAGACACTATATAACTGTTCTTTGAGGTCTTGGGGATTAGAGGAAAAAGAATAAGCGCTCTAACTATGATACAAAATAATATTTGTATCGTAGTTAGAGCGCTTCTTCTTTTTCTTTTTTTTTTTAATAATAATATATTCTATTACTTACATTATTTACAAAAATGCCCCACTGGGAGTGTAAGACATTAGACCGAGAGGGGAGGGGTGTGTTAAAATGTTTGTACTGTTTGAAATATCTGACCTTGTTGTGTGAAATTATGATGCCAATAAAAGAGTTCTTCACAAAAAAAAAAGCCTGGCATAAAAACATTTCCATTGTGTTCACAGGCTTTTTGTCTTGTTTCCTGCAGTGAACAAACTTTCTCCTTCCATATGATATGATCCCATGTCTTGGTCTTAGCTTGTGTAAAATGCGTAAATGGTAATCTATGCATTATTTATTGCATTTACGTCTGATTTTCCGATACTCGCGATCATACCAGGCAACAGAGCAACCATCTGGATGTAAATGAACACTCTTGGACACATGGTGTGAAGACGCTCAGGTCTCCTGTAGGACTTTGGTCCATCCTGTGATGGGACAGGAGTCTCCTATTGGACACTACTACTACTACTACTACTCTGCTTCTGGGTGATCTACAGACACACCTACAGACTCTTTGTCCCGCTTTCAATTAAAAAAGAATTACTTTCTATTCTATTCTATTCTATTCTATTCTTCAATAGAAAAAATTAAGAACTTTTTTTTTCTTTTCTTTTCTTTATTCTACCTTTTCCTAATTATTACTTCTTTACTCTAATTAATGTTATTGTTACACTGTCCAAGCATAGTCTGATGTTCTGAGCCTGTCCTTGTATTGATGTGACCTTGCTGCCTGGGGTGGGGGGTGAGGGGGGGGTGTCTTTTCCTTTTTTTTCTTTTTTCTTTTTTTCTTGTCTTGTGTTTGTTTTGTATTTATTTATTTTCATTTATTAGGGCTGTCAAACGATTAATTTTTCTAATCGCGATTAATCGCATTTTTTCCATAGTTAACTCGCGATTAATCTCTATTAAAAATATTATATATGGGCTTTGGACTTTCAACCCTCCAAAGTGTTATAATCTCTAGACAAATAACTTTTAGACCAGACCTAGTAGGCCTACCTAATCATAACACATGATGCATGAAACTCACACAGAATTGAAACGAATTGCATCCAGTGGAAATTGCCCTTTACTTTGCTACGCCTCTGCCTGGCCACGTGCATTTGTTGACAACGAAGCCGTCAAAAAATCAATACATGGCCATGTGCATTTGTTTACAACAAAGCCGTCAAAAAATCAATGGATGGAGCTGTGGATATATGTTAGACTGTGTATATTTGTGTAGCAACCAACTTGAAGGTGCCTTACCGCCACCTACTGGACTGGAGGTCCCACACTCCAGTCCTCCAGTCCAGCAGACAGAGGACAAAATGGGCCGCGATTAAAAAAATTAATCGCGTTAATTTTTTTAATTAATCTCATCGCGATTAACGCGTTAACTCTGACAGCCCTATCATTTATTTATATATATATATATATATTTTTTTTTTTGTTGCCTTGTTGTTGTTGAGCTCTTTCTGCTCTTGTCTTGTTTTTATGTTTTCTGATGGAAACCAATAAAAAGTTGAAATTTTTTTTTTAAAAGAATTATGTCGCTATCATTCGCTGATAACACGAACGAGTAAAACAATTACCCCTGTCATCGTATACGATGGAGGGTTAATGTGTTACCTTGGTGATAGTGAGCAGGATGGCGTGGCGATCAGCTGGAGGCGGCAGACCCACGTACAAGGTTTTATCTAGTCGGCCTGGCCTCAGTATGGCGGGGTCAATGATATCTGAGAGAGAGCAGACAGCAGCAGTCAGTCATCAGTCTGATGCAGTGGTTTCCTAGACGATAAAGATCCAGATGTTGCTGTAGATCACCATCTACCTGGCCTGTTGGTGGCAGCCATGATGAAGACCTGTCGTCGAGTCTCCAGGCCGTCCATCTCCGTCAGCAGCTGGTTGACCACCCGCACACTGGCTCCTGACTGAACACACACACACACACACACACACACACACACACAGTTCATACACACATGCATCTGTCTGTCCCCAGGAACATCAGTAGAGCAGTTGGTCCTTCATTGTGGTCTGGAGGCATTAGTGCTGACACTGCTAAAGGAATGTGACCACATGTGGTCCAGACCAGCTCTGACTGTGTGTGAGTAAGCAGATCTTTAATGTGTTCTGAATGGTTGAATGGAATCAGATATGGAATCACTGCTGGTTTGGTAATCTCACAGTAAAGCTGGAGAACACGCTGGCCAGCAGGCACAAGATGGCAATGAAGATAACTGGCATGAAAAATGATGAGCCCATAGAGAACTTCTACATCAATGAAGCAGTTAAACAAGCCACAAAAATCTCATCTGACTCAACACACTGAATTCCAAAAAATAGAACAAACTGCTTTAAAGGGGAATTGCCATTTTTTACAATCTGGACCTTATTTCTAGCATAAAATACAATCATTTACCCCCCCAGATAACTTTGGTGTCATTACAAGTCGTTCTGACAAAATGAGCTCCAGTCGAGAGCCGCGTATATCCATATAATGCGAGTCTACAGGGCAGCAGAATGCAGCCTCTAAATAACACATTATCTGCAGAGAAACTCATTCATTTCACCAATATTTAGTTCTGATAGGCTAGTGCTATTCCCCTCTGAGTCCGGGCTGACCTGTTATCAACATCCGGGGTCTGTAGGTTGACCTACTGACCTCTGACCTGGATGATATTATGAAGTTATCTGGGTGAGTAAATGATCGCATTTTATGCTAGAAATAAAGTCCAGATTGTAAAAAACGGCAATTACCCTTTAAGTCATCCTTTGTTCCAGCCTCCATTAAGCTGTTGAACGAGAATAAACTCTAGTGCAATAGAGCAATGAGCAATTTAACTTTTCACTTTTCATACCTTTCTAAACCAGCATCTTGTGTGTCAGTGTGGATACTTTTATGTGATGATGTTTATGTTTTGATTGTTATTTTCTGTTTTTAGGGACAATGTTTTTTTATGTGATAATGTCTTTTTACACATTTTGAAGCAACGGACTGTAGCGCTGTACAATAAAAGGACAATAAAGTTTACTTTACTGTCTTTAGATCAGATAGTGATCAGATCAACTGAGACAGATGTTAACAGCAGGTAAACATCTGGTTCTGGTTTCACTGCTGCCACAGAAATAACTCTTTCTTTGCTTAATACAGTTTGTTGTGATCATTGTACTGTTATAGGAAGAACAGTGTTAGACTGATAGGAAATCCATTCTGTATCTAGTGTTGTGTTTTGTTTTGACATGAGCTACTGATCAACAACACTGACTGTCTCTGCTGTCATTATCACACATCAGTTTTCTCCAACCGTCAGTGATCTGCCTGTCCTGCTGGTGTGATGATGTGACCTGGCTGACATCCTACATATTATTATGGCCTGTCACACTGTCTACACTCTGTATGAAGCTGATGGATTCTCACCTCGTGGCCTGAGCGGCGCGGACACAGAGCGTCGATCTCATCGAAGAAGATGACACACGGAGCCGAGTTGCGTCCTCTCTGGAAGACCTGTCTGACAGCTCGCTCACTCTCTCCCACATACTGCACACACACACATACACACACACACACACGTCTGTCAGTGCAAGCCACTGACTCTATGACCCATCTCCACGGCGACACATCCTGCCTCCACTGCATCATGTGACTCACCATGTTGAGCAGCTCCGGTCCTTTGACTGAGATGAAGTTGAGGCCGGACTCATTGGCCACCGCCTGTCAGGGGACGACAGTGAGACAAGAGTGAGACACAGCGGGACGACGAGGAGCTTCCCTCTCTTTGGAGAGACAGTCAGTTGACATGTTGGCCTTTAAGTATAATATCTGTAGTAGAAAGGTCTCTGAGGAACACCGGTGCATCGTGCTGCACCGAGACACATCTAATACACTGTTGTGAATGGAGGACAAGTCCCGTCTCAAAATAATACACCAGTTCACGAGTACCATCTAAAGTAAAAATTTACAACACATCAGCTGGTTGGAAAAAAAGTTAGTTTAACTGGAACTAACCAACTCACTCAGTATTCCTCCACATAGGCAGGCTCTGCGACGCGCTGTATCACTCCACCTATCAGCTGTTTGGATCAGTGGTGTGTGGAAGAGGCGGAGCCAGAGACCTTTCTACTGCAGATACTATACTTAATCACCATTTGTACCTCAAACATCCCCACTTCAAAAAAGCTGAACTATCCCTTTAAAGGTTGAGTCTGGAGTTTTTTGCCCCAAAAATAAAAGCTAGACTTATACAAATGAAATCTGTCTTGATCATCACCTATGGGCTTCTGGTCCTGTGTGGTGGGGGCTGTGTCTGCAGCCCCCCCCCCCCCGCCTGTATTTTGGTCTTTTGCTTTTGCTTTGTTTTGTTGTGCACGTGGACGTTTCTGGGTGGAGAGCGAGAGAGTCTGTGTTTCTCTCCAGCCAATGACGGAGCTCAGGTGAAGCTACGTGCAGCAGAGTAGGAGGCTCAGGGCTGCTAGCCCCGCTAGCTGTCCTGGATGTTGCTAGCATGTTGCTAGCATGTCTGCTATGGATACCCAGACGTCACTGACAATTAAAGCCTTCGACTGGTAACAAGTATAAGGGCCGTTGTGGTGAGCTGGCTCGATGCTAACTTGGGCTAGTGGTAGAGGTTAGCTAACACCGTCTTCCCAGCTCACCACAACGGCCCTCCTGCTCCTTACAACATAACACTGGAGGCTCCTATTGGCCCACGGTTCCAGCGCTTCACTCGGACTGTATTTCCTTTCCTTAGTCTGAATGCTTTGTTTACAAAGTGCAACGAATAAAACTCCAGACTCTACCTTTAACCATGAAAGAGTGACTGTCTCCTGTAGGGAGGACTCAGCATGGATGTGGCTGTGGTTTAGGCTAGTTGTGTCCATCTGCTCCTAGTATTTATGCTAAGCTCGGCAAAAACATCCCAACCATTTTCAAACACTAGACACTGTAAATCATATAAAAGGCATCAGAACTGTTCAAACAGATGTGTCTAACAGACATGATGGTGATGGTGTGACTGTGGACAGGAACCTTAGCCAGCAGCGTTTTCCCACATCCTGGAGGTCCGGCCAGCAGAACTCCAGACGGAGCGCTGAGCCCCAGAGCTTTGAACTGCTCCGGAGAACGCACTGGAGCCTGCAGGAAACACACACAGACACACACACAAGCACACAGCTGTGTTATTCTACGCTAACACACAAAATAAGCACTGTGACAATGAACCAGGTCAAACTGCAACTCAGAGAGAATCACACCCCCAAGAATGAAGGGTTTTCTGTCTATACAGGACAGGGAAAAACTTGTTCATGCATTCATTTTCAGTAGATTGGATTACTGTAATGTGGATTACTGTAATGGTTTCTTACTGGTCTAAACAAAAAAAATCTATTTGACAGATCCAGAATGCTGCTGCCAGAGTCCTTACAAACACCAAGAAAATGGACCACCTGTTCCGATCACTACACTGGCTTCCTGTGACTCAAAGTGTACGTCTACAGAGCACTACATGGTTTTATTATCTGATTTATTAAATCCATATGAAGCAACCCTAACCCTAACCCTCAGATTGTGAGTGAAGCAGCATTCTGCAGTCTGCCTGCACACCTGAGGTCTGCTCAAACTGTCAATTCATTTAAGTCTACAGCTTTCAACTAAATTCAATATATCAAATTAATGATTTTAATAACAAAAACTGCACAATAATATTATTGTCTTTTACTGTCCTATTTCTTTTAAATGTATTTTTCTGTTTTTGATTTTAATATTTTTATGATTTATATTTATCTATACTTATTTATTTATTTATTTGTTTATTTCGGGCATGTCAATTAAATCATCATCATCACACTTCATCTTAGTTCAAATAATACAATACACATGGCCGAAAGGGAAAGCAGGAGAAGCAAAAGCTGATCTAGTCCCGCCCCCATTACCCACAGAATAAAAATCTTTATCATAATCTTTTCTTTTCTTTTACTTATGACATTTTGACATAACATGTTACAGCAGTAGCTAGTATATTGTCTTTTACGATTTTATTTCTTTCTTTTCCTTTTAAATGCATTTTTCAGTTTTTTATTTTATTTTAATGTATATCCTGATAGGAACATGAGAAGCCTTGTCTCAGGAAATAACAGTGACAGAAGCTGAATGGAGCTGGTGTTTACCAGTATGGCCATGGTGAGCTCCTCCCTGATGTCCTGCAGGGCCCCCACGTTGTCCCAGGTGACATCGGGCACGGTGGCGAAGCCCTCCCTCTTGGCCGAGGGCTGCACGCTGGCCAGAGACGCCTGGAAGTCTGACATGAGGATGGCCAGGCCGGCCAGCTCCTGCTCCGACAGGCTCTCCCTGTTCTTCAGCAGGTGCAGGAGGTGACACAGCTCCCCCTGCTGGACACCGCCACCAGGACAGGTGGAGAGGGACATTTACAGGCCACACCGGGGAAATTCAAAACACACAACTAGAAACTGCTTTCACTCTCAAACTTGAAATGTTTCACTCACTTGGCCCATTGCCATAATCCCTATAGTCATAGCAGTAGGTTTGTTACCTTTATTTGTCGGTGTAAGCTATTTTTAGAACGGTGGAGCGGAGCGGTAGGCTGCTCAGGGCTACACTATGGAGGGAATTTCTTGGTTTCCCTCATCAAACTCATCAAATACACAATCCAACAACTCCAAAACGCTTTCGTGGACAAGTTGTGACTGCACATTCACCACGCTATGAGATAATAACACAACGTTACCAGACAGAGTTGTTTTAGAGGGAAATTCATGCAAAACCGCTGATGCGAGTTGCGTTCAGGGACAGTTTTTCAGCAAGCAGACTCTGTATTTACCCTGTATTTTCCTTGAAAACGGCTCTGTTTCGTAATGTTCCATTATTATCTCATAGCGTGGTGAATGTGCAGGTCACAACTTGTCCACAAAAGCGTTTTGGAGTTTGGGGATTTTGTATTTGATGAGTTTGATAAGGGAAACCAAGAAATTCCTTTAGCCTCTGTAGCGTAGCTCTGAGCAGCTCACGGCTCTGCTCCGCCGTTCTAAAAATAGCTTACACCGACAAATAAAGTTAACGAACCTACTGCTATGACTATAGCGATTATGGCAATGGGCCAATTTGCCAAAATGTTGAACTATCCCTTTACTTTGAAACTACAGATGCAGCAGGTTGTGTATGTCCGTCAAGTATTGGGGTCACATTGAGGGAAAAACATGACATTTCAAGAATAAAATAAAAACAGTAATTTTAACTAGAACTAAGAATATTTCAATAGAAAAACTCACGATGAGAATAAAATGGTAATTCTAGGTTCTGTGATGTTTTAGAGAGGAAACATCAGGAGCAGCAGTGTTAACCTGCTGTGATACCTGATGTGCAATGTTGAGCTGACCTGGGAGCAGTTTGTTGAAGTGGGTGGAGGTTGTCGTACCTGCAGGTCACTCTGACCGCTCTCCTCCTGAGGCTCTGGGCTGACGTCTGGTGTCTGCTGCTCTGTCACGTCTCCGTCTGTCACAGCAGCTTCAGCCTCAGAGCTGCTTTTCACTGGTAGCTCCTCAGCAGAGCTCTGGTTCTGGTTCTGGTTCTGGTTCTGGGGAAGTCCTCTGATCTCCATCAGAACCCTGTTGACAGCGTTCATGGCGGCTTCGCGGCACAGAGCCATGAGGTCGGCGCCGACGTAGCCCGGGGTGAGGCGGGCCAGCTGCTGGTAGTCGAAGTCCTCCGGCAGCTTCAGCTTCCGACACAACGTCTTCAAGATCCTGACGGAGAACACAACGATCCGTTCACACGCTGTCGTCACTTCACTTTGACATTTTATAACTATTCTGCTGTTAGGAATGAGAGAGATAACATCTAAACATGAGAAGATGAAGCTAAATGTGTTCCTGTTTCCTGGATGCTGCATCAAATAGAAAGCATGTGAGATTGTGCAGATCGTAGTTGTATGAATATGTTTAACTGGAATTTGTGAACTAAACTGAAGCTGCTCAGTACACTGAATATGTAATAGTCTGTAATTCCATTCATAATTGCAATCGGAGCGGTGTGTGGCTGACCTGAGACGAGCCGCCTCATCAGGGATCCCCAGGCAGATCTCTCTGTCGAAGCGCCCGGCTCTGCGCAGGGCCGGGTCCAGAGCGTCCGGTCTGTTGGTGGCACCGATGACCAGGACCTGAGCCGTCACCGTCAGGCTGTTCAGGTCTGACAGGAGGAACATGAGAACAGAGTCATTCACCTGCTCCTGCACCTGCTGTGACCTGATGATCAGTTAGCAGTCCCCGTCCTCGTCCCTACGTCACCACATTCACACACATCCCTTGGCTGCACACACAGAGAGGACTGCCCCTTTATGCCGTTCTCTCTCCTCATTGGATAAAGGTTGTAGGATACAAGGAAAGTTTTCTCCTGGGCTCAGAGCAGAGCAGAGTGACTGACAGACCCGTGTTTCAGACCAAACACTCTATAGAAGTGATTGCTGTCGGAAGATACAACTATTTAAGACTTAGATTAACACAAACATTCACCTGACTTCTGCTTTAAAACATCCTTTCACTTTTGACAAAGTAACTTTATAAACAATTTCAGTAGAAAGAATTTAAATGATTAAAACTAGTGTTGCTGAAACCTCCTGAATTTGACTCATTACCTTTAATTATCGGTGCATGTTGCTTAGAGATCAGCGGGGCAGAGACGTGAGCTGCTCAGTGAACACAATGGAGGTGAACGGTGCAGGTCCCCTGTCCCTCATCAAACTCATCAAATACACAATCCAACAACTCCACAACGCTCTGGTGGACAAGTTGTGACCTGCACATTCACCACACTATGAGATAATAACAGAACATTATGAGACAGAGTTGTTTCGAGGCAAATGCATCTTGGAACTACATTCAAGACATTCCTGCTGGGTGGAGTAATTTCAAATGTCTGGAATGTAGTTCCAAAAGTGTTTTGGAGTTGTTGGATTGTGTATATGATGAGTTGGATGAGGAACAGGGAACTAGCACCGTTTACCTCCATTGTGTTCACTGAGCAGCTCGTGTCTCGGCCCTTTTTTTAAGTAACATACAAATAACTTTAGACCACTTTAATAACAAAAACAAATTGGCCTTACGATTTTTGAGCAACAACAATTATTATTTCAATTATTACCGTTATGGCTCATTCCCAAACACTCCTGGATTCCAATGTTCACTTTCTGAGTGAATATTTACTAGCGGTTTATTGAGCGTGTATTATTAGTTTAGATCATTATTAAGGCAACATAGAAAATACCCCAAAAATTATTTTTCCTTCCCGGTAATAAAGTAACTGACCATTTCCTGGGATTCCCTAAAAAAACGAGTCTTGGGGAGCAACACTTATTAAAACCCTTCCTGTCTCCTAAAGGGCGAAGTAACTAAAAGTGAAGCGTCTCCTCTGAACTGTCTCTGCTGATGTAACTGAGCTGCTGTCTCCTACCGTCCATGCAGGTCAGCAGCTGGGCCACGATCCTCCTCTCCATGTCTTTAGAGGCCACCTCCCTCTTCGGGGTGATGGCGTCTATCTCGTCTATGAACAGGATGCAGGGGGCGGAGCTCTGCAGGGCCGGGGGGAACGCAGCCAATCAGAGTCAACCATGTAAACCAGCGACACGGTGTGAGCAGAGGAAGGTCTCGTCTACTCACCACCGCCAGCTCAAACAGCTCCCGCAGCTTCTGCTCAGACTCCCCCGACACTCCAGACACCAGCTCCGGAGCAGACACCTTCAACATGGGCAGCTGCAGCTCCTGGACACACAACCACATCCGCTCAGATGACAAACACACAACACACACACACAACCTGTCTGACTACACATCAGAACCAAAGGTCTTAACGGTTTAACAAATGAAATCTAATGATTTATTAATAATTGTCTGGGGCACATGGTGCTGCAGGCATAGAATAAAATAAAAAGCATGTGAAAAACAGATGTAGACAAACAATATTGGACACTGTGGACAAACAGTGTTAAAAGGGGAGACAGAATAAAGCACTGGCATCTGAGACGTGATCGTCGTTCAGCTGGTGCAAGTTGCTTTACATCGGAATCATAATAATAAAAGGCTAAAATAAAATACAATAAAGTTACATAGAATTAATTGCACCTGCTTCAAAGAATTAATAATTTAAATCTGATTAAAAGAATAAATACAAATGATCTTTATTTAATTTATTATTAGTAGTACGTATTGTTTTCATCATTATTATTTGTGTTGTTGTTCTTGTCATTACTGTTACTATCACCCTATTATAAGAAACTGTTCACAGTGAAGTCATGGATACAGCAAGATGAATATGGGGCAGAGAAACTTACTATTACAGTTCTTCTATTTTTATCTACTTCTATATATCTATTTAATTCATTTTATTTTTATTTTCCGAGTTATCATTATTATTTCTCATTTTCTGAATTCTAAAGTTGCGAGGATAGTGGATCCACAGCAGTGGGCCTTTCCAACTGTCCTAGTGGAGGGGGGGGGGGGACTGGCGGCATGGGATGTGATTGCTTGTTTGTTGGCGAGTGTGATGGGGGGGGGGGTACTACTGAAAGAGTCTCTGAATACAAATATCTTGGAATTTGGATCGATGACAAAATTACTTTCAAACATCATGTTTCTAATCTGGAAACTAAACTAAGACAAAAAAATAGGCTTTTTCTACAGAAACAAATCATCCATCCCTCTTCAATGCAGGAAGAAACTTATTGAAGCAACTTGTATGTCAGTTTTAGATTATGGAGACATGTTATACAGACATGCATCAGCTACAACTTTACATCCACTTGACACCGTTTCTCATTCAGCCCTGTAATTTATTCCAGGTGACAGCTACAACACTCATCACTGTGACCTGTATTCTAAAGTTGAATGGCCCTCGCTATCTAACAGGTGTGATAGACACTGGATTTTATTTATTTTTAAAGCTCTCTTACCATCCTATATTAACTCTTTAGTATCTTTTAATGCAAGTCTATATCATACACGGTCAAAGGACTGACTCACACTGCAGGTTCCCTCTGTTAACACTGAATTTGGAAAGTCCAGTTCTTCTTACTGTGCACCTGCAACCTGGAACACTTACCACACTTTTATCATTAGGTCAATTTAAATCCATAACTGCATCTTATTTTGTCACTTTGTCTCTTACTTTTTGGTATTTCGGATATGCTTATGTATGTTTCAAATGCTTTGTGTTTTGTCTCGGCTACATTGTAAATGAGGTTGCTCCTCAATAAAGGTTATAATAATAAAAGGACCGCTTCAATCGGCTGCTCAGAACTAATAATGAACCACCTTCCTTCATTGATGTTTGTAACTTACTCCAGCCACAGCCTGGGCCAGCAGGGTCTTCCCACAGCCGGGGGGCCCGTGCAGCAGGAAGCCCCTCGGAGGAACCATCCCCAGATGTTGGTACACCTCTGGATGACGCATGTGGACCAGCAGCTTACACACGTCCTGCAGCGGGTCAGATAACAGAGAGAATGCGCTTATTTCAGCACAGAGGAGTTGGGTCGCCATAGCAACAGAGAAAGCAGCAGGAGTCGGATACGGACCGTTAACGTGTCCTCGTTCCCTCCCACGTCCTCGAACTTCAGAGTGGGATACTGCAGCTCCACGGACTTGGACTTTGCTGAGGAAGAATCAGAGAAAATGACTTCATGATGCAACATCAGTGAGGACAGGACAGGACATAATAATAACAGAGTCTCTGTGTCAGGACCCAGCTGAGAACCCGGGCTCTGCAGCTGGACTGGACCCTGCTGTACCTTTCTTCCCCAGGGTGGGAGCCTCTGCGGTTTCCGTGGAGCTCTTCGTCCGTTTTTTGGACTTCCTGTGAGATTTCTCCGGCTCCAGCATCGACACATCTGTCTGCTGCTCACACACAAACACATGGCAGTGCAATGAGATGATGACATGTCTGCACCAACCTCCCTTAGTTTATTGTTTTCCACACTGTCAAACTCATTTTGGTTCAGGGGCCACATAAAGTACAATTTGATCTCAAGTGGGTCGGACCAGTAAAATAACAGCATAATAACCTGTAAATAATGAGAATTCAAAAATGTTCCCTTTGTTTTAGTGCAAAGTACATTATTATTAAGATGTTTACAGTTAAAGGGGAATTGACAGGTTTTTTTTTACAATCTGGACCTTATTTCTAGCATAGAATACGATCATTTACTCCCCCAGATAACTTTGGTGTCATTACAAGTCGTTCTGACGAAATTAGCTCCAGCCAAGAGCCGTGTATATCTGTATAATGGGCCGTGTCCACCAGACGCGTTTTCAGCCTCTGGGCGTCTACTTTTCATTCAAACCCTATTGAGTCGGCGCTCACAGCGCTCAGCGTCCTCGGCGGTAAAACGCCCTCGGTGCTTGCTTCTTTTTGTCGCGGCGCTCACAGCGCTTCGAGTTGAAATCTGTTCAACTTTTAGAACAGCGCTGCGCTTGTCAATGTCACTTTTCCCCGCACTGACCAATCAGAATCAAGAAGGTTCGGGACATACGTTACCACAGCAACACAACCGGAGACGTGGCTCGGTTTATATCATGACCCACACTTGTATTGAAGGTAGGCCGACCTCAGGGTTCATGTCAAAAGCTGCTGCTAATGCTGTTGTGTATTTCTGACACTCGTTGTAGTGTTTACATTAAACAAGGCCGGAACACGGAAGTGTCAGAGGACTCGTTTTGTAACCTAGCAACAGCGGCATTCTGACGAGGGAGAGAGAGAGCGCTAAGCGCTGGGAAAGCAGCGCTGAGAGGCTGTCAGAGCTAAAACCGTGTTTGGTGGACACAGCCCCTAATGTGAGTCTACAGGGCAGCAGAATGCAGCCTCTAAATAACACATTATCTGTTGTGAAACTCCTTCATTTCACCAATATTTAGTTCTGATAGGCTAGTGCTATTCCCCTCTGAGTCCGGGGTTAGCTGTTATCAACATCCGGGGTCTGTAGGTTGACCTACTGACCTCTGACCTGGATGATGTCATCTCCGACCGCTGCCCGGCTCATTCTGATAATAATCATTCTGCTTCGGCATTCGGGTCCATTTTTATCTCAACTAGCCGGAGCTTTAGTGAGTCCAGGTTGAGGAGAGGAAGCCTGTGGAAGCTGAACTTCATCCAGCTGCTCATTTTGTTCTGACAAGTCAGAAACACGCAGAAACGAACCGTAGCATTAGCGGTAGCAACAAGCCGCGCCGGGCAGCGGTCGGAGATGACATCATCCAGGTCAGAGGTCAGTAGGTCAACCTACAGACCCCGGATGTTGATAACAGGTCAGCCTGGACTCAGAGGGGAATAGCACTAGCCTATCAGAACTAAATATTGGTGAAATGAACGAGTCTCACAGCAGATAATGTGTTATTTAGAGGCTGCATTCTGCTGCCCTGTAGACTCACATTATACAGATATACATGGCTCTCGGCTGGAGCTAATTTCGTCAGAACGACTTGTAATGACACCAAAGTATCTGGGTGAGTAAATGATTGTATTTTATGCTAGAAATAAGGTCCAGATTGTATCTGTATCCTTTAACAAAACATTATTAACAACCTAAAATTTCTCAAGAAAAATACATGTAATTTCAACAATATTATGCCTTTTCATCCCGCGGGCCGGACTGGACCCTCTGGCGGGCCGGTTTTGGCCTGCAGACCGTATGTTTGACACCCCTGCTGTATATGAATAAAAGTGAAGTAAACTGAATTCCATGAGAGGCTGTATTCACTTCAGATTGTGACATGTGCACCTGAAGCTGCTGCTGTAACTGCTGCACTGCATCCTGATTACCGAGTGTGTGTGAGTTATGAAGGAAAGCGTGTTTGTTTTGTGTTGTAATTAGATTCTGGTTGTGTTCCTGATGTTTGTTTTCACAGGTGTTATTATATCTAACAGCTGACTGAAACCTGACTAACCCTAACCCAAGTGCTAGATTACAGGCTCTGGGTGTCTGGGTTAAATACAGTGACCCAGCAGGACGGGTTGAAGACGCACACTCAGGTTGAGGCTCATCGTTCTTTGCAGTCTGCTTTTTTCTACATAGTTTAAACCACTGGTGTCAGAAACATGAGTTTTATATTCATGATCTAGATTTTTCTACATTTTAAAAGCAGTGGAACATGAAGTTACACCTGATAACTTGAACGTTTTTAGTCATGGCGGTAGGAGAAGAGCTGGGATGACATGTGCTTGTTTCATTGTTTCATCATTTTTTAGGAGTTTGAATTGAATTTGAGCATTAACAGCAGTTGGATAAAAAAACAAAGTCACTTTCTGCCAGCTTTGATTCAGCTACATTCAGTTTTACCCTGCTCACAGTCCAACATACTGTGCTGTTTTTTTATTTATTAATTTGATTAAAAGAATAGTTTCAACAAAATTCCGTCCAAACCAGGAAGAGGAGCTTCTGTTACAAACAAGCTTGAAATATAGACTTTTTTTTTTTTTTTTTCTGAACAATTTCGCATTTCAGGGCTTCAATACAAGACGGACATTACATACGAGCAGCATGGAGGTATTTGGATGTTTTTTGGTGTGTCTTTTTGTTATGAAGAAAAGTGGTATCCATTTGTTATATGGACATGCACTGCTATGCCGAGACCCCCTGTAACTCAGAGAAGCCACGGAGGAATCTGAAACTTCTCCCAGCCCTTAGTCCACATGAGGGGGAGGAGATAATGAGTGAAATTTCAATCTTGGGTGAACTATCCCTTTAAGTTGAGCCCATCAGTTTAGAGACTGCAGACTGGGTCTCCATGGATACATACGTTAGACATGGTGTTCAGCGGGTCCTCGTCACACAGGTCGATGAGGATGTTGCTCTTCTCGGGGCCCCTCCCTCTGTCGATGAACCAGCCCCCTGCAGAGACCTGTGTGGCTGCGCTGGGAGGGGGGGCGGCTGCAGCGGCCGGAGGAGGATCTCTCCTGGGAGAACCGGTGCCAGAGTCCGGGTTCCCCTTCCGGTACAGAGACGTGAGAGAGCTGTTCATGTGGTTGGTGGGCTGGGAGGAGAGGGAGGGGCTGACCGTTATTCACTTGTAGTGGTAATGTCTTTCTGATTATAAAACTACAGGTTTGAGGATCGTTCATAGATCATCCAGGTCATCTTAGTGTGTACAGCACTGGTTGTGTGTTCTTTGCTATATACAGTGTATGTGTGTTTGTTTTTAAGTCTCCTCCATGTGCAAAACAACGTCAGTTAAACACACAGTGATATATAGAGCAATGCAAAATGGAATGTATTACCAAACTTTATCAAACAACATTAACATTCAACAAAAACATTAAGGAACTTTATTAATTTATATTTCTTGATACAAGAGAGGTATATGGGTTCTGTATGTATGCAGCGTATAGATATGTGTATACAGTATATATGTGCATACAAGTGTATATTTGTTTGAGTGTATATATATGCATGTATATATACTGTATGTGACCGATGTTGTCTGGCTTGACCTGAGCAGGTTTTGAACCCGGGTCTCCTGCACTGTGGGCGATGATGCTAACTGTTTCGCCAAGAGGTCAATGACCACTTGGCAAGTGGATTAGCACGTCTTTTATGGGTGAGTGAGTTTAACTTCAGTACCGCTAACCGCTACACGCCGTCACTTCTCCTTACTGGTACCTTGTGATTGTGACTATACCCGCAGATCTCCGTTACAGATATATGTATATGCATGTATGTATATACACACACATGCATACATACATGCATATACATATATGAATATTATATTTATCTATAAGATAATACTCAATTGGAGCTGTCTTGTCAATTTCATTTGTTGTTCTGTCAGAGTTATCTTGTCAGTTATTTTTGTGATTAGTTGTTCAGTTTAGTGTGAATGTGTATTCTTAATTGTCATAATATAATTTGTGTAGACCCCAGGAAGAATACAGTGCCGAAGCGGAAGCAGGAAGTAACGTCGCCATGGGACCTCAACTCAGAAAAAGTCTCCATGTAAATGAACGGGAGTCAAAGTTTTATTTTGTGATCCGATTGAATTGTGCCATGAGAAAAAACTCTGTCCTCTACCTGTTTAAAACATCACGTTTCATTAAGAGAAATCAGCAGTTTGTTGTAAAAATATTATAAAATAAAATTCCGAAGAATCTGTAACCAGAAAGACTCCAGGGGTCTCATTTATAAAACTGTGCGTGGGATCGTTACTAAAAGGGTACGTACGCCCAAAAGCCAAGTTTTGCGTACGCACACTTGCAAGTAAACTTCCCTTCATAAATCCCAGAGTTCCTACAAGTGTGCGCAGCTGAATCCGCTTCACGTTCCGCCCTGTACACGCCCTGTTTTAACCCTAGATGGTCGATGCAAACCACCACATGAATGTGATCTGCATGTAAATGAGCCTGACGTGCTCTTGTTCTGTCGGTGCTGTGAATCAGCTGCAGGTGTGAAAGTGACAACGTGACGTGTTGCTGCAGCTGTTAACGGCGTCAGCGGCTCAGAGCTCACGCGGTGTTGTTTTGTTGCGCTGCCCTCTCACATGCTGGACCCGGTTCGGCACATAGTTACAACAATGACAACAGTTTTAATCTGAAACCAGTTATTAACCTTCATCATGGTCTCCCTCTCCCTCCTTTCTCCTCCAGCGGTGCCGTGGTGCAGAATTACGCACGGGGCTCACCGCTGTATTATTTACAGTAATTAGACTGATCGATAAAACTTTGAATAATTAGCGGAATCAGTTACATTCTGAGGAATGATCAAACATGACACTTCTCTTGATAACAAGAAAACAGAATGTAACAATTGTGCGAACGATTACTGGATTTTTTTCCCCCCAGGGTTTGAGATTGAATTGACTCTCGATCATATGTTCACAGTATCATAGGAACATATAGTTATTTACACCATGTATTTATCCCATGCAGCAGCGCCTCCTCTCCTCCTCCTGCGCTCTGGGAGTGGACAATATGACGGAGAGATGGTGGTGATTAAATATAGAGAAGGAATTTTGATTTTGAATTTTAAGTTACAGTAGATTCAAAGAAGATGTTTCTGAAACACCAGTCCGATGCAAAATAAGGGCGCTGTTGAATTAAATCACCGTGGCAACATGGATCTAACGCATACGGGTTGAAATTAAATGTGTGACGGCCGATAATAAAAACATAATCGTTCTTCTCACTCATCATTTCCTGAGTCTGACTTCAGTTCACCACCACACCGTCTGTGTCGCCAATTCCCCTTTTCCTCCAAACCATGCGTACGCCTGGCTCAGAGTTTGCTTAGAGCTGCGCACATTCTCCCGTCAAGTTAGTTTTTTATAGATCACAACCTTGGCGTGAAAAGTCACGTACGCCACTTTCAGCCCCGTTTTGTGCGTACGCAACGGTTATAAATGAGACCGGTCACCACATGCCGCCCTTTCCCGTGTCAGTTGGTGACGTATTTTTTGTGGGACACAGATCTGTAGTCTTAGAGCGGTTGTCACACAAAATACATTCTTCTGTTGCCGTTTTACGATAAACCGCTGATTTCTCTTTATGAAACGTGATGTTTTAAACAGGTAGAGGACAGAGTTTTTTCTCATGGCACAATTCAATCAGATCATGAAATAAAACTTTGACTCCCGTTCACTTACATGGAGACTATTTCCGAGTTGAGGTCCCATGGCGCCGTTACTTCCTGCTTCCGCTTTGGCACTCTATACCCGCAGACCTCCGTCACACATATATGTATATGTACTGTATGTATACACACACATGCATATATATGAATATTATATTTATCTATAAGATAATACTCAATTGGAGCTGTCTTGTCAATTTCATTTGTGTTACCTTGTCAGTTATTTTTGTGATTAGTTGTTCAGTTTAGTGTGAATGTGTATTCTTTATTGTCATTATATAATTTGTGTAGACCCCAGGAAGAATAGCAGATGCTATGAAGAAGCTAATGGGGGTCCTAACAAACAAACAAACAAGCAACAGGGGACAAGTTATCAGCTATCATGTCTTACTGTGTTCTCCAGGACGTGGTCGTCACTGTCAGAGGACTCCCCTGAGCTGCTGCTGCCGTCACTGCAGGGACACACACACAGTAATGAGGGACTGACTGCACATTAGGGTGCATCAAATTTGAATGGGAATTTTTAATTTCAAAATATCAATTTGGCTGGCAATGCATTTTGTTCCAATTAACATAAAAATGACTTTTGCAAAGTTTTGAGGAAATCCATTGAGATTTAGGGGTGCCACCTAACAAAAAAAAAAGTGCAATTTTTCGAAAATCTGATTGACAAAAAATTGACACGGAAATGTTGATTACATTGAACTTTTATACAGTAACATGTTCTATAGGGCTATCAAAGTAAAATTAGTTTGTCTGCCCTTTGGGCAACTTGGGCATTTCTCAGAATTCAACTTTCAAAATTCTCCATTCATTTTTCCTATAGACAAAATGAATGGCGGTCAATGGGACATGTTTACGTGGTCTTACCCTGAGTTTTGTGCAGCAGCGATGGATGTCGGACACACATATAAAGTTTAATTGACTTTACTGTTAAACACAAGGGGCAATACTGTCACACTTAAAGGGATAGTTCAACATTTTGGCAAATTGTCCCATTGACATAATCCCTATAGTCATAGCAGTAGGTTCGTTACCTTTATTTGTCGATGCAAGCTGTTTTTAGAACGGTGGAGCAGAGCCGTGAGCTGCTCAGAGCTACGCTACGGAGGCTAATGGGATTTCTTGCTTTCCCTCATCAAACTCATCAAATACACAATCCAACAACTCCAAAACGCTCTGGTGGACAAGTTGTGACCTGCACATTCACCTAATAACAGAACGTCACCAGACAGAGTTGTTTTCGAGGCAAATAGACAGCTTGCCGGAAAACTGCCCCTGCCGGGAACGCGCATCATCTGCTTTGCATGAATTTACCTCGAAAACAACTCCGCCTTATAACGTTCCATTATTATCTCATAGTGTGGTGAATGTGCAGGTCACAACTTGTCCACCAGAGCGTTGTGGAGTTGTTGGATTGTGTATTTGATGAGTTTGATGAGGGAAACCAAGAAATCCCATTAGCCTCCATAGCGTAGCTCTGAGCAGCTCACGGCTCTGCTCCGCCGTTCTAAAAATAGCTCGCACCGACATATAAAGGTAACGAACCTACTGCTATGACTAGGCTATAGGGATTATGGCAATGTGCCAATTTGCCAAAATGTTGAACTGTCCTTTTAAAAGAACAAACACTCTCTAGTGGCTAACTCACTGGCAACTCACAGGGCCTAATGATAAGAGCTGACATTAACTAAACTTCAATCTTAAAGGAACTTGGTGCAAGATTTGTGGAGAAATACACATGTTGTTAATGCTAATGGGTGATGAAGCCTTCAAAACCAAAAAGAATGACCCCGTTGCCTTGAACAGGCTGTGTGCTGCATAATGCACTGCAATTCGGGGCTTTCATAAGTCTCAAATTTTAGCTGTAGGCTAGTCTAACTTCATCATTCGGCTACAATGATAACTTACCATTACATCACTAGCCTAACAGATGTGCTCGCAAATATATTTAAAATGTTTATTTAACAACTACAATGCTACTCTCAATAGACATGAGACATCAATACTCTAAATATGATATTGTCTACTCTAGAATACTGTTGATGTTAAGCTTAATAGCTTAGCTAACATAGCTAGACTGTGGTTAGCAAACTGTTGCTATTTAACGTTAGCCAGATGTAATGGGCACCAAATACCCATATAATATATATATATATAAATACAAATATACAAAAGACACAACTACATATATGGTAGTAATATGTAATAAGAGTATACCCAACACAAAAACATAAAGATCAACTCAATTTTCTTGAGCTGGAGTCTTTTTTACATCAGAGCTCTATGGCGATCATTGAGCACTGGGTTTACCACTTTATCCAACAAAAACAGATGTGCCTAAATCATCATGTATTGGAAATATATTTTGCATGTGTTGTTTCTACATATATTGGAACACTTTTAGCACCCAGCCATATCAAAATTCAAGAATTGTGTTTTTTGATGCACCCTACTGCACATTCACAGAGACAGTGAGCGCAGCAGAGACAGAGAAACAGAGTGAGTCCTGTACCCGCCGTCACCGTGGCTGTGCTTGGCTCTCTTAGCCAGGTGTTTGCTCTCCAGAGGACTCAGGTCTGAGTCCTTCATGATGACGTCATACACTGGGAGGAGAGGACCGACAGTCAGGACAAAGCAGCAGGAGACTTATACTCAATACTGAGCTTCCATGTTGTTTCCATCTTACCTTTCTCCACCTGAATCCTGAAAGCAATCTTGTTTCTTCTGCCATACTCCAGTCTGAACACACAACAGAATCTTTATTACCAACATTAAGAAGCATTTCAATGTGCTATAAACTGATAAAATACATGGACATGGAGCAGGAGGAGGAGTCCTGAGCTGACTTTATTTATTCTAATAAATATTCTTTCACCATCTCTTAAAGGGATAGTTCAACATTTTGAAAACTGGCCCATTGCCATAATCCCTATAGTCACAGCAGTAGGTTCGTTACCTTTAATTGTCGCTGCAAAAGCTATTTTTAGAACGGCAGAGCAGAGCTGTGAGCTGCTCAGAGCTACGCTACAGAGGTTAATGGAATTTCTTGGTTTCCCTCATCAAACTCATCAAATACACAATCCAACAACTCCAAAACGCTCTGGTGGACAAGTTGTGACCTGCACATTCACCACACTATGAGATAATAACACAACGTTACCACACAGAGTTGTTTTAAAGGGAAATACAGAGACTGCTTGATGAAAAACTGCCCCCGGCATGAATTTCCCTCTACAACAACTCTGTGTGGTAACGTTCCGTTATTATCTCATAGCGTGGTGAATGTGCAGCTCACAACTTGTCCACCAGAGCGTTTTGGAGTTGTTGGATTGTGTATTTGATGAGTTTGATGAGAGAAACCAAGAAATTCCTTTAGCCTCCATAGTGTAGCTCTGAGCAGCTTGTGGCTCTGCTCCGCCGTTCTAAAAATAGCTTGCACCGACAATTAAAGGTAACAAATCTACTCCTGACACTATAGGGATTATGGCAATGGCCAATTTGCCAAAATGTTGAACTATCCCTTCAAACAGTTTAAACTAGTCCTGAAGGTAGAAGTCTGAATTGGTTGTGTTAAGTGTGTGTGTGTGTGTGTGTGTGTGTGTGTGTGTGTGTGTAGTACTTCTGCTGTGATAAAACTTGCCTGTGCAGTCTCTGCAGCTCCAGGGCCATGGCTGACAGGTCCACATATTCACTCTTGCTGGACTCCAGATACTGAAAACATAAAAATTTAAAAAAATCATCAATTTATTTATCAATTACCAGCTGCCATTGCACAGTTAACAAGGGCTGGAGGATCATTTGAAAGACTGACTTTCATTTCACTTCCGAATGTGAAGTGAATTCTTCCAAATATGACAAACCTGCATTTTTTGGGACATGACGTGGACAAAAAAGAATGTGTGAGTTTATGGCAGTAACTTGCCTGAAATCAGCAAAAATTACTGGTATGGTCCTTTAACAAGATCATTCAATAACCTTCTTTATGCAATCTATGTCAATAACCAATAAATAATACTGTACAACACATGAAGTTGTTACAAAGTGAGATCCTGTGTTTGTCACTCCCAGGACAGTTCCCACACTCCTCCATGTTACATTATGACCCAGACTGACTGAGGAAACGTGTAGCTACCTGCTCCACTCGCTGTTTGAGCCGGCCGTCCACCCAGCCTCCACCTCGGTTCTTCATGTCTGAGTCTCTGAGTCTGCAGCAGGACACGGACACACAACAAGCAACAGGCAGATAGATCATCTACAGCTGCACAACAACTTAATACTGAGGTCAAAATAATTACCATTTCCTCTATACAGCATGATGGTAGTGGATGAACATTGTAATCTATGCAGTTTCCTATTGCGTATTTAAAAAAAACAACCAATCAGGAACCTGGAAGAGGTTTATTAGCATTGGAAATGTTCTGAACTAAAGTTACACTCATTTTTCCAGCACTGTCAGAAAAACTCTATGGTAGTGAATCAGTGAGCTGAGCTGAGGATAGGCCTACTTGATCACTTATCACTGTAATGTTACAGTGACAATAGAGGTTTTCTATAGAGGAAGTTACCTGTTGAGCCTGTGATCTGTTGGTATCCTCAGTCATTAGGCTACTGTTTTATTATTACGGGATTGAATCATTGTTAAAAAAACAACAACAACAACAACAACAACATGTGAGGACTGTGATCTTATCCTTTCTGACTGAGTGAAAAGTGTCTGAGCAGCATCAGTCCACAACATGTCAGTAACGTTAGCTAACTTACTGAGTGTGAGAACAGACGGGACTCGAACCCACACACACTCTTGTCCAGACCGTATAGTAACACCACAGTGTGTGTGTGTGTGTGTGTGTGTGTGTGTGTGTGTGTGTGTGTGTGTGTGTGTGTGTGTGTGTGTGTGTGTGTAGCTACTCACCTGTTACTCCTGCAGCATCAACTCATCACCAACACACCGGTTAATATCTGGACAGTGTGATCAGACTCCGGCAACGTGACTGCAAAACACTCTGCACGCGACCCGGAAGCAAACACCACTACATCCGGTTGAGCGTTTTCAAAATAAAATGCAGGCTACCCTTAAAGACGGTTTGTAAATCTCTTTGCCTTAGTTTAACCAGAGCCGGTCTACTGGTTTAACATAAACAGACTGTTAGACTTCCTCCTTTTTTGGGAATATCACATTTTCAGATGTTTTAAAATAACATCGTATTATTTAAAAATAGGAAATTCTGTCACATTTAAAAGAATTTACATCTATAAATAGCTACTTTTAGGCTACCCGATTTGAATGGTCTTATTCCTCTGACCTGTAATCTGTTTACTCACTTGTTTCCATTTTCTCTGTATTTATCCTGAATGTCATTTGTGTCTTTTGGCTGGTATAAGATAGTCAATATGAAAATACATTTCAGATTCTTGAAAACATCTTAACATTTTTATTTATTTAGGAAGACATAGGCTATTTAACCTTGTTTAATGACAGATAAATGAGGGGAAGTTACAGTTACAGCCACTGTAATAAAACACTATATTGAGCTACAGTTTTATCATGATGAGTGTGTTTAACTGTTGTAAGTTCATTCTCTCCCTGTATGTGTTCCAGTCCCAGTATAGCTACTGTAATGTTGAGGGTGAATGACAGTAACCGCTCATGGTTGTTGCTGCTCACTCTCACTTCCTCGTCAGGTTGTTTGACAGCTCCACTTCCTCATTAGTTAGACTGAGATCAACAGTGTGTATGTGTCTGTCTGTGTGTGTGTGTGTGTCTGTCTGTGTGTGATGGTCGGTGACACGGTTATGAAGGACGGTACCGGGGCGGCCGACCAGACGGAGGTCTCCCGCCAGGACCTGTACGGGGACTACGTGGGCTGGTACCGGACAGGGCAGCAGAGTGCGGAGGTTCGGCCGTGCTGCGATGCGCCGCTGCTGGAGAGAGCAGCTCAGTACCTGCGGAGGGAGCCGCAGTCCGCCCAGACCTTCACCGTCTTCCCCTTCTACCAGGCGGTGGCCGGGGACCGCGGAGCCCCCAGGGCGGACTGCAGGACACACCTGTCCGCCTTCATCCAGGCCACCGAGCTGCTGGAGACCCTGTGCGTCAACCTGTTCCTCCAGCCCTGGAAGAAGGAGTTCAAGACCCTGAAGGTGGCACTGCCCTTCTTTCTTTCTTTCTTTCTTTCTTTCTTTCTTTCTTTCTTTCTTTCTTTCTTTCTTTCTTTCTTTCTTTCTTTCTGTAGCCTAATTCTTTCTTTCTTTCTTTCTTTCTGTAGTATTTCTTCTTTCTTTCAAAAATACAGTCACACAATCTTTATGGTTTCTATATTGATTATGCAGGGCCGTTGCTAGGAATTCTGGGCCCCCTGAAAGAATACTAAAGTGGGCCCCTACCCCTGACTTTTCCACTTTTTCTTTTCTTAGACTACGTATGTATTATCATGCTTTGTTTTGATGCTAATGCAGCATTACTGTGAGTATTAGTCAGGGTCTTATGCAGAATAATTCAGTCATAAAGATTAGACTACTGGGGTTTTTTGTGGGCCCTACTGGGCGCTGGGCCCCTGGAATTAGCATCACCTTTCTCCCCTATACAACGGCCCTGGGCCTGCATGTAAATTCACTCATAACTTTACTAAGAGCAGGTTTTGTGTTATCCACTCTTGAATAGGTGCTGTAATGTTCCCGTCCCTGTGTCTTATTTTATGACAGGTCTCAGTCTGTGTTTTGATTTCTGTTGTTTACATTATAAATCAGTCAGTTTGACCCTGGAGCTCACGTCTCTGTAGCCTATCATCTGACCCCTGGACTGGCAGTAAAACACTTTCTCTTTCTCTTTCCCTCCGTCATTTTCTCTAAACGTTACTGCCCACACACAGAAGGACGAAACCATGACTGGATTAACTTGTTAGGGGGCTTCCCAACCTCCACCAGCCAGCCAGTCATTCAAACTAGATGAAGATCAGGTGGTGATAGTAGCCTAAGTGGGTAGTTTAGCGAGGTCTCCTTCTGTACAGGGTGGTTTAACTTTGGCATGATAAACTTCAGTGATAGTTCCAGATGACTTCCAGTTCCTGTTTGTGTGTAGGACGTGGTAGAGGAAACACCTGAAAACTAGAGCGATTGAACACACACATACACAAAGGCCTAGGCCCATATATATAGACAGTTCTGTCACTACACCTTTTGTTTATGTATGCCTTTTCTGTATGCTGCATTGCATGATGGGAGTTTTTAGTCTGCATACTTACTATTTTAAGTATTTTACTTTTACACAGTTGAACTGTGTCTAAGGTTAGTACAGCTGTCTCAGGAACATCGTTTTTCCACTAGAGAGCTGCCATACATACTAACCTAATCTCTAAAATGTCCCACTTAGATAAAATACATTTTTAATGTAGTAACAGATGATGTGTGTTTCTGTCTGTGTCTCCTCCAGACTTTCACAGGTCCCTTTGTTTACCGCCTGCTGCCAGTTCTCAGCAGCTCCACCCTCCAGTCCGTCCTGGCATCTATTGGCTACCTGCCCCACACCGACGCCTCGCAAAGGTACAGAGCAAGGAGGACAAGAACCGTCTAGACACACAGGCGCCTCCTCTAGGCATCTGAACTTAAATCAGGTGCTTGGAGTGTGTTTTGAAGCTGCCCCCACACTCTGGATTTAAAGCTTTCAAGTCCACTCTTCATCATGTTTTGTCCTCAGTTGTCCTCTTTACTGTTTGATGAATTGCAGCGAGTTTCGACTCAGTGAGGAAGCCGACCCAGACGGAGCCATGCTGGTGGGCTTCGAGCTGCTGCTGGCCAGGGTGGAGTGTTACCGGCTTCTGGAGCAGCTGGACCCAGATCAGCTGGGACCTCAGCCACAGGTGAGAGCAGAGACCAGGGCAGCCGGCTGAGCAGCTCATACCAGACACTTCTGACAGTGGAGCTGAGAGGTCGACACTCTGCAACTTAGATCAACCTCTGATAAAAAAAAAAGTGTTGTGTGTCTGCAGTGTTTGTTTACATGTGTTTTTTTTTTTTTAAGTTGCAGTGTGCTGAGCTCTCAGTTACACCACAATCAATGTGCAGTAGCATGCAAAAGTTTGGGCATAAATTTCTGTTTATGTGAACAGTTCAGCAAGTGACAGATGAAATGATCTCCAAAAGGCAGACGACACATTACCTTTACATTTTAAACAATATACTTCATTGTCATCATTTTCAAATGACAGAAAAGGAAAAGGGCCCTCAGCAGAGGTTTGGCCACCCTGCATAGTAGTACCTAGTAGCCCCCCCACCCTGGAAACTATCACAGTGTGCAAATAGTAAATATCTTGTCTGATACCTTGGTCAAAGTTATCTGAGAGCTCAAGTCTCCTGGGTTTCCTATTCTATTACAGGCTGCTGCTTTGTTTCTCTTTATCACTCTAAAACTGTAGAAAACTAAAATAATACACTGATGTTGTTTAAAATATTGCAAAAGAGTCTTTCATGTTTAACTTTATGTCTTTTGGAGATTTCATCTTCCACTTGCTTAAAGGGATAGTTCAACATTTAGGCAAATTTGCAGATTTTCATAATCCCTAAATTCATTACCTTAAATTGTCGGTGCAAGCTGTTTTTAGATCGGCGGGGCAGAGAAGCGAGTGGCTTAGCTAAGGCAACGGAGGCGCACGGTACTTTCGCCTTTCCCTCATCAAACCCATCAAATACACAATCCAACAACTCCCAAACGCTCTTGTGGACAAGTTGTGACCTTCACATTCACCACGCTATGAGATAATAATATAACATTATGGAACAGAGTTGTTTTCGATGCAAATGCAAAGCTGGAACTACATTCCAGACACGGCTGCTGGGCGGAGTGATTTCAAAAGCGCAAATAGTTCCGAGCATTTGCTTCATGTGTCATAATGTTACGCAATTATGCGTTATTATTTCATAGCGTGGTGAATGTGCAGGTCACAACTTGTCCACGAGAGCGTTTTGGAGTTGTTGGATTGTGTATTTGATGAGTTTGATGAGGGAAACCAAGAAATTCCCTTAGCCTCCATAGCATAGCCCTGAGCAGCTCACGGCTCTGCTCCGCCGATCTAAAAACAGCTTGCACCGACAATTAAAGGTAACGAACCTACTGCTATGACTATAGGGATTATGGCAATAAAATGTTGAACTATCCCTTTAATTGTTCACGTTAACAGATATTTTGACCAGGGGTGCCCAAACTTTTGCACGCCACTGTATCTAGAAGTCATTCTGCGATTGAATCATCTTTCAAATGTTTCTGATGGCTCTACATCTGCCTGCTGCATTCTCAACCCCTACACATCAGGCTTAAAAAAAGGAACAAAGAAAAGAAAGTAAGTTGCACAAAACAGAGACAAGGCCAAGGTCAATCAATAAAAAATGAAAGAGAGAGGAATGTAGTATGATAATAGTGAAGGACATTCTGCCTTGAGCAATAGTTGAGCTCATAGTGTAAGTGTGCAGCTCATGACCATGAAATAGAAACATCACTGATGGGATACAGCACATGTGAATGAATGGCAGCCATGTGGTGAATGGTCACTATAACTGGGTCTCTGTGGCCTCATGTGACAGCTGTGATCTTACCGCTGCAGGAGTGGCTGGAGCTTCTGCAGAGGAGAGTGGGGCCTTCAAAACCAGAGCCAGAGCCTCCGGGAAAGAAAACAACCACAGAGCGAAAGGAAGAGGAGAAGACGAAGGAGGAGGAGGCAGATAAGAAAGAGGTAGGACAGAGAGAAGAGGGTCAGGGGGCAGAGGTCATCTTTTCATACACAGCAGGTCTTATAAATAACAAGATTAGAGAGACCCAGCCACCATGAGTAAACAAACACATGGAGACAGTGACAAGGAGAAAAGGTAGCGTGGTACAAGATTCACACAGATGGAAAGTAATGATGATAAAACTGAGGCAGCGGTAGAATTAGAACAGGAGCAAAGCCTGAGAGAGGAAAAGAAGAAGGAGCAAATTGACAATTTCGGTGTAAATATGAGTTTTACAGTTTTTCTCACTGGGCTTTATGCACAGCTCCACTACTTCCTGAAATAAGCCACACCTCACAACAATGGTCAGACACCCCTGGATTAATCAGTTGGTCCAATAATGTAAGACAGGAAATAAAGGAGCTGTCTTATTTCAGGAAGTAGTGGAGCTGTGCATAAAGCCCATTGGTTTGTCTTATTAGTTGAATACAAATGTTTTCTGCACTGATTTTTCAAAAGATATTTTTTGGGTGGTTTTTTTTGCCTTTATTTCGTCTCGGTCAAGAGTTAAACCGGCGATCAGCGTTTCAGGCATATGCCCACACGGGGATGTGCTCTCTCTGCACTCTTTTGCACTCATGTACCAAACAATGCAATTTTTTGGATAACTTTATTAAATGTGTTTTCCATAATATAGACATAAGCTTACATACATACAAACAAATCAACTCTCCTAAACATAATCCCATACTAGAACCTTCCCCTACGCTCTCCCGTATACCCTCCCTTGGGCCCAAGAGTGCAAAAAAATAAATAAATAAAGGATCCAATGCTGCAGAAGTGTAACATCAATGGGCTAGTCAGACAGGTTGACTAGAGAAAGCATTTAGATAACATGATTAGAGATTTAACTTCTTCACATACAATGCAATTTGTTTAAATGAATGAGAAATTGAACTTAATATTTTGACAAATGTGTTTCTTATTTGAGAGTTGAGCTGAAGCAAATGAGGAAAACCTGTACGTTTGGATTTGGAAGGAAAACTGTGTGAGGACACATAGCATGGAGCATCAGGTTCAGGACAGATAGGAAGGAGGAGCCCATTCAGAAAGTTATGGTTATGTACTTTCGTTTTTGGCATGCTGTTGTGTGACAGTAGTAGATTTTAGTTGTGCTGCTGTGATCAGTTGTTCAAAACAGACCACCATTGTACAACCCAGGCTGATGCAGTCAGAGGTGAAGTGTTGTGTTGTAGTAACATGTACAGAGTTCTAACACTGGAGGGAGCCAGATAGATGCTGAGCAGACAGTCAGCACTGACTCCAGGAAGGTCTTTCATTGTCCTTCATTACCACAGGTTGTTCATCAAATGTGAACATCTCTGAGTTTCATATGGTTGATTCAATAATATCTACAGTAGGCTATAATCATTAAAGCCCCAGTATGTAACTTATTTGTCTTTTTATTAGCAAAAATCAAATCTGTCTTTCATAAATCCGTATTTCACTGAAGGTGAATCACAGCTGCATCCAAATGAAAGCTTTCTGGTTCCTTAGAATGAGTTGTTACAAGTCGTTACAAATACATAAGTGAGCGACGCACCGAACCGAGGCGGCCATGTTGCATCGCCATTTTTTACGTTGAGTGGCAGCGGGACCGTAGGTAACCACGGAAACTGAGCGGAGCTGTGGGCTCTGGGAGAAAGTTTTCCACCATCTGGCCGTCGGCAAACCAACCGGATGGTGGGTCAGCTAAACAATACGACATCACCATGACAACATGTTGTCAGGCCTGTATTGTTTTGCCTCGTGCTGGCGGACCACTTGTTTATCCTGTTACATGCAGCGTCTGTTGTCTGTCTGACGTCTGCCCCATTTCACCTGAATGCAACATCAAGAATACGTTCAGATATGCAACCGCACCGCTAGATGGGGGGAATTCCTACAGATTATACCTTTAATCAAGTTCATTTAAATCCCTGTTGTTCCAGAGATCTTAGACGAACCCCACTGGTGTTTTCAGGCTTCATTTTTCTCTCTGATGGATAAAATACATCAACACACACACACGTCCACTGACTGACTCCAGAGGTTAACAGCTCCGTCTCATCTGTGCAGGCCCCTCCTCAGTATTCCGACACCAAGTTTGCAGCGAAGCCCCAGCCCCAGCACCAGCCCCAGCCCCAGCCCCAGCCCAAGCCCCGACAAAACCACTTCTTCATCACGGACCAGTCCATCATGGAGATGCAGAGGACCTACCCCGACCTGGCCTTCAGGGGCCGGCCCCTGGTACCAGACAAACCTCACCTAGCCAACAGCAGCAGGAGCAGCAGCGGTAAAGTGGCTCACGCCGCCGGTCGTAGCTACAGCGACGACAGTAAGGACCCTGAGATCCCCAGAAGAGACGGCAGAGCTGCTGCTGCTGCTGCTGCTGCTGGGGAGCCGTCGGTGGACAGCGGAGCAGGGAGCGGCGGGACGTCCACCACCAACACCAATGCTGATGATGATAAGGTCAGCGGTCCTACGGGCATTCCTCATCATTCCCTCCGCATCACACTGAGAGCTGGATCCCAGGCCGAGCGGGATCTGAAGCCCAGGGAGTCTCAGCAGGCTGCAGCAGGTAACACACACACACACACACACACACACACACACACACACACACACACACACACACACACACACACACACACACACACACACATGCTGCAAAAGTATTCATACCCCTTGGACTTTTCCACGTTTTGTCATGTTACAACCACAAACTTAAAGGGACATTGTGTAAGTTCTCCTGTTATCTATTCATGAGAATAGATTATTTCATTCAAAAGTCTGTTTTTCATGAATCAGTAACCCCCCCATCAACAAAGTGAAGTGTTCCTTTCAGCTCTGAATGAGCCGTTCATATCATTCATATCTCCATGGAGCGGGTAAGCTCGGTACTGCTGCCATGTGGTGTCTCCATGTTTTTACCTTCAGTGGCAGCGTGACGGTAGGTAACCACGGAAACTCAGCGGAGACACCGGAGCTGTCGGCTCAGTCACCGTGGTAACGCAGTGAGGAGGAATGGAGCGTTAAGCCTTGGTTATACTTTCGCCTGGCTCCGTTGGCAGTTGGCGCGCGCACCTCGGCAGAGCGCACAGGCGTTTATACTTGCCGCATTCACCGTTGCAATATTCGTAGCAAAGACAGGGGGCGGTAGATAAAAAAATACAATAGGAAGTAGCAGAAGCAACTAAAAACAGAGAAGAAGTAAGCAGGATTTCTCCTGTAGCTCTACTATTTACCTTAATTAAAAAGCTCTGGTGTAATTGTGACAGTTAACTACATGATTTGAAAACCAACCGTCCTTGCAACATCAGTGTAGTAGTTATATAACGTTATCGATCGCTCCATGTATTGATTTTTCGCCGGCTTGTTGTAAACAGATGCACATGGAGGAGAGGAGGGACCGGATTTGCATAGTTCCTCGAGTTCTGGGTCATTTGATGGTCTTTATAACTTAATAACGAGTTGTACAAATGCTAGAGCGTACCAGCTCAGCCAGTCTTCCCTCAAATTCATCCATTTTGAACCGAGCGACACTCGCGCGGCGCGCGCCAAGTTTCAAAATCCTGGAGGTGCGCGACAGCGCGACGCGACAGCGCGACGCCGTCGCGAGGAGGTGCGCGTTTACGTCATTTGTGGCGCGCGAGCCTCGCGCACTCGCGACTGCGTCGAGCATAAACCAGGCTTTACACTGATG
Source organism: Trachurus japonicus (assembly GCF_045865225.1). Classification (NCBI taxonomy): domain Eukaryota; kingdom Metazoa; phylum Chordata; class Actinopteri; order Carangiformes; family Carangidae; genus Trachurus; species Trachurus japonicus. The sequence continues at coordinate 29,503,098 of NC_140921.1, read as the reverse complement.
CTGCATTCACCTGCAGTCGGGCAGACGGCCGTCGCTAACAAACCAGATGTCATTTTAGTCACAGAAGTCCAGAGAAAGCCGGTAAAACGTGGGTCAGGTCAACAATACCACATCGCCATGACAACATATTGTCACGTGTATTGTTTTGCCTCGTGCTGACGACCACTTGTTTACACAGAGGCTTGTTTGTTACGTGCAGCGGCTGTCGTCCGTCTGCCGTCTGCCCAATTTCACGTGAATGCAACATGAAACATTTTTCAAGATTGAGTTGCTTGTGATCTACAACCACAACACTAGATGGGAGGAATTCCTACACAATGTACCTTTAAATGGATTTTATTGGGATTTTCTTTGTGGCAGACCAACACAAAGTAGTGGAAGGAAAATGATACATGGTGTTTAAGATTTTGAGAAGTGTAGCGTGCATATGAATCAGACTGCTTGTGTCTAGCAGCTTTGCACATCTACAGCTGCAGTTTTTGCCCATTCTTTACAGAACAGCTCCAGTTGAGTCAGACTGGATGGAGAGAGTCTGTGATCAGCAGTTTTCAAGTCTTGCCACAGATTCTCAGTAGGATTCAGGTCTGGACTTTGACTGGGCCGTTCTAACACATGGATATGCTTTGATGTAAACCAGTCCATTGTAGCTCTGGCTGGATGAATGAATGAATAAAAATGTCATGCCACCATTGTGGCCCATCCCATATGGGATTAAAAGACACATTTACTGACAAAAAAAAAAATCTTCCCTGAGCAGCAGGTATCATGTATCATTTTCCTTCCACTACTTTTTTTGGTCTATGACATAAAATCCCAATAAAATACATTTATGTTTGTGGTTGTAATGTGACAAAATGTGGAAGTTCAGGGGGAATCACTTGTCCACCCTGCAGTTTAAACTGACGTCTATTTGCACAGGCTCAAACAACAAGAGGCCGACCGAGGAGGAGCCTTCCTCCCTGAGCACCGAGGATGAGGAGAGGGATCTGAGAGAGCTGGCGCAGAGGATGGACCAGCTCAGTGTGCAGGAGCAGCCCAGGCAACCGCAGCCCAGGAGGAGAGGGGAGAACAGGAGGAGGGAGGAGAGCGCCAGTAAAGACAAGAGGAGGAAAGAGAGGAAGGAGAGCGCAGACGGAGAGGCGGAGGAGCAGAGGTACAGGAAGCCGGTGATGGAGACGGGTCCGCCGCCGAGCCACGACCTCACCGGGTGCAGCAGGTCGTCTCAGGCTGATCCTGCACTGATGAAGGAGCAGAGGCAGCACACTGTGACGGACTGTGGAGGAGGAGGAGGAGGAGGAGGAGGAGGAGGGGGGGGGGGGGCAGGAGGTAGGAGTAGATGCTGAGATAGTTGCAACAGGCCAAGGAGGAGAGGAAGAGGAGGATGAGCTGCCTCCACAGAGCTTCATCATCTAGCACTGGACTCCTCCGGATGACGTGAGCTCTGCATCGTGCTAAATTAGTTTCTTTTCCTCTGTTAATCTTCATTTATCACGTCAGCTGCAGGTGTGTGTTAAAGGGATAGTTCACCCAAAATTGAATTTTGTTGCCAAAATGAATAATCAGTGTCACAGGAGTGGATGCTTTTTCCAGAATTGACTTTTGACTTAAAAGGATAGTTCACCCAAAATTGAAATTTCACTCATTATCTCCTCCCCCTCATGTGGACTAAGGGCTGGGAGAAGTTTCAGAGTCCTCCGTGGCTTCTCTGAGTTACAGGGGGTCTCGGCGTAGCAGTGCATGTCCATATAACGGTTGCACATGGATACCAACTGTCTTCGTAACAAAAAGACACACCAAAAAACATCCAAATACCTCCATGCTCCTCTTCCCGGTTTGTCACCCCCTGTAACTCAGAGAAGCCACGGAGGACTCTGAAACTTCTCCCAGCCCTTAGTCCACATGAGGGTGAGTAGATAATGAGTGAAATTTCAATTTTGGGTGAACTATCCCTTTAACACACTGTTGTAGCATCTGTGAATGAAAAACAAAAAACTGCCTTCAGTGTTTCTTCATATTGAATTGTATTGAAAAGAAGCCGACTCCAGTACATCTTCATTCACTTGAATGGGGAAGTGGCGTCAGACTTCTTGAGCCAAATATATTAAATGTTAAATTTAGATTTTGGTGTGCTATTACTTTTCTTTACTTTGTTTTTTTTTTATTTTTTTTTATCATGACTTTATTTGAATCAGTCTGTAAATGATGTGAACCAGTTTATAAAGGCAAAGGAGCAGATGTGTTGTAAACTTTACAGCTCTTCTGCTATGACTCATCTTTTGTTCAACGGGTTTTTTCACATAAAATGTGATTAAAAAAAAATTCAAAAACCATCTTTGGAGCTCGTCTATTTCTACTTCATGAGAAATGCAGATGAGGCATTAAGCCCCGCCCACCAGCTGCTCGCTTCAGGTTGACAGGTGAGAGAGCAGAGATGCACTGATGGCAGCTGTTCTCTTGGTTCACTGTAGTTCAAGGAGACTGGTTGTTACACTCGTCATATGTCTTGTATTCTATTGAAGGGTCAGTGAAGAATAAGAGTTGGCAAGATGAGCAATTCAGAAAAAAAAGCATGCATCAGATTTGTTCAAATGTGCGGGGGTCTTTTTATGCCTTTTATCAACAGGACAGTCAGAGAAAGACAGGAGATGGGGAGACAGAGAGAGGGGGAATGACATGCAGCAAAGGGCCACCGGGGGAAACAGGACCGCCTCTGTTTATAATAATAATAATAACTTTATGTATAGTAGCCTACCTTTTAAAAACACAAGTTTACAAAGTGCTTGACAAAAACAACATAGAGATCACAGAAGACAAGTCCCAAACAAGTTCCATAAAACCATAGGAGCAATACAGCAACACAGGCCAAAACAACGGATTGAGACCAGGAGTCAAATTAAAATGCAGGATGCAGTTAATTAGAATAAATAAAAGAGGGGATATACATGATAAAAGGAGCTAATATTAGATATGATACGATAAGAAAAGATAGGATAAAAGAGTTAAAACAGAAGAAGGCATAAAAGTAAAACTAAGAGTGTCTGAGTAAAACTGTGAGATAAAATGAGGCAATGGTGAAAGAGCGTGACAGTGATTCTAAAAGTAGAATGGGAAACTAAACCAACTAAGAGTAGGGGTGCATTAAGATGAGGAATAAAAATGATAGCAAACAAAAGGAAAACAATAAGACCATAAGAAGAGGATGACAAGTCTGTGAAAGTGATATCATTGAGTGACACGTCTTATCTCCTCAGGCAGGACGTTCCAAAGCTGGGGGCCTCTGATAGTAAAGGAAGAAGAAAAATACTTCATTCATCCCCTGGAGGGAAATTCAAATTGTCCAGCAGCTTCCATAACCCAAAATGATATGATATAAATGCCAAGTAAAGTACAAGTTGTTCTTGTTGCAACAGTCTGTGAACACCCCCACCAGGTCCCTGTATTCATCTTCCTGTCCCTTATCGTCAGAGTACTTCTGAACATGGCAAGATTCAGATTTAATTGTAAAATGTGTAGTGAACAGTGTAAGGAGCTAAGGTAAGCACAGTACCCTGTGGTACTCCCACGCTGCTCACCACTGTGTCAGACATGCAGTTCCTCAGCCTCACATACTGTGGCCATCTGTAAGATAGTTATAGACCCACAAGATGATGGTTGGATCTACACCCATCTCCTCCAGCTTTCCTCTCAGAATTCTGTCGATGACACTGGAGAAGTCAAGAAACAGCAGTCTCACATATGGCCCAGGTTCATCCAGGATGGAGTAAATCCCATGCAACATGCAGATGATTGCATCGTCCACGCCAATGTTGCAGGGGGTCCACAGAATGCTGGGCTTGTGGTCTCAGGCAGCGTAGTAGTCTCTCCAGACTAGTCTTCATAATATGAGAAGTCAGGGCTACTGATTCCTGCTGGCCTCCCCACTTTGGCAACCGGCACCAGGCACAAGGTCTTCCAGAGAACAGGGATCTGGTCTGTCTGAGGTCCCCTCCCAAGGATCTAAGGCAAGGCAAGGCAATTTTATTTGTATAGCCCATTTTTACAGTCTGTCTCAAAGGGCTTTACATCCCATCATAACAACATCCTCTGCCCTTACACCCTCACATCCACTGAGGAAAAACTCCATGGAAAACCCTTTTAACAGGGAAAACCAGGAGAAAGCTCAGGGTGAGCAACAGAGGAGGGATCATCACCCAGGACGGACAGACGGGACAGAGATGTTGTTACAGACAAGAAAACAGTTTATAACACAGAATGTGAGAAACATGGAAATGTTAACAACAGCTGAAGGAGGAAGCTTCTGGTAGGCAAGGGAGGCAGGGAGAGCAGGGCAGCATAATGGGAGGACTGGATGGCAGACTGGTTCATGGGAAAGGAGGGCAGGCCGGTTTAACAGCAGGGGGAAAGGGGGGCGATGAGGCAGCGGTCGGTGCAGAGAGGCTGCGGACTGGCTCACAGGGTGTCAAGAGTTCCAATATATGTGGCACCTGCTCATCTTAGTGAGCTATATGATGCCCTGAAATGATACATTTTATACAGTTTTGTCATTTGAACCATTTCTTTAAAACAAAAGTCTGACTCAGTGCCCCTGAAAAATGAGAATGATCAATATTCAATATTATTTAAGTATTCTTATAAAAATGTGCTTTCTTCTGAAAACATTTAATTGAAATAGATAGATTTTTCTGCTGTTTCTGGATTTAAATTTTAATGTATTTTAGCAACACAACAGCAGGACTTATACTAAACACAGCTTTTTGTCTCAGTAATTATGTCAAATCTGTCAAGAAACAGTGTTGCATTGCAAAAGTGAATTACATGTATTCCACATTTGAGTCCAGATTTATTTCCCTCTATATAGTCAGATTTTTATGAAAAAATACCAAGTACACCACTTGACATTGCACCAAGTGATGGTGGTGGTGGTGTCACATCATGTGGATGTTATGAAGGTTAAACACTTGGATTAAAAATCACAACTCAGGATTTTCTGAAAGAACTGTTTATTAAAGGCAAAACAACAATTAAGAACAAAGATTCCCTTAAGATAGAATAAATTAATGACAGAATAACAGTTCAACTATACATTATGTATTATTCTTCAGGTCCTGACTTCACCTGCCTCTCTCTGAGGGCGTTACAGTACTGGCTCAGCCCCTGCTTTTCCCTCTGGATGTGTAAACTTCACTTTATTGGAGCAAACTGATAAACATGAACTGGAATGACTGGGCTGACTGTGACCTGTGTGAGCGGCTGATGGAGCAGTGTCCTGTGTTTCAGTGACAGACTGGAGCTCAGTGGAATGTGTCAGTTAGACTCAAGTTTGATCGTTTAGGACAGAAAGCTTTTAACGTGATGTAACTGAGAACTTCTAGGTGTAAAGAAAAGCAGCAGCTATGAGTTAGCACAGGAACGACTGTAACTGTAAGAGTAAATGTAACAGATCAGTGTTGATGCATAACCATTTTGTTGTGTGTGTGTGTGTGTGTGCAGCTAGACACTGCTAGTAGCTAGGATCTTATCCCGGTTTTCTTCATACTTGTGCAGCATCTTCTGGAGGTCGTGGTCTGCAGGAATCACCTGTGCGCACACACACACACACACACACACACACACACACACACATAGACAAGGAAATAAAGATGAGAAATAAAGAAAAAGGTTATAATCGTCTTTTAGTGATCAGTCGTACATGTGGAGCTTTTCAAGGGAAACTATGCAAGTCTGGTTGCTTTTGCTCTGTGTTGCTAACCCTCCACCTGGCCATGTGCATTTGTTTACAACAAAGCCAGCGAAAAATCAATACATGGAGCGGTGGATAACGTTATATAACATATACGATGTTACAACATGTATATTTGTGTGTAGTCTTAACAAAGGATTTTGGGTTACGGAGCGCATTTGTGTCGCGGTGCGTGGGGAAGAGAGCTGGGACACCGGGGCGGTGACCCAGTAACTACACTGATGTTGCAAAGTTGGTTTTCAGCTGTGAGACGCCAGGTGAAGACAGAGAGACTCCGTTCTCACTCCTAACAAGTCACAAGTCATGTAGTTAACTATCACAATTACTCCAGAGCTTTTTATTTAAAGGTATAATCTGTAGGAATTCCCCCCATCTAGCGGTGCGGTTGCATATCTGAACGTATTCTTTTTTTTTTTTTTTTTTTTTTTTTTTTTTTAATATTTTTCGGCTTTTTGCCTTTATTTGATAGTGATGATAGTAGAGATAGACAGGAAATGGGGAGGCAGAGAGAGGGGGAACGACACGCAGGAAAGGTCTGCCCGACGCGGGATTCGAACCGGGGACGCCTGCGGCGAGGACTGTAGCCTCTACATGGGGCGGCCGCTCTACTCACTACGCCACGCACCGCCCCCTGAACGTATTCTTGATGTTGCATTCAGGTGAAATGGGGCAGACGTCAGACAGACAACAGACGCTGCATGTAACAGGATAAACAAGCGTCTATGTAAACAAGTGGTCCGCCAGCACGAGGCAAAACAATACAGGCCTGACAACATGTTGTCATGGTGATGTGGTATTGTTTTACCGTCTTTCTCTGGTGGAGTAAAATGACATCCGGTTGGTTTGCCAACGGCCGTCTGCCTAACTGCACCTGAATGCAACACCAGTGCCTCCTCTTCCTCACACTACACAGTGGTGACAGTTTTAACAGGCCGAGCCCACAGCTCCGCTCAGTTTCCGTGGTTACCTACGGTCACGCTGCCACTCAACGTAAAAAATGGCGATGCAACATGGCCGCCGGCGCCTCGGTTCGGTGCGTCGCCCACTTATGTATTTGTAACGACTTGTAACAACTCATTCTAAGGAACCAGAAAGCTTTCATTTGTATGTGGGTCTGATTCCACTTCAGTGAAATACAGATTTATGAAAGACAGATTTGATTTTTACTAATAAAAAGCCAAATAAGTTACATACTGGGGCTTTAAGGTAAAAATGCAACATAGCCACAGGAAAAATCATGCTTATTTCCTCTTTAAACCACAGAGTCCACCTTAAAAAGTGAAAAAGCTTATAACTGTAAAAAAGGTCGACACTGACAATGAGACACCAACTGAGTGTTACTATGATAAAAATCAGACTTTTCTGGGTTGAGAAATGGGTGAAACATCTGGAATAATTTAAGAACACATCCCATACTAGTATACATAAATCATTTTGAGACATTTTAATACAGAACAGATGTTTATTCTAACATTCTAGCTCACTCTGTTGGTCCATGTGGTCACCTGAGACCACCTGGACTCGCGTGCTGGATATAAACTGTCTACACAAACCAAAGTACAGAGAAGAGTCTCTCTCTCACCAGGACCGGAGCAGGGAGCGGGGCCGAGGTCTTCCTGATGAGCCAGTCCTCATGCAGCTGGTGGAGAGACTCCAGATACTCCTGGTGGACACACACACACACACACACACGGCAGCACATTGGTGACCAGTTGGGTGAGCCGTTGATTCATTTCCCTGAGGCTGACTGACAGTTTGCCGGTCTGCTCACCAGTGGAATGACTTGCTCCTCCTCTCTGCATCGCTCCTTCAGCCTCTGGTGGCAGGTCTCAGGAGACGTCTGCAGGTAAACTGGAGCCACAGGGAAGAGTCACGTCAACAGGCTGCTGCAGCTTCCAACCTGGTTATCAGTCAGGTCAACAGGCTGCTGCAGCTTCCAACCTGGTTATCAGTCAGGTCAACAGGCTGCAGCAGCTTCCAACCTGGTTATCAGTCAGGTCAACAGGCTGCTGCAGCTTCCAACCTGGTTATCAGTCAGGTCAACAGGCTGCTGCAGCTTCCAACCTGGTTATCAGTCAGGTCAACAGGCTGCTGCAGCTTCCAACCTGGTTATCAGTCAGGTCAACAGGCTGCAGCAGCTTCCAACCTGGTTATCAGTCAGGTCAACAGGCTGCTGCAGCTTCCAACCTGGTTATCAGTCAGGTCAACAGGCTGCTGCAGCTTCCAACCTGGTTATCAGTCAGGTCAACAGGCTGCTGCAGCTTCCAACCTGGTTATCAGTCAGGTCAAGGGAGTTCATCACACATCTGCACTAGCTGGTCTCAGATGAGAGATGGTCGAGATGATTTGCCAATAGATTCAGTCGATTTACTGTGACAGAGTCTGGATGTTTTCATAATGAACCATTTTGCAGTTAGGCCTGTCACAGTGATTACATAATCACCGTTACAACACCGTTACAACACCGGTACCGTTACTGACAGTAAGATGCGTCGTTACTCAGCGTTGCTTGACTTAAGAAGTACCATCAGAAAAGAATACACCTGTTTAGAGAGGAACTATGCACAGGGTTAAACAGGAATCTTGAAGTTAATTCTAAAACCTTTTTAAGACTTTTTCAAGACCTTCTCAATATTTTTCAACACCTCACCGCCACTTCAAGCTGTAACCATTTACATCAGTGACACTTTTAACTCAACGGTTTTAGTTTGTGATAAAGACTAGAGACCACTATGATACAACAGAATTCAAGGCTAGGATAATAAATCAAAGGCAAAGTTTATCAAAAAACAAACAAACATTGCTCCACTCTCAAAAAACAAAAACAACAATCTTCTTTTCTATTTCATGTACTGGTTCATCTTTGTTTTTTAATAAAAATGAATAAATTCACACACTTTTACAATGTTTTTTAGGACTCAAACTCTTGGACAGCTAATTCAGAAAAAATACCTTCAAAATTTAAGACTTTATAAAGTCGTGAAAATACTTTTTAATACTTTTTAAGGGTCTTAATTTTCCCAAAATTGATTTATCACCTTTTAATACTTTTCAACCCTGATGCAAGTGTAATGGAAAATTTTGATATTAACCCATATTATGTTTTACAAGTGTTGTATCATCATGATTGTGATATGTGGTACTTAGTTAATCCCTTTGAAGACAGACAGCAGAGAGTTTCACTCTGGACAGGTTAAAGGTCAGGAGCCAGAGAGGCTCCTACCACAGTGTCCTGTGGAAATTTACAAGGGATCGTTGTGTCCTGGTGGTGAGGCTGGGCAGAACCACCGGAGGTGCCATATTTTATCTATTGGTATGTGTTTGGGAACTATAAAGATAGTGAGCCTGAGAACATCTTCAGTTACCTCACCCACTGACCGTGTGCTGTTCAGCTGTACGTCTGTGACTCCATTCATGAATGTTTATTAAAACTCAAGAAAGACAGCCGACGTGTGAAGCTTTTCTTTTTAATTCTTCATTGAACCAAGAGAACTAATTTTTGCCACCACACAAGTCTGGTCACTTTTCCTCTGTGTTGCTAACCCTCCACGACGGTCATGAAGGTCCAGTTTACCATTCATTGCAATACAAATAATTGCGATTAATGATTTAATAGCCTTTTTCTGATCATTTTATGCCACTATTATAGTATGAGAAAAAGCAGGGTGGTTGTGCGCACATCCAATGCCTATTTTAGGCCAGGTGCCGGACAGTCAGGATAATTGCAAAGAAAAAAGGGAATATCCGCACACTGATTTAAGCTCCCATTTATTGGATAGCCTACTTGCTGACAACGTTTCGACCATAATAATAGATAATAATAATAATAATAATAATAATAATAGATATATACACCTTATGAAGAAGAAGAGGCTATGCAACTGAATCCATGATGCTAATGTCAATAGATGCTCATTGAATATTAGAGATAAACAGTGGCTCCGTTCATGTGTCATTAAACCATAGAAGAAGAAGAAGGGGACGCAACATGATGATGTCATTAAAAGAGGACCAGTCAAACCTCAAATGGAAATCTGTAACTTCTGTTAGTTTAATCCAGCTGTTTTTATACAGATGAATGGAAATCGTTTTAACCATTGTGCAAAATAATGCGGTTGTGGTCAGATCAAATGATCACAGTCAGGAAACAGTAACTTTTTTGATTACTCGTTACTGGAAAGAAAAAGTATCGCATTTTATTTTAGTGCCGTTATCCCCATCACTGATCACCAGTCTTGACACTAACTACAGCCACGGTTTCATGTCTGTTCAGTGTTTGTGTTGTTCTCACCGATCAGATCGACAGAAATGGAAATGTTGGACGTGATCCAGTTGAACCACTCGGTCAGAACAGCGAAGTCCACCTCTGGCATTTTCCCACTGAAAGAAAAATCAAACAGCAGGAGTGGGAACACTGTTGAGGTCGTCACGGATGATTCATAAAACTGACATGCATAAAACTGTTGGCTCTCACTTGTTTCTTAAATGACAGTACCTTCTGAAGAGATTCTCCACAAAGACGTACTTTGCGCTGAAGATGGACCTCTCCATCATGGTGATGGGAGCCGCCGACTGAAACCGAGCAATGAGAGGGTTTGGGCACAAAAAAGGCTCATTTCCTGATGTGTAGCCTACAATAAAGTGGGTGTGTTTCCAGGCAACAGTGCACTCACTACGGACAGGTGTCTCTGCAGCATGGTGAGCTGAACGTAGGTCTGCAGTGTGAGGCCCCAGCGCTCAGGGTCCTGGTACATCAGACCCTGCAGGGACAGAGACAGACCTCATCTTAGTGTAGTCTCATCAAAGGAGACATATTATGGAAATATTATGGAATTTAACATATATTTGGGTGTTTGTCTCCAAAATGTGAGAACTGACAAATAAATCTGTAATTTTCAGGCTCCCAAACCTTTCATATTTAGTGGAATATACAAGGACATGTTCTCAGGAAAGTGACAATGGATGCTCATGAAGGACCAGGAGGACTGTCCTCTACCACACAAACTGTGTCCTTCGCTGACTCTTGTTGCTCACCCGTATGCATAAATGGTTGGATAAACAGGAAAAAGACTATAGGAATTTTTTTTCAATTTTGTATTTTTGTGCTGTTGATTCTGATGGAAAATGCCTTTTCCAAACAAAAGAAAAAAAAAGAAAAAAAATTTTCAGGCTCCCTCGGTTGAAATCCATGTGGTTTTATGAGCTGCTCCCTCTGTTGTCTAACAATGATGTAACTAGTTTTCAAATTTGCATAACCCCACCCCTACCTGGTAGCAGTAGAAGGGGGCGGGGCAAGCAGTGGCTCATTTGCATTTAAAGGGACAGACACTGAAAGCAGCCGGTATGACGTGTTTACATGTGTATGGCTCCTCTAACATCTGTTCTTGTGTTTGGAAACTACTAGAATTGACATCAAGTCATCCTCCCTATGCAGATCAGTCTGCAGGGTTAGTCCTGCTCTGTGCTCCAGATTATAACCAAGTCAACAGTGAACAGTCGTTGAATAAAGTCCGTATTGCCCTTAAATACAACTTGAACTTCATGAATCCCAGACTGACTCCATAATGTTGAGATCAAGAAAAAAGGTTGGAAACCACATAATGGGTAAGAATCTAAACATCTGAAGTGCCTAAAACCTTTGCACAGCACAGCACGTTGAGGCTGTGACCTGTTACACAGGTGTGATGTCATGTGTCGTGTGTGCGCTCACACTACAACAACAGTGTTGTCGTGCACAGTACCAGAGGGTTGTGTCCATTTAGGTCCCTCCATTTAGCCACTGGTTCTGTGAGGACCTGAAACAGACAAGAGAGGAGAGGAAAGATGTGTTCATGAACCGTACACTGTTTTGTTTTTTTAAACCAACTTTATTTACAACACACAGACAAAACACTAATCAAAACCATAGAACAATAATAAAATAATAATTCATTAAACAACCGAGTAAGGGGCCAGAATAAAAAAATGTGTTGTTATGATGAGAAATTCACTACAGTTGGTTTTCATGGTGACTCCTGGCTGGATCTGAAGAGAACACATCTGATCTGAGCTTCAGTCCATCAGATCATGTCATGAACATGAAACAGCTGCTCTGTTGTTTCTTAATTGTGTGTGTGTGTGTGTGTCCTGGGGGAAGCTATAATGGTGCATCACTTTAAATATCGCTGCAGCGAGGCATTGTGGGATGGCATTCCAGTCTTTCCTCTGCTAAAAGAGGAAATACAACAGGAAACACAGCGGCTCCTGGCTCCTGTTAGACACTTCAGCTCATTTCAACCAATTTGGAACTTTTATAAGAAGAAAAAAAAAAGACTCATCCACAGCCATGTTTTTAGTGTATCGCCTTTCATCCAAACTCAACCCCCCCCTCCCCCATGTCAAAGGTATGGAGGCCCTGAGGCCCAACGCACCGCAACTGAATTAAACAAATGTGCTGCAAATACACACAAAACAACCAAATAATGTGTGTTTGTGTCTATTTGTAGCAAAGGTGTTGACTGAATTTGTGTATCTGTTTGCAGTGTGTTGAGCCTCAGGGGCCACCGTACCAATGGCAGTTATTACAACTCAGGCCAGTGTGTGTAACAGTAAGGCGAGGCAGGTTTATTTGCATCAGCCATCTTTGACAAACAGTTTATCTCAACGGGCTTTACACAACATCATAACAACATCCTCTGCCCTCTGAGCCAACAAAGACAGCAACAAATTGACATTCAGTATGTTGTAAAAAAACATGAAAAAAATGAATAAATAAATAAAGGAAAAGAAAATCTTATTAGGGTTTTACTACTAAACACGTCTTGCTTCTCTTTTTGTGTGAAACAAAAATTGGTGGAAGCAACCTTTTTGCCTGTTATTGACTATGGAGATGTGCTGTATATGAATGCCTCTGCTCATTGTCTTCACATGCTGGATAGTGTGTACCATGGGCCACTGAGATCCATCACCAACTGTCGTCCCCTTACTCCCCACTGTGTACTCTAGTCTAAAGTTAACTGGACGTCCCGATGCCTCAGTCACTAGTATGTGCTTATTTCTGGCTATCACTCCCTCCTATCTGTCTTTTAACAAGGAAACATGGAACTCACAATCTCCCATCTTCAGTTACTCTGCAAATTTGTAGTTCCCAATGTAGGAACTGAACTGGGCAAGAAAGCGTTTAGGTTTCTGGCACCTTACACTTATTAATTACAGTCTGAACTCCTGTGTCATTGCAGTCTAGCTTGTCTGTGTGCAAGTGTTTTGAGAGCAGGTTTGTTCGTCTAATCTGTTGTTTACTGTTTTTAATGTGTCTATTGGCGCTTTTCCACTACACAACCACGGCGCGACACAGGTGCTTTTCCATTACAGCTGAGTTCTTCATAGTTCCTCCACAGCGGGGACAGGGTCGTCATATCAAGGCGGCTACGTCCACATCGTCTCGCTCTCTTTTTTCAATCCTCTTGTCGGCTCCAAACTCACTCGTCTGCACCTGGATTACGGACTACAGAGTGGTTTTCTACACAACTGACATTTAGGTAAATCTCATGAAAGAACAACAGCAGTCTCAGTACAGATCAGTGGGCGCTGTTGTCCGTGTGTTTTTAAAATTAGTTTGATTCTCCACGCTGTGCCCAATCAGTGGACGGCATGTTTTAGTATCGCTTGGGCTCGCTTGGAACCCGGACTGAGGTGTTACCAAAAAAGTACCAGGTACTAGGGCAGTGTTTTTCAACCTAGGGGTCGGGACCCCAAATGGGGTCGCCTGGAATTCAAATGGGGTCACCTGAAATGTCTAGTAATTGATAAGAAAAAATATTGATAAATATATCTTTAAAGGGACAACAAGGAGTTTTGGAAAGCGAAGTGTTTTCACACTACATTTACCATGAGCCTCCGCGCGCACGGTGAAATTCTTGGACCATTCTTGGCAAGAATGTTTTCATTCATCAAGAATGAAAGTCAGAGGTTCGAAGACGATCACATACCGTCGTAGTTCCCACCATAAACGGCGATTCGGTGGCGTTATTCCCATGACCTGCTGGGCAGCGTCCGCGAAACCGAAAGTAAAGAAACGCTGGTCGGCTCGCCCAGCATTTCCACCATTAATTAAAATAACAAAATAACGATACAGATAAAACAATATATTTATCTAAAATGGAGCCATTAACAAGTGGTAACGTAGATTCATCCACATTAATATGAGACTTTTTTATAACCAAATACAAACTCCTCGTTGTCCCTTTAACTGATTATTATTCTTTTAAACATTGTGAATAAAAACACCACACACAATCTTAAACAACTGTATTTTATACTTTCACTTTCTCGAATATAAATCCAGTGCATGCAGCAAATAAAAATATCTGAGCTGACGCATCTTGATTAACGGCCACGATCACATGACTGCACGTGATCGGGGGTCGCCAGAAATTTGTGATGTCAAAATGGGGTCACGAACCGTACCGTGCCGTACCGCGCTAGTGGAAAAGCGCCATATGTTGGCTGCCCTCTTGGAAAAGAGATCTTTGATCTCAATGGGACTAACCTGGCTAAATAAAGGCCAAATAAAAGATGTTGAGTACAGACAAGAACACGGTTTACAACAGTAGGAGTGGTACTTCCTGGTAGGAGCACACATACATTTTCTACGTACGACTGTAAAGTGGAAGAACTCAGCTTTTGTTTTACCTCTATGTCACTGGTTTTGCTGAAGTACTCCAGACATGTCGTCTTCCCGCTGGCAATGTTCCCCTCCACACAGATCTGAGAGCAGTGGCAGAGGGACACATGGGACAGACCATCAGGACGTTGTTGTCAGTTGATGTACAGTAGAAGCTCTGATTTGAGTGAAAATAAGAAGTGAAGGTCAAAGACTCACCACTGGTTTCTTCTCCTCACCGCTCCGCACCAGTTTCCCTTGGGAGGAAGACAACATAGTGAGACAAGACGTCAGTTCTCACAAAGTCCAGTCAGGTCAGCAGCAGGCTGCGGCGGGGGCAGAGGGGCAGAGAGCACAGCACAGCACAGCAGGCAGGTAGGTAGGTTGGTTGCAAGGTGTTAGCAAGTGCACAAGCTTTGATTTTTATCCAAAGTCCACACTTTAATGGTCAGTGTCATCATGAGTGGAGGCAGAGGAGGAAAACTGGTGGTGAGGATGTGACAGGACAGGGATGAAACTCCTGGGAATCCATTCAGTAGAGAACATATTTCCTTTTTCTTTAAGATACTTTAAATATATTTATGGCTGTCATTTTTTTGGCAAATAGCCTATATACGGCTGGTTTTTAATTCCAGTGTTGAGTGGGTGGGTTCTCTTCACAAGCCCTTGTGGGTTTCTTCTTCCCACCTGTGCATCTTTCTTTCTTTTGTTGTTGTTCTCTATTTTTTTTAAATCAAATTTATTTATTTTATTCATTTAACCTTTATTTAACCAGGCAGAGTTCTTATTTACAATGATGGCCTGACAATGCTGGCCCAAGGGCCATGGGTTTGAATCCTTTGCTGCCTGGCATCCACTCTGTCTCCCTCTAACCTTTCCCTGTCTCTTCTACTGTTCTATCCAAATAAAAACAAAAATGTCCAATGTTTAATTATATGAGGTGATGAGTTTGCAAGAATTAAATAAAGAGTATTTCATCATATTGTGTGTTGCTTTGATGATTAAGTGTAATTGGTCTGAAGTGGAGCATCTTATATGTGGCAGTCTGAGCTTATTATATAAGAATTTATTTAGGAAACATGGACAGGAATTGTAAAGACTGGAAATAAAGATGGCAGCAGCCTCAGTGACATTACCTACAGGTTTCTGAAGAGAGTTTGAACTTCAGAGTGAGTTGAGTGGTGACTTAATTACCCCCCACCCCCAACTGCCAGCTCATCTAAAAATGGTTTAAGAGCTGGGGCGTGTGTGGCTCTCTGCTGCATGTTGGTTTATAATTAGGATTCGTTCACCCACCTGCCACTCAAAGAGGACATGCCCTCGACTCTACATAGTTTTGGTCCTTAAAGCAGAAGTAAGTGATATATTTGTGTTAATCTAAGTCTTAAATAGTTAGGCTATATCTTCCGACAGCAATCACTTCTATAGAGTGTTTGGTCTGAAACACGGGTCTGTCAGTCACTCTGCTCTGCTCTGAGCCCAGGAGAAAACATTTATCATATCCTACAGTTTTTATCCAATGAGGAGAGAGAACGGCATGCAGGGCTGTGTGTGCAGCCAAGGGACGCAGTGAATGTGGTGACGTAGGGACGAGGACTGTTATGGTGCGTTCAAGGCAGCCCGTAACTCGTGTTTTTCCGACCTGTGAAGTGGTACCAGTTCGATCTGGTACGAGTTCACGGGTCAGAAGTTACGAGTGGCCGTTATAGTGACTTTCACAGGTAAAACAGGTCGGAAAAACACGAGTGGGTTGCCTGGAACGCTACAAAGTCGTAAGTTGTGACTTGAAGCTGTAATTTACGGTTTCAAAAGCCTGCCTGAAACGCAGCATTAGCGAAAACGACCGGACCACTTACTTCTGCTTTAATACAATATAAACATGTGAGATAGTTTTGTACCAGACTGAAAACAATGCTGAAAACATGTTTATTTCTACTGTAAAGTTAAGTTGGACATTTTAACATGGGACTCCATGGGGACTGGCTCACTCTAGTGGTCAGTGGAGGAACTGCAGACTATCGTACCCGTTGTTTTGTAATGACGCAGTTCACATGTGGTCTCGGGTGCTTCAAGTTCAGTTTATCATATCAATCAAATTCAACGCACCACAGTCTGACCGAGAAAATATATGAATGTTAATAATACACCATTAAAGTTTATGTGTGACTGAGTGAACTGTCACTGCTGAGCCTGGGTTGTATTGCATCATGCTCTGGATAGGCAACAAGAGGGGGCGGATGGATGGTTTCATAAATATAACAACATCAGACACACTGCCGTTTACAAAACATGAACTATGTGTCAGTAGCAACATTGAACACTTTAGAGCAGCTGTAGATAGATGTATGATGATGTCTGGCTCCACACTGACCTGGAGGACGGTGCTGTGTGCCGCTGTGAGCCCAGCTCCCTCTCCCAGCACCGAGCCACACAGCGCGGGAACAGCCGGCGGCCGTCACCGCAGCGCGGGGAGCCGACAGCAGCCGGACGGTCCTCGACAGCAGCGCTACACCACCACCAGCTACCGACATGACGCAGCGCACACAGCCGAGGAAGGTGAGCCGCCGCTGGGCTCGAGTCCAAGCAAACGTCTCTGTCGCTACCGGATCTGTGACAAAACTGGTCTGCGCATGCGCAGACCGGCCGCCATCTTGGACAGCTGCCTACGGCAACACCACTTGGACAAACTTCATTTGGGCACTGCCCGATTTGCGTACATGCTTAAAGTTCTGTGAAATTAAAATACGGTACTGTGAAAATGATTAAAAAATAAAATAAAATAAAATAAAATAAAAACCGCGGAGGTCCGTCATAAGACAGCCACGGCAGACTCGTTTATTCAGTGAGTGTTGTGGTAGTTGTGATTGTTTGTGGTTGTCATGGTGATGAGGCCGGCGAGAAAAGAGGACAGTAAACATTAAAAGTCCGCCTGTGTTCCTGTTTTCTGAGCATCAAGATCCAGACCACCACAACCAACCCTCAATTTACATTACTAATAAAGTATTTAAAAAAAAAATAAAAAGATAAACCGTCTCTGGCGACGCACATAGGGCAGTGATCCTAAGTCAATTCAACTAAGTTTGTCCAATTGGAGTTGCCGTACGTGGCTGTCACAGATCGGGTAGCGTCGCAGATCGGGTAGCGACCATGGATGTATTATATTAGGTAGCGACAGTCTCTGGTCCAACCGGAAGAGACGGTTCTTCTTCTTCTCCGACAACTAAGCGGCACGGCAGGCGGAGAGCGCCGCCTACCGCACAGGAGGACTCAGCGCTCCGTCCGCAGTGCACTATGGGTAGAGATGAAGAAATAATGCACTTATAATACATACTTATGCACGTAAAGCAAGTTGAGTCTCTGCCTCATGACAGTGTGTGTTTGTGTATGAAACAGATTTAATGATCAAAATATTAATCTTGCTGGTGATGACAGTGGTCTTATTACAGTGGTTTAGTGTTGCATTAATCATGTGACACCTTTTCAGACTGAAAAAGAAAAATAGTATTAGGTTTTTTTTTTTTTTTTTAAATCTTATTTCTATTAACAAATCCCGGCATTGCAAATTCAAAGTATTATGTTGGTTTATGCAGAAACCTGAACCATTTCCATTTTCATGTTCACACTTTTGAGCTTTTGTTTGTTTGTTTTAACTATAGGTTTTAACTAGCCTAAATGAGGCAGACGTCCATTCGTCAGGTCATATTGCACAAAAAGTTAAAAAGAAAAAAAAAAAGATTTTGTTTGCGTACTGTATATGGGTTGTTGACATGACATGTATTTTTCACTGTCACAGAAGATAAAAATAAATATAATAAGTATTATCATCATTTAAAATACAGTAAATGGTACAGTAACATTTATTTGTTCTACATGGACCTGTTGTTATAAAAACTGCTTTGTTATCAGATTTTTACATTTTTGAGTCAAATCTCAAAATTGTCCTATGGTGTGACTGTGTGTCACATGCATAATTAAAAAGTTTTTTTTTTTTTTTTTTAAAGCATAAGTGTTTATAAATAACTCAGGCATAATTTTACAAGTGTTCATTTTAATAAATGGCAATCACTTTTTTCATCCATATATTTCATTTTGTCACAGAAAACCATGTAGCTACTGTATCATATTGTCACCATTTTTGTCTGGTGCCTCCAGTGTGCGTGTCTACCAGAGGGGGGCGCTGCTGCGGCTTCGCTCTCCGTGTAAAGAGGAAGAACAAGAAGCGGGACCAGGATAAAAGCCCGGCTCAGGCTCAGGCTCAGGCTCAGGCTCAGCTCAGAAGCAGCAGGTGACAGGCAGACAGAGCGGCAGAATGGCAGCGGACTCAGAGACCAAACTGCAGCTGGTTCACAGACACATCCGACCCTTCCCGGACTTTCCGAAGAAAGGGATCCTGTTCAGGTGAGACACACACAGATACACACACACACACACACACACACACACACACACACACACACACACACACACACACACACACACACACACACACACACACACACACAGTCAGAACCACGTGCCTGTCCTCAGCGGTCACTGGTCCCCTCATGGTCCCGGGGGGAGGTCTCCTGTCTCCTGTCCTCTGCATGGTGAGAGAAGTGTCGCCTACCAGGCTGCATCCAGCTGTTAGTGCACCGCTGTATAGATAGGCCTAACTGGATCACACTGACACTCACAGCAAAGCCTTGTCAGTGTACAACTGTTAATACATGTCATGTGGCCAATGACGTTTTTGCAGTCAGTAGTTTAATCAGGTATGACGTGTTCACATGTGTATGGCTCCTCTAACATCTGTTCTTGTGTTTGGAAACTACTAGAATTAACATCAAGTCATCCTCCCTATGCAGATCAGTCTGCAGGGTTAGTCCTGCTCTGTGCTCCAGATTATAGCCAGCCCCCTTGACCACTTTCATATCTTTACACACAAATGCACTCTTGCTAAAGAGTGATTGCAACAGAGTATCTTCCTCCAAATGGACTGATTTCTCTCTCGATGAGCATGTTTGACAGATTTTTTTTTTTCATAATTTCTATTCT
Source organism: Trachurus japonicus (assembly GCF_045865225.1). Lineage (NCBI taxonomy): Eukaryota > Metazoa > Chordata > Actinopteri > Carangiformes > Carangidae > Trachurus > Trachurus japonicus. The sequence goes on along the minus strand of NC_140921.1, from coordinate 29,483,683 downwards.
ATTCTATTCTATTCTATTCTATTCTATTCTATTCTATTCTATTCTATTCTAATATTGTGTTATATTACATTATATTTATATTATGTCCTTTAATACTTTCAACTCAGTCCATACAGCTTCCAGACAGCTGTCGGTGATCAGACCTCCTTTTAACTTGCCAAAATGTAAAGGTAACAAAGGTTGTTGGTATTCTGTAAGGCTTCACGGTGGTGTGTAGTGTTATTGACTGTCTGATCCAGGTGACAGCAGCTTTAACAGACTTCACCTTTTAACATGACACTGTCCAAAAAGTCATTATGAAGTGACATCTCACCATCAAGTTTTGTATTTGCTGTCTTCTCGTTCTACCCGTCCACCGTTACATGATTGTTGACAGTGAAGTGTTTGCTGTGCTGCTGTGAGGCCTTGGCTGGTCCCCAGTCAGTTAGTGCTTCAGGCCAGATACATAGTTAACAGTAAATTCCCCTCAGGCAGGAAGTTTTCCAGCTGTAACTCATACAGATGTTGTACTGACATCAGCCCTGCAGCACCTCCCCCTGCAGGGCTGATGCTTCACCACAGGAGAGAGAGTTACTTTACAAATGAAAATTCACTGATCAGATCAATAGTTCTTATCAGGTGAGATGTAAAACACCTTCCTCCTCCCTCCTGGGGGGGTTAATAAAGGGGAGGGGGAGTGTTGTTACCACATATTTACATATTTACACATGCCCTGCCCCCCGCCACACACACACCCAAGGGTCTGTTATATTGAGTGACAGGATCTCACATGTGAGTCCTGATTATCACACCTGAACTGAGAACAGAGATCAAAAGTGTAATGTATAGGAGTTGGAGCTGTGATTGTTTTTCCTCTGAAGTCATTTAAAGTAAAGATTCAAAGTGAGACTGAAATGTAGCAAAGTGAAAGTCAGTTTCCAAAAAGTAACAAGCAAAAACCACATGGATGCTGGGAATTATATTTAAGCACAGTACTCAAGTAAATGTACTCTATTACTCCTATATAGACATTGATTCTACTGATTAAGGTCTTGTTCTTACACCTGACCCTGTAGCTTTACTGCAGAGGTGTGTGTGAGTGTGGTGACTGAGACTTCACTCTGTGCGTGTGTGTGTGTGTGTGTGTGTGTGTGTGTGTGTGTGTGTGTGTGTGTGTGTGTGTGTGTGTGTGTGTGTGTGTGTGTGTGTGTGTGTGTGTGTGTGTGTGTGTGTGTGTGGTGTGTGTGTGTGTGTGTGTGTGTGTGTGTGTGTGTGTGTGTGTGTGTGTGTGTGTGTGTGTGTGTGTGTGTGTGTGTGTGTGTGTGTGTGTGTGTGTGTGTGTGTGTGTGTGTGTGTGTGTGTGTGTGTGTGAAGGGTCACAACAGCTCACAGTCCAACCACTTTATCTGAAGTCTGGTGAATCATGTCAGACAGTGGGCTGCTGTTACCGTCAACACTACTCCATTGATATTTTGTGCATGTGCACTATTTTACCATGCAGCTGTGATATAATTGTCAGGGGAGGAAATGTCAGCAGAAGTTTTGACAGACTTATGGATGTAGGTTTTTTGGGCAGAGGTTAACAAAAACCTGGTGTCTTGCAGAGACATCTGTCCCATCCTGAAGGAGCCAGCTGCTCTCACTGCAGTCATCGACCTGTTTGAGGAACACGCCAGGAAGAATTACAAGGAGGTGGATCTGATCGTAGGTAAGAAAACAAAGCAGAGCCTAAATGTAATGTACCAGTATGAATAACACAGTTATACTTAGTGACAATGACACGTTATCAACAGCATTGTATGCCACATCTGGCAGCTGTTCTCATCCATTTTTCATGGATATGGATATACACACTTTTAAAATGCATTTTCAAATAGTTTTTAAACGCTAAACACCTTTGTCGTGCCGTCTGTGTGTTTGTGTGCAGGGTTAGACGCCCGTGGCTTCCTGTTTGGGCCTCTGCTCGCCCAGCGGCTCGGCGTGGGCTTCGTCCTGGTCAGAAAGAAGGGCAAACTGCCTGGAGCCACCGTGTCTGTGGCGTATGACCTGGAGTACGGCAAGGTGAGCAACACACACACACGGAGGATTGAATTTAAATGATACTTTAGTCCAGTTCACATTGAAAACACACAGAGCTCTAGAGGTTTAAAGGGATACGCCAATTTTTTTTTTCATGTCTTGCCTTACTCCAGAGTCCATGACCAGCAGATAGTTTCCGTTTAGAGTTGCTGAAGAGTTTCTCTGATGACTTTAGGTGGAGGCAGGCTAAAGCCAGGGACACACCGACCCGACCGTCAGGCGTCGGACGGCGTCGGGAGCTCGTCTGTTTGGTGTGTTCCTCTCCGTCGGGGAGCGTCGGGTCTTGTCGGGTCTCGTCGGCCGTCGGGAGAGTAGACTCGTCGGGTACTCTGATTGGCTGTGTGCTAGCTATGGTGATTCTGATTGGCGGTGCCCTAAGCGAATCAGCGCGGTGTGTGGGAGGGGCAGAAGTGACCACAGTAAATAAACGGTGTCCTAGCCTGTCCTACAGTAAAAATGGTATACAAAATAAAAAGAGAGTAAAGCAATATATTAAGCAGCAATATATATATATATATGTTATATATATTATATATATATTTAAACATCAAAGATGTTCAATCAAACCCACATAATTTGAAACAACGTTCAAAACACACACAGCTCACAACTAAGCATATAAAGCCCGCTAGCTTAATGCTAACATATAATGTAAAACACCATAGACGGGCTAACAGAAATTAGCATCGGCTATCGCCAGTTCGCGGCAACCGAGCCACAGCAGTAAGCTGCTAAAAACTGTTTTAATTTTGGCTTTAGCGCCGTTAACACGTGGCTGGTTAAATTGTTTTGGGGAGATTAATGTTGTCTCATTGATGAAATCTAACAACTGTGGCAGTGGCATTAGTTTGTTTGAATAAAAAGTGAGCAGGGCTGTCTGGGCTACGGACTGAAATCACCACATTTACCTAAATAAATAAATGTTTTACAATGAACCGATCAGTCTAATACATTTTATTTTGTTAAGTCAACATGGTTACTGTACATGGCAAAGATTATTACTACCACTTTATGACTTAGAATTGGTCTGTATTTCTATGGGGGAGTCCTCGCCACTCAGTCGCTCTGGTCGGCAGTCGGGGCGGTCACAGTGTGTTTCACTTTTTCCTTTCTCCCGACGAGAGGCGACAGACTCGTCGGCCAAAGCCGTCGGCGTCGGGACGCGTCGGGAAGTGTTGTGGCGGTGTGTCAGGGGCTTAACACTATCTATACACTTCCAGGATTTGAGCTAAGCTAATTAGCGGTGCGCCAGCTCTGCCCGTATCTCCCTTGTTACTGCACACACAGTTGAAAGGATGGTGTCTATCTGCTGGTCATGGACTCAGAAGTGAGGCAAGACACGGAAAAAAAAATGTTGGCGTATCCCTTTAATTCACAATGTGCAGTGTGATATTAGTTCCATTGGTTACTGAGAGTGTGCTCTGTGGGTCACACTGATGACCTCCTGCAGCCTCAGAGAGGATTGTGCACATGTTCTCCTCTCTCTCTCTCCACTGTTGCACCATCACAGTATCACTTTCACAGCTGCTGCTGTCTGTAGCAGTCCCACATTAAAACGTCTAAAAACAACTGGACATCTGTTCTATATGTTGCTGAGTTGTGTTCCTACACTCAGCCAGATGTTGCCATCAGTTGTCAAACCAGAGAGAACAGTGATTTGTAATCAGATGTAACTGCATGACTCAATGGTCATATCATTCTGTATCCTCGGTGATGGTGTTTAGCTGACAGGACTGGTCTGGTGAACAGGGTTCATATGAGTCTTCTTCTGTGTGTCCAGGCTGAGGCAGAGATCCAGGAGGACGCTGTGGCTCCAGGGCAGAAGGTCCTGCTCATCGACGACCTGCTGGCCACTGGAGGTAACTGCATCATGTTGACTGGACTCTGAGAGTCACTTACAAATAAAGAAAGGACGGTCACTGTGGATTTACAGCATCTACCTTCACTCACCTGCTTCATTCATTATCTTAAAGGGATAGTTCGTTTTTTTTAAAGTGGGGTTGTATGAGGTACAAATGGCCACTAAGTATAATATCTGCAGTAGAAAGGTCTCTGAGAAATACTGGAGCATCACGCTGCACTGAGACACAGGCAATACACTGCTGTCAATGAGGGACGATTAATCAGCTGGTTGGAACAAAGTTAGTTAATCTGGAACTAGTCTGGCCTGATGGAAGTGCGTTGCTGCGATTAGCCTCTGATTGGTCGGAATGAGCCACCCGGCGGAAGTCCCGCCTCCATGCTGCAGCTTTCACAGTCCGCCCGGTAAAGGGAAACATCAACAAACAACAACAGGAACCGAACCATGGATCCGTGTCATGAACCGAACAGAAGAATACATATCTGTCAGCGGTTGCCAACCGCCCTTAAACCGAACAAAATAATAAATATCCGTCGACGGATGCCGACCGTCGTTACACCGCGGACCGAAATCCAGTTTCCAACCGGCAATATTTTGCAAGCGCGCCGTTGCTACGGCGTTGCTACGGCGCCGACCACAATGATTGTGACTGGTTGAAAGAATTCCAAACGGCCGGAGCGTTTTTTTCTCTGATCGCAGAATCATAGGCGGAGCAGCCAGACTCTCCTTCTTTTCTGGAGGAGGGTCTGGCAGGCGAGACTAATCTGGAACTAACCAACTCACTCAGTACTCATCCATAGGCAGGCTCTGCAACGCGTGGTATCACTCCGCCTATCAGTTGTTTGGACCAGCGGTGTGTGGAAGAGGCGGAGTGATACAGCACGTTGTGGAGCCTGCCTATGTGGATGAGTACTGAGTGAGTTGGTTAGTTCCAGATAAACTAACTTTTTTCCGACCAGCTGATTCATCGTAAATGTTTACTTTCCATCGTACTCTGGAATCTGTATGTATATTACGTTATCCACCACTACATGGATTGTCTTCTATCCGGCTTCACTGGCAGTGAGTTTTTATGACAGTGAAAACATGCACTGCAGGGGAGCTCTGTAGAGAAAAAAAAGAAACAAAACAGAAAAGGCCTTTACCAGGGATGTCAGATTATTAAAACAGGTTTATTTACATTATGGGATAGGATTTTTGTGTCTAATGTTACGCAATGGACTGGGATGATAACAACGCAAACAATACTGTAAAGTGTGTTAAGTGTGACACCATTGTGGAGCCTCAAACATGCCAATACAGATGAAGTAATAATAATATTCTCGCTCCCAACAAAAATAACATAGAGATAAACAGATGGATCACAGTGTGTTGTCTTGTCATGTGTGACTCAGACAGTGCTTGTGTGTGCTTGTTGCAGGGACTCTGTTTGCAGCCTGTGAGCTGATGAGGAAGCAGCAGGCCGACGTGCTGGGCTGCATGGTGGTCATCCAGCTCAAGGAGCTCAACGGCGCCGACAAGCTGAAGCCGCACAGCGTCTTCTCCCTGGTCCAGTACTGAGGAGCGACCGGCAGCTTGCACCTCTGCAACAACAACACCAGACCTCTGCAGCTCCCACACACTCACACCTACAGGTTTACACTTCAGATAGGAAATACTGTAAATCCTTCATTCACAAACCTGCTGGTCCTCTGGACGCAGGAGCCGGAGCCTTACCCAGAATGCTTTGGACTTGACCAGGAGAAAGTTTGTAAAAGTGTCTTAAAGATGTCTTCACATGTGTTTAATTGTCCTTTCGCTGGCTCTGTGCCAAAACAGGAAGAGAGCACAGAGAATGGAAGGTAACATTTTATTTGTGGCAGACTGAACAACCATAATTTTTTACTTTTTTAAAATTTTTGTTTCATTGTATTTGATTAAACACCAGATCCTCCTCATCATGTTCAGTATGAAGGTGCTGTGTCTGTTCAGAGAGGATTGTGGGTCTGTGACCCGAGGCTATAGGATCTATGAGAGGCTGCACTCATGACATGAATATTTATATCTTTATCTTTTGCTCCTAAAGAAGAAGAAGTCTTACTTACTTAAAGATAAAGGCAAACGACAAATGATCCAAAGCTGATATGTTCTGTATAAAGTCATACAGCTGTTTACTAACACTTTACCTTTGACCACTGCTGCATGTTGTTTAGATTTGTATCTTGAATGGATGAACTCATAATGTATGTTTTATATGTTTAACCCACAAACATGTATTTAATAAAGGAAGTTATAACCTAAGTCATGACTGCGCTCCATATGTATATATACACCACCGGTCAAAAGTTTGGACACACCTTCTCATTCAATTTATTTTTATTACTTTCTACATTGTAGATTCAAACTGAAGACATTACAACTAAGAAGGAACACATGGAATTACATATAAAACAAAGCAGAATATGTTTTGCTTTGATGGCAGCTTTTTTTTTTTTTAACACACTCTTGATTCTGTCATCAGCTTCATGAGGTCGTCACCTGGAACAGTTTTCCAACAGTTTTGAAGGAAACAGTTGGGTTTAGGTCAGGTGACAGATGAGACTTCATAATTCCCTGTGTGTTCCTTCATAGTTTTGATGTCTTCAGTTTGAATCTACAGTGTAGAAAGAAATAAAAATAAAGAAAAACCCTAAATAAGAAATTGTGTCCAAACTTTTGACTGGTAGTGTAGAACAGCTCAGTTGCAAATGAGTCGTAACAAACCTCTGACTTCCATCCACTTCTAAAACCTGTGTGTGAAGGAGGAGATCTCCAGCTCCGACTCTGTTCAGCAGGAACACACCAACATCCAGCAGCTTAGTGACAGAAGCTTGTAGAAGTAAAGAAAAGATGTTTTCACTCATTTTAATTACCGGTACCCCTGGACATTTTTGTCCACCTCTCACACTTTCCCAACTCCCCACGGTCAAATGAAAGGTCACTGGGTCCTGATTTTTGGTAAGGAGGTGTATTTTTGGGTAAACTCTGGTTGTCCTGAATTTCAGAATTAAAGTCAATTTTTTGGACCCGTAATGAATTTTAACCACACCCATGACCCTTCACGTGGACAAAAATGTCCAATGTTTTTAATGTAAAAATAAAGTAAAATTTTTAACTAACAGATATCACCATAAAACTTCCCAAGTTTATTACTCACATTAAGACAAATATTTTTTGTATTACAAGTTTTGTCAAATATCATGTTTAAATATGTAAATGAGGCAATATCTGATGAAATATGCATTAATTTCCAGAACTGAAATCTGAACAATGGATAAAGCAAAATCCAAAATTCTTGTTTTATTTTGTTGACATATTATAGTCAGAAGTTTCCACTGAGGGGATTTTGGATATCTCTTTTTATCATTAAAATACTGTCACCAGCCATAAAGCCCATAGAGCCCCATAGAAATTTTGTGTTTTTGCAGCAAAAACAACTGGCAGGAAGGGGTTAAAAATGTTGAAACCCATGTCAAAAGTGATTTTCATGTTTAGTCAAGACCCAGCCATATATGTATCACAAAGATTTTGGGAGTAACTCATATCTAAATTTTGTCCAGGGGTCATGGAAGTGGTACAAATTGAAGGATCATCCGAGGGTTAAAGCCAGATCCACCAGATATGAAGAGTTTAGCTTCTGGCCTGGGCACTGGGAACGTGATGTGATCTGATTTCAGATCAGCTAGGAAACGTTCCTTGTGTGATTGGGCGACAAGATTTATGATTGAAGTTTGACACAGCATTCAGATAGGACTGCTACAGAAAACACCATTGAATTTGGCTCGAAACACACTGGAATTTAAATTGTGATGCTAAAATAAGTAAATAACACCAGTTTCCTCCACTGCACCACGGTGGAGAGAAAAACTTCACAACCACAGGACAACATGTCACTCCTTCCTTCTCCATCTCTGCAACATGTGACAGAAACAGTTCACAACTTCACACCATCACCTTTAGATAATCAATGCAATTATTGCCTGTGTTTTACCAACTGTTCTATTTAATAAAAGGCATGCACAGAAAGAAAAAAAACAACAACGTTGGAGACGCTGAGCTCTGACAAAGCCTTGTATTTCTTAAACATCATCAACATCAGTTACAAAAATGTAAATGTAAACACTCTTCAGTTCTACATTGTAGAAAACGATTCCATACAGAGACTGGCTGCAGGTCTGTGTGCACCAGTGTAACACATTATGAAGAAAAAAAAAAACTTAACAATAATAATACACCAGTCACTTTAACAGCAGTGTGATTAAAACAACCTGTTTACAACACAGGACTAAGGCTGGTCTCTGATCAGTCTGTTCTCCTGCTCATAATAAACCATCAAGTCCGTTTTAAAAAAAATCCAGCATGTAAAAGCAGCGAGGCTCCAGCTCCACTGCATCGCTCAGAGTCTCTCCTCCTCCTTCATCCGTCTGTTCAGTTTGTCCAGGACCACGCTCAGCTCCGTGTTCTTGTTGAGCTTCAGGTAGAAGTCCTTCCTGATTGGATGGATCGTCAGCCAATCGGCAGCCACCTCTGCCAGCAGTCGGATGTGTTTCTCCATCTCTCCTGTTGGCGAGAGAAGAAGAGGAACGTTAGTCAGATAACAGTGTATGCTGCTGGACCCAGAGTGAATACACTTCTGAAATCTCACAATTCCAGACTTTTTGTGACATTAAAGTAAATAGATGTGCATCATGTAAATAATGTGCACAATTAATCATTTGTTTTCCTTGTTCTGCATATGCAGGGTTTCCCGCAGCGCTTTCCTGTTAAGGCGGCCGCCTTGACAACAAAGAGCTGCCGCCTAAACTAACGTCTTAAAAAAAAAAAAAAATTGTAGCGATATTCGCCGCCGCCGCTGAACGATTCACACATGTCACCTAATTGGTCATGAAAAAAGCGAGTTTCGCTTTTCGGCGCGCTGTTTGCATCCCTGAACACAGCGCATAGAAATAAATTGAAACCAAACCCAGATACGTTCACTGCATGGCATTTTGTTTAAGTTGCACATGGACAGTTCATGAACCTTTTTAAACTGCGGTTCTGTCTTTGAGGACTGAATTTGCCTTGTGGGATCAATAAATTAAACACCAGATGGATCCCTTTCCTTTTTAGATATTCTTGATTTTATGTTTTAGAAAATAAAAGTGGTAACAGTGGAAATATGATTATTTTTTTCACCATACAATAGTTTCCATTTTCCATCCTTGTAAATGTATAAGAATCTAATTCCATCCTTGCGTAGGAACGCTGTGGAGCTCACCTGTGCTGAGAGCAGACCTGTAGCTGGCCACCACCCTGTTACAGGCCACCTCCATGGTCAGAGCCGGTTTCTTCTCCGCCACGAAAACGTTGCGGAGGATCCTCGCCAGCTCGCCGAGCCGTGACATCATCAGCAGGCGGTCCTCCTGGGCCGGGTTTCGAGTCATGGCCGCCTGCAGCTTCTGAGCCTCTTTGGCCCGGATCTAAAAGAAAAAAAAAGAAAAAATTCACAGACAAATCAATATGAGAATAAACACAGCATACCATAATGACCTGAATATAAGATGACCCTCCTTTTTCAATCTTCTGCTTGAGCTCCTGAAATTTTAAGACCTGTCTTTTTCAGACTTCTTGAGGGAAAAAATACCATCTTATATTCGGGTCAATTCATTTGCAAAGTTCAGTCCTCATTGCCCCCTCCCCTCCTTACCCTGTCCAGCAGGGACTGAGACACTCCTTTCAGGGCAGTTGGGACCTGAGCTGCAGGAGCTGATGGAGCTGGTGTCTGGGGGGTCGTTGGCTTCTGTGGAGGAGATGCTGCTTCTTTCCTCTCTCCCTCTTTGTCTTCTTCTTTCCTCAGAGCCAGATTCACCAGAGCCTTCTCCATCTGAGACAAGACAAGACGGATATGAACAAATATATACTGTTAAGAAGGTATAATATGTAGGAATTCCCCCCATCTAGCGGTGCGGTTGCATATCTGAACGTATTCTTGATGTTGCATTCAGGTGAAATGGGGCAGACGTCAGACAGACAACAGACGCTGCATGTAACAGGATAAACAAGTGTCTATGTAAACAAGTGGTCCGCCAGCACGAGGCAAAACAATACAGGCCTGACAACATGTTGTCATGGTGATGTGGTATTGTTTACCTGACCCACGTTTTACCATCTTTCTCTCGAGTAAATTGACATGCTGTCTGCTTGACTGCACCTGAATGCAACATCAGTGCCTCTGGTGCGTCGCCCACTTATGTATTTGTAACGACTTGTAACAACTCATTCTAAGGAACCAGAAAGCTTTCATTTGTATGCAGCTGTGATTCACCTTCAGTGAAATACGTATTTATGAAAGCAATATTTGATTTTTGCTAATAAAAAGCCAAATAAGTTACACACTGGGGCTTTAATACAACATAAAGCATCTTTACAGAGCCAGGTTACATCCAGACGCTCCGACAGGTCCAGTACCTTGGGTGTGATGAGCGAGCGGGCCTTGTCCAGAACCTCCTGGGCCGTGGCCAGCTTCTCCGTGTGAGGGGGCTGAGGCAGCGGGCCGCTCTGGACGGGGGCCACCGTGTCCACGTTGAAGCGGGGGTGCCAGCGGGTCAGCTTGTCGTCCGGCACCGACACCGGAGGATCCAGCGAGGACAGGAAGACCTGCAGACACAGAAGCAGAACCAGTTAGAACCGCCTTTCCACCAGACCTCCAACGTTAATAACCAGCGTGACCGTGAGTGGAAGCGGGGGCCGACCTTGTGCTGCTGTTTGACGATGGAGACCAGGTTGGTGTGGAAGACGTGTCGTCTCTCCAGGAGACGAGAGGCTGACAGGAGGGGACGCGCTTCGTTCTGGTCTGAGGACGACACACAAACACACACGTGAATAAATGAACACACAACGATGGTACACACTTTATCCTGTTACTTTTTCTTTTTTCCAGACACTTTATCAATGAAATTAGTATTCATTTAAGTCAGTTAACCCTCCTGTTGTCCTTCTGGGTCAAATTGACCCAATCTGTTCACTTCCTCCATCCTTCCTTTCTCCCTTCCTTCTTTCCACAATCCTTCCTTCCTTCCCTTTGTCCGTACTTCTTCTTCCTTCCTCTTTTGATCTAATTGACCTGATCTGCTCCCTACCCCCCCCCCCATCTTTCTATTCTTTCCTTCCCTTCTTTCTTCTTTCTTCAACCCAATCTGTTCCCTCCCTCCATCTATCTTTCCTTCTTTCTTCCCCTTATTTCAGCGTTTCTTACAAATTAAATGATGTATCTTAATAGCATGGGGGGAGGGGAGGAGGGGTCAAATTATGTGATTAATGTGATTAAAAATAAATCCCGACCCGCACGTCAATCAATCATCAATAGGTCCCCAAAGAAGAGCTTGACAACAACACTATTCTGTCTGAATGGAAAATTAACACTGGTAAATTATAATATATAAATATACAAAACAGGTACCATTAAAATTATATGAATATCAATCCATATAAACAGATCAAAAGTACAATTCTATCAAACATAGGAGCTGAAGGAAGGTGTTCTGACCTGAGTGTATGAGGGGCTCCACAGTCAGCTGGTAGCTGCCCCTCTTGATGCTGCTGTGGAAGGTTGGGATGTTCTTCTCCTGTCTGAAGGTGTAGGCCTCGGGGAACACCGTCTTGATCTGAGCCACGTGGTTCTCCTCGAAGCGTCTGTGGAAAAAAACAAAACAAAAAAATCAGCTCCAGTCAGATCCAGCTGTGGAGACCCCACCCCCCTACACATTTGAAATGTCAAAATTCCATACTTTTTTCAGACCCTAATTTCGAGACTTCTCAGTAAAAACCAAATTCTAATAATGTGCATCATGTAAATAAATCATGCAATTAATCATTTGTTTTCATTATTCTGAATGTGTATGCCATTATGTCAGCAAATCATTTCCAGGAGATTGTAGGTACAATAGCACATACTAAATAATTAACCCAAATAACTTCCGATAAGAAATATGTTTCTATTCAATAGTTTCCATTTTCCATACTTTTCCAGATCTGGAAATGTATAAAATCAAATTCCATACATGCGTAGGAACCCCCCCCCTCCCTCTACCTCCACCTACTTGTGCATCATGTCCTGGACCCCCTGCTTGATCTTGGCGAAGGTGGCCGTCTCGCAGCGGTTGTGCAGCATGGCCACCACCGTGTCCATGCTGCGGAACATCTCGGCCAGCACCTTGTACTGGTAGGGCAGGGCCAGGCCTGGGGGGGCGGCCTGGGCCAGGGTGTGGTAGCGCTGGTAGGCCGGCAGCTCGGCCGGCTGCTCCGTGCTGACCTGAGGCCGCGTCTCATCACTCTGCTCCGCCTCCTGCTCCTCCTGTCTCCTCTGAGATTTAGCAGCCAACTCTCGGGCCCGGGCCACGGTGAGCTTGAGGGTCTTGGCGTCAGAGGTGGGGGGTGTGGTTGCCTTGGAGACGAGGGGGTTGGTGGCATCGGGTACCGCGGAGGAGGAGGAAGAGGAGCCCGTGGAGGCCGGAGCTCTGCTGGCTTTGTCCTCTGCATGTTTCTTGATCTTCTGGAGGCGAGACTTCAGGGCCGAGATGTCGTCTTTACTCAGAGCCTGAAGAGAGAGATGATCAGTTACATTTATTTTAATTATTTTTTAGGGTTTCCATCAAAAAAACAAAACAAATGAACAAAAAAAAAGTTCAAAGCCATATATCCTGCTCATACTGCACACTGATTCTATGAGTGTACATGTGCCTGACACATGTACATAGATGCATGTATTTATTTCTCCATCGGGCTCCAAAAACTATGAATAGCAGAGTATTAGGAATTCAATGGGGGATAAAAAAAAATTAAGTTATCAAAATAATAAAGTTGTAATTTTGAGAATAAAATAAATCAGGTATAATTCATACAGTCAATATGACAAATAGTCATTTCAGGTGCTGTGTGAGATCAGCAGCTTTAAAATAAGACATACTAAGCTTCCTGTTATCTTCTTCTATAACAGATGTTTCACATATAAGGATATACACATATATGGCTCATCATCATCATCATCAATATGACGCTGGAAAGACTGAAGAAATGGAGTCTATTCTATTGCTAGACACACAAACAGCCGAAGCAGCTACGGTACCTTCACACCATCTACTCAGAGTTCCTACACATTTGGCCATTTCAAAATTCCATGCTTTTTTCCAGACTGATAATTTCCAGACTTCTCGGTATAAAAACAAAAATCTAATAATTTGTGACATTCGAGTAAATAGATGTGCATCATTTAAATAAATCATGCACGCTGACAGTGTTACCTTGCTCTTGTGTCGTGCTGAGCTCTTTCTGACCACCTCTACCTGCTCGACAGCTTCCCGTCCTGACACAGGAGCTGATGGAGCTGGAGCTGACGGAGCTGGAGCTGATGGAGCTGATGGAGGTGAGGGCTGCTGGGTCACTTCAGCGGGGGGAGGCTGAGCTGCAGCAGTCTGGATACACAACACAACAGACAGGGATTTTACTCCAACTACAAATGATCGTGTGTTTTGCAGCTTTGGAGTCACCTGCATTCGCATTTAAATATGGCTGAAATCCACAAACAAAACACACATCTGTGTCATGTTCTTCATCCAAGAGTTTACGGCTCAGTTTGGAAAATGTGAATCCTAAGTCAGTGACGTTAACAAAACTGAAGTGGAGCCGTGGGTCAGAGACACTGAATAAACACCTGAGTTTGTCCTTCAGCTGATCTGCACAACAAAGAGCTGAGAGGTGTTGAAGAGGTCTTCACCAGACCTTCACCAACTGTGTGGTTACTCTCCATAAACTCTGTGTCCACCTGTCTTTACCCAGGGCCGTTGTACAGGGGAGAAAGGTGATGATAATTCTGGGATAATTCCCAGCGCCCAGTGGGGCCCACAAAAACCCCCAGTAGTCTAATCTTTGTATGACTGATTTATTCTGCATAAGACCCGACTAATACTCATAGTAATGCTGCATTAGCATCAAAACAAAGTAAGATGAATAAAAAATTATAATACACATATGTAGTCTAAGAAAAAAGTGGGAAAGTCAAGGGGTAGGGGCCCACTTTTGTATTCTTTCAGGGGGGGCAGAATTCCTAGCAACGGCCCTGCTTTACCACACACTGTCACTGAACAGGCACTAGTGTGTCCAAGACAGGAAACATCTGAAGTCTGTCTGGAAGATGATCGATCCTCCACATCAGCAGGAGAACGCAGCTGTGGTGTAAATAAAGAGGCTGTGCACCCAGACATGACCCCCCCCCCCCCACAGGTGAAGCAGGCTGGAGGAGGCGTAATGATCTGACGCTTTGCTCCACAACATCGAGTGGTTTATGTAAGAATTTCAGATCATTCCTGAAGCCTGACGTTTGAGTATTTTGTGTAAATAAGTTTAAAGTTTAACAGGCAACCAACAGTAGATCTATAAATTGATAAACTGATATTCTGATGACCATTATCTGAGCCCAGACCCCAGCACACAGAGAGCAGCGGAGTGGTACTGTACCTGTGCTGCGTCCTGCGGGAGGATCAGTTTCTTCCTGGCCGTCCTCCTGGTCGTTTTCTCCGGCGCGGCGGCTGCAGCCCCCCGGTCCCGGTCCCGGCCCCCCTCCTCCTCCGCCTGCTGCCTCCTCTTCTTGGCCGTGCTGTGGTCGAGGGTGGCGGAGAACACGGCCGCCCCGAGGTCGAACTCCGCGTCGGCCGAGCTCCGCTTCGGGGTCCGGGGGCTGGAGGGGGGGCTCTTGGCGGCGTTATTTACCGAGGAGTCTCCGTCGTGTAACCCCGCCGCCTCGTCGATAACTCGGAGGAACTCCTGGTGGACGGAGGACGAGCACAGCTCTTTGTTTTTAGCGGCTCTAGACCGTGTGCTGGCCGCGGAGGAGCGGGTCCCGCGCTGCTTGGCCGGTTTGACGGGCCCGGCGAGGCCCTTCTTCCTCTGGGAGAAGAAGTCGGTCACTCTGGCCTGAGACATGCTGCTGTTGGTAGACGCTGCACCGCTGCGCTACAGACTGCTACGGGCTGCAGGTTAAATACTGTCCCATTCACAACAAACTCCACAGGAAGAAGAATGGAAGTTTCGCGCGGAATCGCCGAAGCCACGCCCCCGCCCGGGTCACGTGACAGAATGATAAGAGGAAAGGGAGGTGTCGATGGGGCGCTTCTTAAAGAGACACACACACCCTGACCCCGTGTGCCCTGATGTTGATGTGAGTGTTTGATTATTTCTTCCATTGATCACTGATTGATTATGATTAATTTCTCCCGAAACACGTGTTTCTATGGCTACACAGACCCCTCCCTCTTTTATTATCCCAGTGTGAAAATCAACATGTAGAGGAATCTTCTCTAAAATACCAGATCTGCATAAGAAACTACAGTAACATGACCTCCATGAATGTTAAACTAGCTGTTCAAGTTTAAAGACATTTAATTAGATTGATTTCATTAACAGTTTATTGTCCATCCACCTCACATTTGATGATCTATGACACTCATCTGATGAGGGGGTCCTACAGTGACAACAAACTGTCAACAAGAGATGGGTCAATATCACCATAGGGTGCCTTTTGGTGTTCCTCAGAATCACTCAGCTATCATGAAAATGTGAGAAAAATTTAAACTCTGAAGTTATATTATAAATGACCATACATTTATACACATATTGGTACAATTTAGTAGTAGTTTAGTAGTAAGTATCTTGAAATGTATTTTCTTCATTTTATACCAATTTCTTTGAATCAGTACCTATATGTGATTTTGCCATGTCCCATATGCTGCTCTGGTAACTTCAGTGAGCGTATTACGTTGTTAAATGACACAAAATTTAAATATCTTTTTATGTTTTATATTGTTATATTTCATTTTCATAATAATACTAAACATTTTGCATGTGTCCCCAACTTTGCTGTCCACCCTGTTGTTGCGGGGAAACTGGACCTTTAAGAAACCTTCTAAAGTCATCAGTGACTGCTAGCAGTTAATTAATAAGAAGTGTGGGAGCTTGACCAATTTCTGACAGTATATATACTTTATGCAATGTATATGAATTTTACTGTAAAATATAAGATTTTTTAAAGGGAAAGTAGAAGGTCTGAAAGGCACCCTATGTGATATTGACCCAGATTGGATCAATGTGTCTGATATGATGTCAGCAAGAAAATACATAATTCATCATCATTTATCATTATATGTGGGTCTACGAAACCAATAATAAAAGAATAAGTAATTTAAAATGGTTGATTATAATATAATAGTTTGATATAATGGATAGATCCTCAACATTCAATAGTTTGTTCTTAGGCAGATTGTCTGATTGCCTTACCATCATTAAAACACTGTCTTTACCTTACTATAACTATAACTATATTAACATTATATTCTCATTCTAATGAAGACTTTGACCCTCAAGTGATCAGTGTCAATGACTTCAAGGGGCTTCAGGTTTCCTCTTGCTCTGTAATCCTAGATGACAGGAACCTTTAATGGGAGCTATGAGAAAAAGAAGTAAAGAAAACAGTGGTCATTCTGAAAGGATTATGGGCTGTAACACTGCTTCACTAAAGAGGTGAAGTGAAGTGGTGCTCAAACTGGTGAGTGGGACCCATTAAAGGGTTGAAAGAGAAATCAGAGGGGTCGAGAAGATTATACCAAACAAACTGTCCCACATTACCTGAACATGGTGCCCGAACGAAAAAGGGTGTCATGTTATGTTTGAAGGTGTGTAGCTTCTAAAAATAAATTGTATTCCCATTTAATTCAAACATAAAATGTCAATAAGACCTAAAATGATTCAATGAAACATCACTGGAGCAAGTTAATAGTTTTTATATGAGTCTAAAACTGTCCCACCTGAATTCACCCTACATAGCCTATTAGAAATTGTGCAGATGGAAGGACATTAAAGAGTTGTGGATTTGACATAGGCTACAGTGTAAAACTGAACTGAATTACAAAATAACTGAAATCTATCTTTTCTAAATTACTGGCCCTGGAGGAATAAACCAAGGGCGTTGCTAGGCCTGCAGGTTTACAGGGGCACAGGCCCCCAACCAGATGACCCCCCCCCACACACACACACACACACACACACACCGCACGCGCGCACACACACTCACGGACACCTACACAGAGGCCTCACTATAATATTACCACTCAAACTTACAAATGCAATATATGGTGATGGTATTTAAATGCACATGCATAAACAGTTTTTTCATTCAAACATAATCAAGTCCTTCATCAAAAAGAAATTTTACAAAAATAAAAAAATACAATTATATAGGGTAGGATTTGTTTTAACGATTCAATTTGAATCAAGAATTGTGGTTGCCAATACAATTCAAGGAGATGAAACTGGTGAGTGGGACCCATTAAAGGGTTGAAAGGGGAATCAGAGGGGTCGAGAAGATTAGCTATATTTTATGCAGTTGCTATTTTTCATTGTACATATTAGAAACTGTGCAGATGGAAGGACATTAAAGAGTTGTAGATTTGACATAGACTACAGTGTAAAACTGAACTGAATTACAAAATAACTGAAATCTATCTTGTGGGCAGAGCTCTATGTTATAATACAGTATGCCTACTGTGCCAGAAATGGCGGACATCTTGACATTTCAAACGGATTATGGAATTTTTTTTTTCTAAATTACTGGCCCTGGAGGAATAAACACAGCAAACCTGGCGCCTCGTGCCAGTCACCACAGGAACCCGTTGACTCGTGACACCCTCGCACGCTCCGCGCTGTGCAGGCTCTGCGCGCGCACCAGGGGGCGCCACTGACGCACTGTCTGTGCCTCGTATCTGCGTGTCTGGCGGGGGCAGATAGGCTGCAGTTGACTTGTATCGGGTCTTCAAGAAGTCAGTGAGACCGACGTGGTCATAGAAAGTCAGTTTGAAACCAACAACTCATCATCAGCAGTAACATGACTAGGCTACTATAGTAATAACACACCTCACTGGATGAGCCTGCTCTCCCTTCCTTCTCTCATCATAAACTTTTTTTTTCTTTCCATCCAAACGGTGTAATTAAGCAGAGCAGTAAAGCGGCTGAGCAGAGCTGGGAGTCACCAGTCATAGTTTTTTTTGCTATTTGCAGCAGGGAGGCGACCAGAGCAGAGCAGAGCAGAGAAGCGGCAGCTGCTGCCTGCTGGGCCGGAGAATAGCTCCTCTATGAACGCCCTTCACAGCCACTCGCCTGTGAATCACATTTTCCACCTACAACACTGTCAGACTTGACTGGGCCCCTCCGGAGGAACACATGCTGCTGCTGCTGCTGCTGCTGCTGCTGCTGCTGCTGCCCAACTTTTTTCTTCCTCACTCAGTCGGGTCGACGTTACTGCCTAACAGCGATCCAGGAGCTAACACACCAGATCGATACCATTATCGACTGATTGGAAACTTTTTGAACACTTTGGGATACTTTTTTTTTTTTTGTGTCTTTCTGATGGGAGATCATGAGCGCGCATAGGAGAGGAATAATGGCCTATTCGTTACTCTGTCACGTTTAATCAATCAACCCCTCAGCATGGAGCCGTCTGTATTTGAAGGAGCGGCGTTGACCTGCTCCGATCGATACTGATAAGTGGTTTATTGATCAGGAGGAGGTGAGGAGTGAGAAGTGATCGGCGCTGACATGGACCTTCAGGTGGTCGTGTGGCTCTTCTACTGCTTCCTGCTGCCCACCGCGCTCATAACAGGTAACACGCTTTCTTTTGATGCTGCAAATCAACTCTAACGATCAACATGTGTCACAACAAAAAAGTTTACCACCTTGTCCGAGCTGGAGCGAGCTGTGAAACTCGAGCCGTGCTGGGTGGTAACTGGTAAAAAAAAACAACAACCAAAAAAGCAGCTGGAGGGAGAAGTGTAAAGTCCTCAGCAGCAGCTTTATTACATTTTCCATAAGTGTTTCTGCGTGAAATGACGACGATCTGCAGGATTTCTTTACAACACGGGGCTACACATGTTCAGGTCTGAGCCCAGTGTGGAAACAAAAAGTGTCGGGGTGTGTGTGTGTGAGTGTGTGTGTGTGTGTGTGTGTGTGTGTGTGTGTGTGTGTGTGTGTGTGTGTGTGCTGCTGTGGAGGAATGCCACGAGAGAGAGAGAGAGAGAAAGAGAGAGAGAGAGGGAGAGAGAGAGGGAAGCTGTGGAGAGAAAGTGATCGTGCCATCAGTAACTGGAGTATAAGCCGAACGACAGTGTGACTGTTAAACCGATTAAACAACCTGTGTGTTATTGTCTGAGTGCAGCTTTAGAGAACGTGAAAGTTTTCTTGAGTTACTTGTGAGAAGTGAAGCAGCGTGAGCCGTCATCCTGCCATCTTTTAGTCTTCCTCTGCGGTGTCCATGCAGCCAGATGTTGAACATCAGGATCAACATTAGAAGCAGCTCCTCCATGCTTGTGTGTTGCACCCTTTGGTGTCAGACTGAAGCACTTTATTCATTAGTTTCTACAGTGATCGTGTTCAGTTCACTATCAGAATTTAAGGTGTATTGTCATACATACAGACATAACTTGTGTTATGTTTTATTTATATTATAAGCTAAGCAGGTTTCCGATAAAAAAAAGGGCTATTTTTCCTAATACAGTCAATACAGCCTGTATTTAAAATACCTTCTTAAAATATCTTGTGTTTTTTATCCATATAATGAAACATTTGGCAATTCTTGTTTCATATATTAAAGCAGAAGTAAGTGATCCGGTCGCTTTGGCTAACTTCTTGTCAGCCGATGGAGTTAGCAGCCCCCGTCCTCGTCATGGATCTATTGGTCCTCGTCCCTACGTCACCACATTCACGCGCATCCCTTGGCTGCACACACAGAGAGGACTGCCCCTTTATGCCGTTCTCTCTCCTCATTGGATAAAGGTTGTAGGATACAAGGAAAGTTTTCTCCTGGGCTCAGAGCAGAGCAGAGTGACTGACAGACCAAACACTCTATCTAAGTGATTGCTGTCGGAAGATACAACTATTTAAGACTTAGATTAACACAAACATTCCGCTTACTTCTGCTTTAACAACAAAAAAAAGTTTAAAAGATTTATAAAAAAACCCACATACTTTTCAGGCATATTTCCTATTACTTAAAGATTGATAAGGATGCTGTTTAATTGATGTCCTTTATTTGCCTATAGAGCAGCTATACTGTCACTAGTCAGCTGTAACTCCGCCTCTTCTGACTCTAGACTGTTCCTCCTCCTGGCATGAAGAGACAAGTGTTGTGATGTGTGTGTGTTTGTTGTCGGTTTACTTGACACTTACTGGTTTTTACGCTTTCAACTCAAGAGGAGTATGTAGCATTTACCCCCCCCCCCCCCAACACAGTCTGAGTCATATGCTTATGTGGTATGCTGCCACTTATTTCTGTCCCGCCTGTTTTTAATTTACAGTCACAAACAGCAGACAGGCCACATAAACAGGACACTGTCTGTCCCTGGAAGAGGGGGGGTGGGACGTCTGGTCAGTGGTCATCTTATTCTGTAACTGATTATTCTGGTCTGTATGGGAAAGACTTTGTAGGATGCAGGGATTGTGCCACAGATAGACTGGCACTGACTGGGCCCCTGTCACAGCTTTATAGACTGGTTTCCTGTCACAGCAGCTTAGTCCAGGCCGCTCAGAGGAAAAACCTCACTTCATATCCACATATTTGACTCTGTAGCAGCGAAGCCACTCATGTGGACCAGAGAGAACTGCAGCTAGTTTCAGTAATAACATCATCACACTGAGAAGGTGACATACTGAAGGAGGGATGTAGTGTTGGCCATAGAAGTGTTGCCGTTGTAAAAAGTTGTGTGAATATTTCTGTGACTGATCCTCTGCAGTTTCACTTTTTCCTCCAGTATCACACGGACAGACAGAAACGAAGCAGTGCACTGCAAAAACTCAAAATCTTATCAAGAATATTTGTCTTATTTCTAGTCAAAACAATCTCATTATATTTAAAATAAGACTCATTACATAAAAAGTAGCTTGGTTTTAGACACTTTTTCTTCTTTCAAGCACATTTTCACTTAAAATAATCTGATAGTGCGGCAAGTTTTTCTTTCTTATTACAAGCACAAAAAAACTTGCTTTCACTGGCAGATTTTCTACTTATTTCAAGTGAAAATCTGTTTGAAACAAGTGAAAATGATCTAAAAACAAGTTAATTTTTAGGTGATGAGTCTTATTTAAAGTATATTGTTGGGTTTTATTGCCTTTACTTGATAGTACATAGTGAGATAGACAGGAAAGGGGGAGGCAGAGAGAGGGGGAATGACATGCAGGAAAGGCCTGCCCGACGCGGGACTCGAACCGGGGACGCCTGCGTTGAGGACTGTAGCCTCTACATGGGGCGGCCGCTTTAACCACTGCGCCACGCACCGCCCCGATGAGTCTTATTTTAAGTGGAAAGATTAGTGTTGACTAGAAATGAGACATTTTGACAAGAAATAAGACAGATATTCTTGGAAAGATTTTGAGCTTTTGCAGCGTGTGTTTCATTGGCTGATCAGTGAGAGATGGTGTTGAGCAATTCATTTTCACTGGAATTGAAAATGAGCTGCAGCTGCTGTGTTATGTTATGCTCTGTGTCAGCGGGGAAACGATTTCATTAGCATTGTATTTGTTCAATTTTTAATGTGCTGAGACTGAGTACTCTGTGTATATTGTATGATCCATCATCAGAGATCCTGTGCAAATAAAAGCAAGTCAGCGGCAGCATCAACCTCCAACATTTAATATATGTCAGTAGAAACAAGAAGTGAGCAAATGCTTCTCCTGCAAGAGCTCTTGATATCTGGTGTGTAACTTAATAACACTGCAGGATCCCATGCAAATGACAGACTTATTTTCCAGTGACTTGACTGGTCGGTGCCACAATGATTTAATTCTTTTATCCAATCGTCTGAGCTGCACCACAGCATAGGTTTACGCACTGTTACACAGACAAGCACAAAGCTAACTGCCTTAAACCTACTAATCTGATCTGCTAATCGCACTCTCTGGTGCAGGCCCAAACCTCGTAAATCACACACACACACACACACACACACACACACACACACACACACACACACACACACACACACACACACACACACACACACACACACACATCCAGGGAGAGAGAGAAAGAGAGAGAGACCATAGTTTCCATTAAAAACACAAATAATTTAAGCTGTTCTGGTTTTGGATTTATCCTCTACACCTATTTATGAAAATCAGTTTCAATATGATCCCACCATTCTGTGGGTTGTATAGTGGTATTGGTTGAATGTTTTGTCATGAAAGGCAAAATTCATATGTGGGTGTGGGTAAGGGAGAGAGAGAGAGAGAGACAGGATGTCACTAGCAAGAGCTTGCAGAAGACTTCACATTAGTTTTACTGAGTCAAAGGAAGTGAAAGATGCCAATATAGCATTGACCAGACATTGCTACACATGCAAACACACACGCGCGCCCACATGCACACACACACACAGCGAACCAGCTAACTGTGAGTCAGATGAGTCTAATGCAGCAGACTTGTAAAGGTACGGCACCGCCACTGTGACGTAAGACCTCCTCCTCTACAAAGTGGGGATTCCAAATACAAACAATGAGTGCGTTAGAAAGAACAAAAGAAGACTCATCTGCATGTTTGTCATAGGAGGTGGCACAGGGACGTTATGTCCAACACAGCTTCAAACAGGTAGAGATCTGATTGATGTGTTCACTGAGCTATCATGCAGTGAACGTTCTGTGATCACACTGAGTCCTGTCACCTCTCAGCCACAACAATACCATAAATCAGAACCAGCTCTCTGTGTGGTTGTTTCCTCCTCCAACCAGTCACGTTACAGGAAACATGGTCCCAGTCTCACCTTCCTGACTTACACCACCCAATAATGACCAGAAGTGTTTAGAAGTGTTTGGAGACCACTGTGATGTCATTATTATGATCTTTGACCTTGAGAATAAAAAATGTCATTGCTTCATTTTATCTTTAAAGGGACATTGTGTAACTTCTCCTGTTATCTATTCAAGAAAATAGATTATTTCATTCAAAAGTCTGTTTTTCATGAATCAGTAATCCCCCCATCAACAAAGTGAAGTGTTCCTTTCAGGTCTGAATGAGCCGTTCATATCATTCATATCTCCATGGAGACGGTAAGCTCGGTGCTGCTGCCATGTGGTGTCTCCATGTTTTTACCTTCAGTGGCAGCGTGACGGTAGGTAACCACGGAAACTCAGCGGAGACACCGGAGCTGTCGGCTCAGTCACCGCGGTAACGCAGTGAGGAGGAATGGAGCGTTACACTGATGCTGCATTCACCTGCAGTCGGGCAGACGGCCGTCGCTAACAAACCAGATGTCATTTTAGTCACAGAAGTCCAGAGAAAGACGGTAAAACGTGGGTCAGGTAAACAATACCAAATCGCCATGACAACATATTGTCAGGTGTATTGTTTTGCCTCGTGCTGACGGACCACTTGTTTACATAGAGGCTTGTTTATGCCGTTACGTGCAGCGGCTGTCATCCGTCTGCCGTCTGCCCAATTTCACCTGAATGCAGCATGAAAAATACGATTGAGTTGCTTGTGATATACAACCGCAATGCTAGATGGGAGTAATTCCTACACAATGTCCCTTTAACAACAACATTTGCAAGCGTACCCTTCTGCAGGGACAAGGGCACCGCCATAGGTCCAATCCTACCGGAAGTCCCAGCCGGAAGTTGGTCTTCTTTGTTGTGTATTATTTGCTGGTCCATACCAGTATTGTGATCTACCTAAAGTTTGCAACCGAACCAAAGTTTGTAATCCGCCATAGAACGAGAATTTAGTAGATTGCCGAGATTTAAACAGAATAAGTATAAAAGATCAATGGCGGACAAGGATGCCGCCGTAATCCAATCCACGTCGGAAGTCACAACCAGAAGTGGGTCTTCTTCACGTATAGTTTTCGCCGCTCCATACTGGTAATCTGATCTACCCGAAGTTTGTGATCCACCATAAAGCGATAATTTATAAAAGTATATAGGCTATATGAGACTAAATATTAAGTGGATTACAGAGATTAAAACTGAATAAGAATAAAAGAAGACAGGAGGACGTTTGTCTTCCCCGTGTGTTTAGTCTATTTTGCATGAAGTGGCGAGATTTAAAACACTTCAACAATCATTCACACGACTTTACAGTATGTAAAACTGAGAAGTTAATCATTAGAAGAAAAAAAAATCACAGAGTTACAATGTTAACTTTTCATCAGTTATCAATCAATATATTATATTATGTAAGTAATATATAATATAATGAATAAGATACACAGAAAAAGCACAACTTCCAGGTTGGGACGTCCGGTATGGATTGGACCTATGGCGGCGCCCTGGTCCCTCTCAACATCTAAGTGAAGTAGTGTTATATTTAGTGTATGAATCTGTGAGCTTTGGCTGAGGTTGTATTTTGCAAGGTCACGGTGATCTTTGACCGTTGACCGCTAAAGTCCATGGTTGAGTCCAAGTGAAAGTTTGTCTATACACACTTACCCAAATGATCTTGAGATGGCACCTAGAAGAGGCCAAAATTGTTGTAACATCACCACGACTTTACCTTTTGACCTTTGACCATCAAATTGTAATGAGTTCATAATACAATTTGAAGTAGTTCTTACAAGACTTTACTGAGATACTGTTATCTATTATTCTGCTGGCCCTCTCTCTAACCTCAACTTGAACCTAATTCTGTCCATAAAGCCGAGGAGGTCTTTGAAGTAGTGACGACTGGTCCTAACTGGTCCTAACAACTGGTCCTATAGAGGTGAAGTAGACATGCTTTTTATTTGATCTTTAACTTCATTTTCTCGGGTTGGTTTGATGAAGAGAGTACACTGGTGTGACACACACTGTGGCCTAAACAGTTGTCACACCTAAACCCAACAGATCCCTGAGAGATGTTGGAGTGAACTGTTAGACAGCATCATACTGACCCAGTGGTCTTGGGGTAAATCGATGATACTTAACTGAACTGTAGCAGGAGTCTCAGAGCTGTTCTGGAGGCTCAAGGTGGAACAACACTGTAAAAAAAAAAAAGGAGATTTAACTGATTAAGTTGATGATTTCATTTCCATTTCCCCAAAGTTTGTCATAGGAACAGATGACTGCTGTTTTGGCTGTTTTACAGTTAGTTTGTTTTTACCACACTGACATGTTGATGACTGTATTTATATGTGGCAGCCTGTCAGGGGGCTGGACACAAGCTGCTATAAAGATTACAGTGTTGCATGGTTTCACAAGTGATGGTGGTTTGTTTTGTGACCAGTAGCAATGATGAAAATTGAAAGGCACACACAGTAGGCTACACATGAATATCTTTCAGGGTCTTTATTCTGAACAGAATTATAGATGCTCAGCAGATGAAGGAATGATTAAAACAAAAAATTACATAACATATGAAATTAGGGCTGTCACAACACTTCCACCTTAAAAGACTATAGTCCTTTGGTCTTTTTAAGTCTTATAAATCCTGGTGTCAGGCTAATTACCACCATTAGTCAGGCAAATGCCACAAGAGAGGAAACACTGTCCTCTGCTCTACGTTTATTTGACAGTTTCAGTTTAACAAGTGAGATACTGTAATGACTGTTCTTTTCCTGGACAGGTGTTAGTGTTGAATGAAACAGATGAGGTCACAGCCAGACACCACTCCTTATGCAAGTTGAATCTTGAATGGACTCATTGAATTAGTTTTATTGCTAATTATTTATTATCATTCTTATCTATGCTGCCCTACAAAGGCAAAGTGCCGTATCTGTAAAAATGACAAACTGAGAAAAACAGCTTTTTGTGTTTTTCCTTGTCAGATTTAAGCATCAAATTATGAATAACTACCAAGTCTATAATTATAGATACTGCAGATACTGCACCTCTGCCTTGGTTTTGGTGCAGATACTGCACTTTGCCTTGGTTTTACTCCAATGGAATGATACTGCACTTTGCCTTGGTTTCACAGTGCTTTTTTGGATGGACAGCAAAATAAAAAGCTCAATAACTCTGGAAATTTGAGCAGTACCAATATCAAATTCTACCAGATTGAAGAGAATATGCCACACTTTTGATTGGTCAAAAAAAAGTTAAATTGCAGATACTGCACTTTGCCTTTGTAGGGCAGTATGTAGTTACAGCCTCTGAATATTGGTCCCAATGGATCCCACTCACTGAGGTTAGAGCCCTTACCTGGATCCCTCATGTTAAATGTCAAAAACAACAACTCTCTGAGAAAGTGCTGTGATTTGTGTGTTTATGTGTGTATGAGTGTTGCTAAGCCGGTGGGTCTGAGTCACTCCTCAGCAGATCAGCACAACAAGACTTCATTGCTCAGTGAGAAATATGCAGAGTGTGTGTGATTGTGTGGGAGTGAGGGAGGGAGAGGAGGAGGAGGAGGAGGAGGAGGAGCAGGAGGAGGAGGAGGAGGAGGAGGGCTGAGTGCAGGGGGGCAGGGCAGGGCAGGGCAGGGCAGGGCAGGTCTGTTTGGGCTTCGACCCCCACGCCATCAGCAGAGCTGCACTTCCTCCTAATGTTTAACTTTACCAGCTTTCCTCCACTTTGCAGAGCCTATAAGTCAAATTTTCCAAAGTGCTGGCTGCCTTTTCCCTCCTCCGTTTTGTAAGTAAAGAGATGCTGCTGCGTGTTTGAGCCAGCGTGCTGAGAGCGTGGCATGTTGAGAGTTCAGAGCCAGGACAGGCATCTGCTCCAAGGCTCCGACTGGCCCCCGTCTGTAATGGAGCATTAACTCATGGAACATCTGACCACAAAAGTCACTTTCTGGGAAAGCGTCGATGTGATTTCAACATGAACCAGGACAAAAGTTATTTAATTATCCTCCACCAGGAGATAAGTGAACTGTTGTAATGCTTGAGCGGGTTTTGCTCAGTGGTTGTAACTACTGAAAGATCAAATCCAGACATCTGTAGTGGGCACAGACATCCTTTGGTAAATAATGTATCTCATTGTACTGCTCTCCACCTCTGCATTCCCACAGAATAAGTGGATATGGGTTCCAGTTATCAGGCAGAGGATAACTGTTGAATCAACAGCAGGGATGGAGTCATATAAATGCTGCAGTATCATTAGTGTACTGCTCTGCTTTTGATCTGATGCAAGTTTTAACATGTTCTGTCTTCCTGGCTGCTACTTTGACTATGCAGTGTTTGTGTGGGTCGTCCCTCTACCAGCAGTTTTGCCTACTGATATCATCAACTCACTTGAACTGTAAAACAAGACTAGGCCAAGTGTTTATGGTCTAATGCTGATTTTATAATGGTGAGGTTGTCTGACAACATCACCAAATACATGAATGAAAGGTAAAGACGATGTGTTCAGGCGTATCTTCCAAGAGGAAGTGAGAGGAGGCAGTTTAAGAGAGAGGGCGACACGCGGCACAGGGCCACAAGCTGGACTCTGTGGGTCAAGGACTTAAAGCCCAAATGTCACCTGTTCCACCAGGTGAACCATTGGGGCCTCACAGCTCCGTGTGGGATACACAATAGTTTAATGTTTATACTTCAACTCCAGATCGTAACAGAGTTGGAGGAGAATGGAGGTCAGGCTCAGTGTATTGGAAACACTCCTCCTCTTCCTGGCAGTTCCCGAGCAGCAGGAAAACGGAAAGAAAAATGGAGCGGAGCTTCAAGGGATAGCTCAACATTTTGGCAAATTGGCCCATTGCCATAATCCCATTCAGTTTTCAGTTCAGTTCAGTTTTTATTTATATCCCGAGGGACATTGAAGTTTTAGGAGCAGGTTTGTTACCTTTATTTGTCGGTGTAAGCTATTTTTAGAACGGCGGAGCAGAGCCGTGAGCTGCTCAGAGCTATAGGCTAATGGGATTTCTTGGTTTCCCTCATCAACCTCATCAAATACACAATCCAACAACTCCAAAACACTCGTGGACAAGTTGTGAGCTGCACATTCACCACGGTATGAGATAATAACGGAACGAGACAGAGTTGTTTTCGAGGCAAATGCAGAGCCAAAAACCTGCCCCCGACGGGAACGCGTATCAGTGTTTTTGCATGAATTTACCTCCGAAACAACTCCATCTCATAACGTTGTGTTATTATCTCATAGTGTTGTGAATGTGCAGGTCACAACTTGTCCACCAGAGCGTTTTGGAGTTGTTGGATTGTGTATTTGATGAGTTTGATGAGGGAAACCAAGAAATCCCATAAGTGTCCGTAGCGTAGCTCTGAGCAGCTCACGGCTCTGCTCCGCTGTTCTAAAAATAACTTGCACCGACAATTAAAGGTAACGAACCTACTGCTATGACTATAGGGATAATGGCAATGGGCCAATTTGCCAAGATGTTGAACCTTCCCTTTAAATTATAGCCAACATGAAGGTGCTTACTGTGTTGACTGTTGAGTTGAATACATATATTGTAGAGCTGTTGCTTTCAGTGCTGTTCTCACCTGGAAATGGGCAGTGGGAGCACCAATATGTTCTGTAATTTAATAGACAATGTTGAATATTTTTTATCACAGCCGCATAAAATGTTTTTCCCCTTCCCGCTGCACATTAGAACTCACATTAGCTCTGCTCCAGCACTCAGAGCTCTCCGCTCCTCTCTGTAATTCCACACATTTCTACACTCTGCTCAGATCTGATAGTTACTCCAGAGAGGTTCAGAGCTCTGGCTCTCTCCTGCTCAGTGTGTCTTTGATCAAAATATGAACTTTCTCAAAGATTGTGTTGTTGTTGTAGCTTCCATGTAGAGGACAGTGCTGTTTTTCTGCAAAATCTTTAACACACAATTCCCCTCAGACAAGATGCAGTCTCATTATTTGGCAGGATCAAGTTAATATGTAGGCTACTCATCATTAATTCTAGCAGCAAGTTACCATTTCAAACAGGATCATTGGATATGATCAGGATTTACCATCATCATTTGATCTGTCAGTCAGTCTCTCTGACCATGAAGATGCTAATGGAGATGAACTGCTGCTCACTTAATTGATTGATTGAACTTTATTAATCCCATCAAAACTCAAATAGACAGATTAATAGTACCCCAAACAAACATGTGATGAAGCAGCAGGAACAGAAGCTGATGACGAAGGAAACAAAGGAACTATAATGAGAGTTAAGATCAACAGCACAGAGACATGTGGGACCACTATTTGGCAAGCAACAGGTCTCTGTTGAGCTTTTTATGTAATGCGTTATAAAAGCTTATAAATGATTTATAAAGTGTTAACAAGCTAATTAAGGAGTCATTGTTATCATGAGAGTGTTTATTGATTATGAAACCTCACTTTTACACCTTAGCATCTGTGTTTGTACTGGTTTGCAATGTAAAGAGAATGAATACCTCTACATTACAATATATAATGGTGTTCCAGTACAATTATAGTTATAGAACCTGCTTCCTACGTCATAATCTTCATCACGTTATTTTCTATGTGATTGTGGGCTGTTTTTGCAGCTGCTGTCAGACTTCGCTGTGATCACAGCCAGCAGCGTCCTGTAATGGAGTCACGTCGTGTACATGTGGCGTGTTTGTTTTCACTGTCATGGAAGCTGTGAGGCTGCGGTGGGAACCCTGCAGCTCGCCCCGGTGTTAACATGCACACACAGGGGAGCAATGATTTTACCATCAGCTGCCCATAAATTACCCTCAGCACCAACACAATTAAAGGGATAGTTCACCCAAAATTCAAATTTCACTCATTATCTACTCACCCTCATATCGACTAAGAGCTGTGAGAATCTTCAGAGTCCTCCGTGCCTTCTCTGAGTTACGGGGGGGTCCGCGCAGCAGTATTTGTCCATATAATGGTTGTCAATGGATACCAACATTCTTCGTCTAAAAAGACACACCAAAAAACATCCAAATACCTCCATGCTGCTCGTCTGTAATGTCCCTCTTGTATTGAAGCCCCGACATGAGAAATTGTTCCGCGAGATTTGCACTGACACAGGAAGAGCAGTGAACTGAGACACTGGGAGCTTACGCTGCAAACAAGCTTAAAATATAGACTTATTTAATTTTTTTCGGAACAATTTCTCATGTTGGGGCTTCAATACAGACGAGCAGTATGAAATTTGAATTTTGGGTGAACTATCCCTCTAAGATACGTGTGTGTGTGTGTGTGTGAGAGAGAGGGAGAGAGAGACAGAGAGAAGAGAGAGCGAGAATGAGTGAAAATTATTGATGTCTATTTTGCAATTTTCTTTCCACAAAAACAGGAAAGCACGCACTCACACACACACACACACACACACACACACACACACACACACACACACACACACACACATACACACTTTCCATTCCAAATAAGCGGAGTTGGACAGCACCTTCATTACATGGAGCTTCTCTGCTCTCTCAGCAGACCTGTTGGTTTTTCCAGTCAGCGTGAGGTGTGGAATAAAACACACAGACAGATCGGTCTGCATCGTATAAGTGAACGTGACGTTGGGTGTTGGATGTGCTTGTTGTTATTTTGCCAGGCGCACACCTCAGCATGCCTGGGCACCGTCCCTGGAGACGTTGATCGCAGAGGGAAGAGGACAGGAGGAATGCAGAAAGCCACATTTTCCAGCGAGCATGCAAAGCGCTGTGTATCGTGGCTTCATCTGTTTAAGCCTAATCTTCTCAGCGGGATTCGGCGAGCCAAATTTGGGAGGTTTTAAGAGCAGAGTTTAAGGGGCAGACTGGGTATAGCCCTGTGCAGCTGGAGGCTTGTAAAGCTTAACACCCCACAAAAGCCCACGGCCCTCAGCACAGCAGCATCTGACACCCTGAGCCTGAAGCAGAGAGTGAAGAGAGCAGGGTAGAAGGGGCAAATAATCTGTCTCTTGTTTCAAATGTGAGATTTTTTTAAAAATCCACATTCCCGGGGTGCACTGGAGTAGAAAATACATCATAATGCAAAACAAACAAGAAAATAACAAATACTATCAACAGTAAAACTCCCCATGTGTTATTTAAAGTTACAATAAGACATTTGACACAGCTCAAATAAATACCTCTAACCCAGTATTTATAGTGACTGAAGAATAAGGTGAAATACACTACATTCAAAACTCATTAACGATGATATGGTTGGATATATTGAATAAATAATGCATTTTTAGAGGGTGGTCCCTTTACAATCTTTTTGAAACTGCTGCTTTTACTTGTTAGAGGCCTCGTGTCGTACACTTTTCCAGGGTTTTATTTGAACTTTTAATATCCCTAGAAAGATGTATTTGTGGTTTTGTGTGCCTTTGGTCAGCTCAGTATAGTCTCACATGTTCTCTCTCAAGCCTCTCTCATATCACTTCCAGATGGACACAGTTCTGGCTCTGTTCTAGCTCTGTTCTGGACTCTCAGTACCTTGGTGCTTTCTGGTCAACCAGCCTTTTGGCTTTTTTGCTGTCTCAGTAATCCTTCTGCAGTTTTTTAGGTTTATCAATGATTTGGTCTTGCTGTGTTGAAATGAACCCAGCCTTGGGATACAACTTGTTCTTTCTTGTTCTGCCTTCTTTTTTTTGAAATTCTGTCGACGCTCAAATCGCCATCGAACATTCAGATCAGAGCTCTGATTGTTCAGCCAAGCAGAGACGAGGCTCAGTTTGTTTTTATTTCTTTGTTAATTGTTAGCTCAGCTACTGGATGAAAGTCTAGAGGGGCAGTGCAGTACCAGTTAAAGCTAATGGCAGTGATTTCTTCTGTGTGACATCACACAAGGGAGGAAGTTCAGTCTCCTTCTTTTAAAGGGATAGTTTCTTAAAATCAGGCCGTGTGCATTTCTGCATGACTGATTGATTAATTGGATAGTATTTATGTAGCCCCGAGACCTTCCCGATCACAAAGAAAAAAAAGAAAAAAGAAAATCATAATTTTCACAATATGGGTCCTTTAGGGGCTGTGTCCACCAGACGCGCTTTCAGCTCTGACAGCGCTCTCAGCGCTGCTTTCCCAGCGCTTAGCGCTCTCTCTCTCCCTCGTCAGAATGCCGCTGTTGCTAGGTTACAAAACGAGTCCTCTGACACTTCCGTGTTCCGGCCTTGTTTAATGTAAACACTACAACGAGTGTCAGAAATACACAATAGCATTAGCAGCAGCTTTTGACATGGACCCTGAGGTCGGCCTACCTTCAATACAAGTGTGGGTCATGATATAAACCGAGCCACGTCTCCGGTTGTGTTGCTGTCGGTAACGTATGTCCCGCCCCTTCTTGATTCTGATTGGTCAGTGCGGTGAAAAGTGACATTGACGAGCGCGGCGCTGTTCTAAAAGTTGAACAGATTTCAACTGGAAGCGCTCTGAGCGCCGCGACAAAAAGAAGCAAGCGCCGAGGGCGTTTTACCGCCGAGGGCGCTGAGCGATGTGAGCGCCCAACTCAATAGGGTTTGAATGTAAAATAGACGCCCAGAGCGCTGAAAACGCGTCTGGTGGACACGGCCCCTAAACTGTAAAATATCCGATGACATATTCACCTTCATCCTGGTCACAAACAGTAAAGAGAGAAACAGGCAGCAGTCAGATCTCTGGACATCAGGAGGAAACACACCTCAGAGAGCAGTGAAGCAGAAACGCCATGCCCTCTGATTACAGAGGAGGAACTGACGCACACACACACACACACACACACACACACACACACACACACACACACACACACACACACACATACACACAGACACACACACACACACACAACCTCCAGTCTCCATAAAGCCTAAATATATGGTGGTAGATGTTGTCATGACAGAGTTTCATTGAGGCAGCACAGCAGCACAGTGGAATGTAGCCTAATGTATAAACTGCTCTGTCATGTGACTGGTCTGTACCAACGTGCGGCACCAGGTCAAACACAATGAACCTGAACGCAGCATGGCTTTGATCTAAGCATGGATGTAAAGAAGGTTACCATGGTCACCATTAGGGGTGCAGTGGTCCACAATTGTATATTTAATATTTATATTTAAATGTTTTGATTGTAAATGAAGGCCTCGTAACTGATCACAGGTGGCACATGATGGTCATCTAAACACATAATTCCACTCATCATTTTGGTGAGTACACACACCACATTGAAAACACATTCAGGATTTGACAGAAGAAACACACAACAGGTCAATGCAGGTAGACTTATTCACACATCTTCTTTTACCAGTGCTGTGGACATCATGGTTCTTCCCTCCACTGTTCCAGGGTTTGAAACAGAGCAGCTGCACAGCGCTGCCTTATATGGAGACAGCAGCTACCTGCACAGCTGGGTGAATGGTTGGAGAAACCACCATCCACTGTGTTGGGAATCTGGGATTTTTTCTTGGAATTAATGCAACTGTGGTACGGTGAGACGGTATGATATTTGTGCAGGTTATTGGATCAGGGTGGTGGATGGATTGTGTTGTGTTTCTGTGCTGTAGCCACATGTTTCATGTGGAAACCCATTGTGAAGTTGTGGAGGGTAGAAATGTACCTTTATTGTTGTAATTAGGTTTAGGTTGGTCCCAGCTTGGGGCTTAGCACTTATAACGCTGAACTGAACTGATAATTTGTTCAACTCAGATGTCGTTTGTGACTCAAACCATTTTTTTTCTCCCGAGCTGGTTGAACCAGGTTTTTGTGACAGTCAGGGAAGAACGATGTATTGAAATGTTGTAATGTGTCCACATTGTGCAGGAAGGCAGATTTATAGTTTGTCCTGATAACACAGATGGGGGGTCAGGGGTCAGATTCAACCCTGGGGCTCTGTAGTTAGGACTGAGCCTTATGATTGGTTATCATTATGGATCAGAACATGAACTGATATCCCATAACATCACTAGTTACCTGGGTGGATGCTTGGTTTACTCTTAACATTTATGCTTGCTGGTTTCACTTACCCATTGGCTATAAAAATGTCTTTGACTGTTTGAGTTTCACTTTTTATTTATATATATAAAAAATAAAACTACTTGCTGACATGTCAGTGAAGCTGACCTTTTATTGGTCAATGTATTTCAATTCAACATGATGATGTTTTGGATCAGACAATAACAGTAACACATCAGAAAGCTGATTATGTCTTATGTCCAGTAGATGTGGTAGAGCCTGGGCCAGCCTGGGACAGATAAGCTCTGACCTTGACCTTTGACCTTTGCCAAGTCAAAATCTAATCAGTTTGTCCGTCCGTCCTAGTAAATGTTTGTACTAATTTTTAAAATGCGCCGAGGCGTCACTGAGATATTGTGTCCACAAGAATGTGATGGACACAACCTGATAACAACGTACCTGTGGCTCCGGCTGTCGACAGCAGGGAGACGAAAAAGAGGTTGATGAGGACTGAAGGACAAACAAACATAGGAGGGGACACGTGGGACTCATCCAGAGCTGTGATGAATGCTTCTTCAATTAGCAGAATCATGAGACTTAGAATTACATATAAAAACATAAAACAATGTTTCACTTCCTGGCTCCCTGCTAACTTAGTTTACCTGTTTCTCTCTTTATAAAGGCCCTGCATTGTCAAGATGTGTGTGTGTGTGTAGATAAGAATAGGTAGATAACTAAATGTAAACACCCTCAGTGATAACGTGTCTGATTCATGCTGCAGTGTGTGGCTGCCATCTGTTCCAGCCTCAGGCTCTGATCAGACATCATGTCTCTATGTAGGTAAATCCAGCTGTCACACACTAAACTGATTCATTACTCCTTGTTATTACTTGTTCAGTTTTCCTAACAGTGCTGCTTGATGTTTGATGTTTGTCCTCTGATGGTCACCTCTGTTTGAAGTCTAGCTGAACAGTTTGCATGCAGCATCCTTGATGGTGTCACAGACCTTTCATTGTAACCATGAAGCACCTGTATTAGTCCTTGAGTCCTCCTGCCTGTGCTGTGAGCTGGACTGTGGGTGGGATTTAAACATCAGGGGTTGTATTTATCAAGTGTCCTAGAGCGCCATTTTAGCCTTAAGTGCTGAGAATTCTATTCTCGAGCTTAAGAGTAAAAGTTTTTTTTATCAACCTAAGTCTAAGAATCACTCCTCCTCTCCCAGATATTTCAGAGACCTTGAGAGGCTGTAGGGGATGGCACTGTGTGGTCCTCTGGGAGCAGAAGGACATGAATCTGGCTTTGTTTGATGACGAGCTCTGTCACAAATTTGAAGGGACGAAGGGACGTCATCTCACCAACAATGTAACGCTAAATTAAAGCAGAAGTCAGGTGAATGTTTGTGTTAATCTAAGTCTTAAATAGTTGTATCTTCAGACAGCAATCACTTCTATAGAGTGTTTGGTCTGAAACACGGGTCTGTCAGTCACTCTGCTCTGCTCTGAGCCCAGGAGAAAACTTTCCTTGTATCCTACAACCTTTATCCAATGAGGAGAGAGAACGGCATAAAGGGGCAGTCCTCTCTGTGTGTGCAGCCAAGGGATGCGTGTGAATGTGGTGACGTAGGGACGAGGGCGGGGACTGCTAACTCCATCTGCTGACAGGAAGTTAGCCAAAATGACCGGATCGCTTACTTCTGCTTTAATGAATGGGAAAGATTAGGAACATTTATTTTTGATTCATTCCCAATGTATAGGCCCATATTTTGTAGTATTTATTGTCAAAATATGGTTGAATATAAACTCCCATTGACCATTTAACTTTTCACTGAGATATTTCTATATTCTTAGATAAGGTTTCCATTCAGCGATTGGTTATTCCTATAAATTTGGAAGTGACGTCATCTAAAAATTTTGTTTATGGCGCATAGTACTGTCGTAACTCAGCTCAGGTAAGATTCATTCCTAAGGCTAAAAGTGTGAGTAAGATGCTTGTTAACTAACTGGTAAGTGCATCTCGCAGCTTTCAGAAAAATAGATCAACTCTTAGCAGGAGTAATTCTAAGAAGCTTAATAAATACGGCCCCTAGTTGGTCCAGCTCAGGTGTAGCTGGACGACACTGCAGGTGAACCTTCTCATGGATCCTGCTCATGATAACAGAACTGAGCAGCAGCTCAGTCAGAGCCCGGCGAGGTTTGGCTGCTCAGTTTCCCTCATTGATGTTTCAACCAATGAAATCTGCAGATGTACATTTTATAGCATTTCACGGTGACATGAGATAACACATCTTATCATCTATTACAGTAGAGAAGTTAATGTTTGCACTTGGTTTATAGACAACACACTGAGTCAGAGACTCATCTTCTCTGACTTCCTGTCTGAGAAACCTGGATCAGACTTTAACCCACCACCCGCTGCCCCCGGCCTCTACTCTGCCGTTCACCCTGTGTGTGTGTGTTCTTGTACTTACTACGTTGTGAGGACCGGCAAGAGTTTTTAACCAACAGAGTGAGAACATTTTTGGGAAGTGAGGACATTTTTGGCTGGACCTCACTTTCCAAAGGCCATGAGGGTTAAGACTTTAGGTTATAATTAGGTTTAAATTAGGTTCAGGTTAATGGTTAAGGTTAGGCATTTGTCTTGTATGGTTAAGGTTAGGGTAAGGGGCTAGGGAAAACATTATGTCAGTGAGTGGCCTCACAAAGATAGCATTACAAGGATGTGTGTGTGTGTGCGCGTGTCTGTGTGTGTATATGTGTGTGTTTACTGAGAGCAGAGAAGCAGTGCAAGCCTAAACAGAAAATAACAAGTGTGGTTAACAGTGATTTGACACCAAAAACTTGAGATATTTATATATTTTCATTCAATGTCATTGATTACGGTTGTTAATTACAGCAGTCCTATGTGGCATGTAACAAGGTGAGGGATCAGAGGAGTCTTGAAAAGTCTTGAAACCTGGTTGTTATTCAGGTCATATTGACCTTGACCTTAAAACAAATCCTGCAGAGGTACAGCACTCAGCAGAACAGGAGATGAGGAGTATCTGCAGTCTGATCGTCAGGTACAGGTCTGTTCAGGTCTGTTCAGGTCACGCTGATGGCCCCAGGAGACTGAATCACTTCCTGATTTGCTTACTCAGTGTGCCACTTGTTATACAGGAGCATTTCCCAAAAAGAAACTCTCTGCAGGCGCAGAGTGAATGCGCTGAGATGACGAGAGCAGCAGTGAAACTCAAGTGTTGCGACATCTCCTACCACAATGTACCAATGAGGAGGAAAACAAGCCCAATCACAGAGGCTGTTGTTGCGTTAGCTCCTGAATATGAGACGTGCAGAGGAAACATGAGCAGAGAGCGCTGCAGAGAGAGATAGGTGCCGCTGAACAGTGTTATCATGTCCGTCCACAGCCATCGTTTTGGGTGTGTTTGATGATTAACTGGGCAGCTGGGACGGGTGGAGTTCTCTAAGACTCAGCTGGCTCTGTGTGTGAAGGCAGATATTGTAGTTGAGGACAATAACATGCTGCTGTGAGAATCATATGAAAGCCTTTGCATGGTCTGCACGGTCTCTTCTAGTGCGCTGACCGTGATTAATCATCCTCTTTACCTTTATCCCAGTCACTTTTTGATGGTTTGTTGAGATGATGATGATGATGATGATAATGATGAAGCTCATGTTCCCATCGCAGCCACAGTGTGTGATGTGGTTGGTGCTGGACGTAGTGTTTGCCTTCAGAGACTAGTATGTGCCTCTGTTCCTCTGCAGCTCACATGGTTTACTTGCTACCAGCAGATTTATGTTTTAAAGAGGAACTATGCAAGATTTTTACCTTAAAGGGATAGCTCAACATTTTGGCAAATTGGTCCATTGCCATAATCCCTATAGTCATAGCAGTAGGTCTGTTACCTTTAATTGTCGGTGCAAGCTATTTTTAGAACGGCGGAGCGAAGCAGCAGGCTGCTCAGAGCTACGCTATGGAGGCTCATGGAATATCTTGGTTTTTTTCATCAAACTCATCAAATACACAACTCCAAAACGCTGTTGTGGACAAGTGGTGACCTGCACATTTACCATGCTATGAGATAATAACGGAACGTTGCAAAACTGAGTCATTTTCGAGGTAAATACAGAGTCTGCTTGCTGAAAAACTGTCCCTGAACGCAATGCGCATCAGCTGTTTTGCATGAATTTACCAACAACTCTATCTTGTAACGTTGTGTTATTATCTCATAGCGTGGTGATTGTGCAGATCACAACTTGTCCACAACAGCGTTTTGGAGTTTTTGGATTGTGTTTTTGATGAGTTTGATGGGGGAAACCAAGAAATTCCATTAGCCACAACCAGAGCCTCCGATCCGGTGTCTCAGCTCTCGTCTCTGCGGCACCGTGACACAAAAGCGCCCTGTAACCCGTAATCTCTAGTTATAATATACACATCCTATCGTATATGATATATAAAGTTATCCACCGCTCTATGGATTGCTTTCTCGCTGGCTTCGTTAAAAACAAATGCACATGACCAGGAGGAGGGTTAGCAAAACAGCAGAAACGCGACCAGACTTGCATTGCACCCCATTAAAGGATAATTTACGTTTATTCCGTCTTGTTTTTAGCATGAAATACAATCATTTACTCACCCAGACAACTTTGGTGTCATTACAAGTCGTTCTGACGAAATTAGCTCCAGCCAAGAGCCATGTATATCTGTATAATGTGAGTCTACAGGGCAGCGGAATGCAGCCTCTAAATAACACATTATCTGCAGAGAAACTCCTTCATTTCACCAATATTTAGTTCTGATAGGCTAGTGCTATTCCCCTCTGAGTCCGGGGTTAGCTGTTATCAACATCTGGGGTCTGTAGGTTGGCCTACTGACCTCTGACCTGGATGATGTCATCTCTGAGCGCTGCCCGGCTCATTCTGATAATAATCATTCTGCTTCAGCATTCGGGTCCATTTTTATCTCAACTAGCCGGAGCTTTAGTGAGTCCAGGTTGAGGAGAGGAAGCCTGTGGAAGCTGAACTTCATCCAGCTGCTCATTTTGTTCTGACAAGTCAGAAACACACAGAAACGAACCGTAGCATTAGCGGTAGCAACAAGCCGCGCCGCACCGCGGTCGGAGATGACATCATCCAGGTCAGAGGTCAGTAGGTCAACCTACAGACCCCGGATGTTGATAACAGGTCAGCCCGGACTCAGAGGGGAATAGCACTAGCAAAATACAAAATATTGGTGAAATGAAGGAGTTTCACAGCAGATAATGTGTTATTTAGAGGCTGCATTCCGCTGCCCCGTGTTCTCGCATTATACGGATATACATGGCTCTCGGCTGGCTCTAATTTCGTCAGAACGACTTGTAATGACACCAAAGTTATCTGGGGGAGGAAATGATCATATTTTATGCTAGAAATAAGGTCCAGGTTGTAAAAAATGGTAATTATCCTTTAAAGGACTTGAATCAGTTGTGAAGGATAAACGTTACGAAATACATTTAAATGGTTACACTTCCCTTATTACCCTGAGGTTTCTCCGGTTTTTCCCTGTTAAAAGGGTTTTGTATGGAGTTTTTCCTCAGTGGATGTGAGGGTGTAAGGACAGAGGATGTTGTTATGATGCCATGTAAAGCCCTTTGAGACAAACTGTTTGTAAAAACGGGCTATACAAATAAAATTGCCTTGCCTTGCCTTGCCTTATTGATTTACTGTAGGCCAGTCTGATCCTGCAGTAAACACTAAATGGATTTTTAGCTTTATGTTTGCAGTGGCTATCTGTGCCATTCACTGTGGGCCAGAAATCCCAATGTGGACAATTATAAAAAATTCAAATTTAGTGATCAACCCGTTGGAAACTGCTACCATCCCATACTGTGGTGAATACATGAGAAAACAACATGAACTTGAACTATCCCTTATATCCCTCTCTTTATGTTGCTGTTGCAGAACAGGATCAGTCTCCTGTTGAGTAATAACACTTAGTTGTTTCTTCTGGAGTGCACAGAGTTAAGATGTGACATCAGCGCTGAGCGATCTGTTGAGACAGACCTGAAGCTTGCAGGAGAACAATGGGCTCTGTGAGCTGCTTGGCTGTTACTGGCTGTGACGTAGCTGACAGGCTATAGAGCTCACACACACACATACACACACATACAGTGTAAACGGCTATGGTGACCTGGCATTTTACCACCGACATGTCATGTGACCCAATGCATGAGTCACATGCTGTATGGAAGAGAGGAAACGCTTCTCTTCCTCCCAAGGCCAACACTGTTCACAGGCTTTACAGGGGTTTCCTTGAATTATCTAATGACAGTCTGAGCCTGCAGCAGCACAACAAGAAAATAATGAGCCGAAAACCATAAATAAGCAGAAAACAAACACAAAACTAAAAGCCAGACACTGTCCTCTGTCTTCTCTGTGCTATTTCTCCCAATGCAGTTAGTTAAAGTTTAATTTGTTCTTCCGTCTCCACCCAGTAGAGCTGAGGTGATAGTGATTAGCGGTGCTGGATGAGTGCAATCAGAGACAGAAGAGAACTGTGTCCCTTACACTTGTAATACACTCTGCATCAGCATGATCAGACCAGTATGTGATGGTCTGCTAGATACTGTGACGCTCAGAGGTCACCGAGGCCCTGCAGCTTAGGAAAACAAAGCAAACAGACACAACACAAACATCATCAGCGTGACAACACATGAGACACAACACAACACAGGTGTGTCAAGCAGGCGGTAAAGAGTGGGCTTCTGTTTTATTACCTATTTTTATTTTTTACTTTTACTTATAATTTAATTAAAGCAGATATCAGTGGAATGTTTTTGTTAATATAAGTCCTAAATAGTCCTATTTTCCGTCAGCAATCACTTACATGAAGTATTTCAGCCTAAACACGAGTCTCTCCGTCACTCTGCTCTGCTGTAACCCGAGGAGAAAATTTTC
The DNA here is from genome assembly GCF_045865225.1 of Trachurus japonicus. Classification (NCBI taxonomy): domain Eukaryota; kingdom Metazoa; phylum Chordata; class Actinopteri; order Carangiformes; family Carangidae; genus Trachurus; species Trachurus japonicus. Next base: position 29,443,062 of record NC_140921.1, on the reverse strand, counting down.
CTTGTGGGATACAAGTGTTATCCAATGAGGGGAGAGAACGGCATGAAGGGCTGTGTGTGCAGCCAAGGGATGCGCGTGAATGTGGTGACGTAGCACGAGGACCAATTGATGCCTGACAAGGGCGGGGGCTGCTAACTCATGGTGCGTTCAAGGAAACTCGTACTTTGTGTTTTTCCTTCCTGTGAAGTCATACCAGTTCGATCTGGTACGAGTTCACGGGTCGGAAGTTACGAGTGGCCGTTATAGGGAACTTTCACAGACAACAGGACGGTAAAAACACGAGCTACGGGTTACCTGGAACGCTACCAAGTCGTAGTTGTGACTTGAAGCTGTAACTTACGGTTTCAAAAGCCTGCCTTGAACACAGCATTAGCCGAAACGGCCGTGCCGCTGTTATCTGCTTTAACTAATTCATTTATTTATTTTATCTATTTATTTCTACTCTTAGTAGTTAAAGGGATAGTTCACCCAAAATTCAAATTTCTCATTTTCTACTCCCCCTCATGTCAACTAAGGGCTGGGAGAAGTTTCAGAGTTATCCTCTGAGTTACAGGGGGGCTCGGCGTAGCACTGCACTGCCATATGACAGTCGCGAACGGGGCTCACTTTTCTTCGTCCAAAAAGACACACCAAAAAACATCCCAATACCTCAATACTGCTTGTCTGTAATGTCCCTCTTGTATTGAAGCTCTGTCATAAGAAATTGTTCCGAAAAAGCGGTCAGCGGAGTCGTGAACTGGGTGTCAGTGAGCCCCCGTTCGAGACTGTCATATGACAATGCAGTGCTGCGCGGAGCCCCCCTGTAACTCCAAGATGGCACGGAGGACTCTGAAACTTCTCCCAGCCCTTAGTCCACATGAGGGTGACTAGAAAATGAGAATGAAATTTGAATTTGGGTGAACTATCCCTTTAATTCCTATTTTACTATTTCCCCATCTTTTAAAAAAAAAAAGATTTATCTAATTTTCAAACATTTATTATTATTATTATTATTATTATTATTATTACTACTACTACTACTACTATTTTGTTATTTACCTATTTAATTATTTCTTGCTATACAGCCTGTCATTCATTTATTATATGAAGCCATATGTCAGGAAATGTTCTGTAAAATGACAAAAATGTTTAAATAAAAGTTAAAGAGTGGTCTTCTAGAGGGCCAACATATAGCTAAGGTTTATGGGATGAAAATATCATGATCATGATGTAACTCATTATATATGTGAGGCTTTGTGTGGTCCATATCTAACTTTTTGTGTCCACTGCACTACAGCTGTGCAACTGTCTGTCCACAGCTGTCTCTGGCTCTGATGTTGTCATGGGGACAGACTGAACACAGCGTGGTAAAGGGCACTCCAGTGTTTTCACATTTCAACATCAAATTACTTGTTGTCTGTCCTGTAAGAACCAGCCCATAGGTCGTCTGTGCAGCCGCTTGTTTTTTGTTTTGTTGCTAGGCGACATCAAGGTTTTTTTAATTAAGGTGTAATTATGACAAGTGTGATGATGTTGTATAAAGTGACAAAGTCCATATGAGGAGGAGGTTGTGTTTCTGTTATCCATGGCCATTAACCACATTGTTTTTAATGCAGCCATAGATGGAATGTCATGGTGACAAAGTAGAGGAAGTACTTACTTTAACCCAAATTATTGGCTGAGTCCGAAATTAGTGACCGCGCCATTTTGTAGTGCTGTCTGGATGTTTAGTGAGAATATAGTGGACTCATAAAATCTCACAATGCAGCGTGAAAAGTAGTGTACAACCAATGGTCACTAAGCAGCCAATACCATAATGGATATATATAGAATTCCCTTTATAGTGAGGGAGGAGTGAAGGAGGGAGTGATTTTGGACACAGCCATGATCTTGTCCATAGCCTAACCAAGCCATGATTGTTAATAGTAACCATGACAACCAAGTCCGATGGGCTGTATCAGTGGGTCTTGTATAAATAGTCAATAGAAAACAACCAATTAGATACTTTAGATTGGAGGACTTGATTATCACAAGTGAACATGGAAAGCTCTCTCCTTAAGCTGTACAAGGACAGAGTGAGCTGTAATGAGTGACTCAGCAGAAACCCTAACTTACAAACTGTTTCATTTTATTTTAGCCCTTTTTTTTCTTTTTAAAGTATTTTTGGGGGCTTTTAGGCCATTAATCTACAGGACAGCTGTAGACATGAAATGGGTAGACTGAGAGATGTGGAACGATATGGAGCACCGGTGGAATCGGGGGACTATCGCCTGCTCAACCAAGCTTAACGGCTCCCCCTTGAAACTATTTTATTTGCAATAAATTGTCGAAGTATTACATTATTTTCTCTCCTGCATCAACATCTTTTGCAGAAAGCTTTTAATCCCATTAGTATTTAGTATTCCTGCTGATCACTCATACTGTTTTATTGACATCCTCTCAGTCTAAACATGCTGTATACAAGAGCAGATTTCCCAGTGAACTGGCCAAGTAAATCAAATGTTTAGTTTATGCTGCAAGTTAGAAATATTTTTGCCAAGATTTGAGCGGGCGGAGCTACTGTACATGTACGCATGCAGGCTGAGAGGAAGCTGTGCCGGAGGAGAGCACTGGGAAAGAAAGGCCTTCAGCTGTGTGTGGATGTTAACAGGAAGTGTTTTTGGTTTGATTTGATTTGACCTTTAATAGTGATGTAAATATGATTGAATGGTTGAAGATGAGTGATTAGATCTTGAGACCTTATGGAAAGGAAACATTTGAGGGGTGAAACAAAGAGAAAGTCATGTGTCAGTGACATCAGTCCGACCAGGAACAGGAAGTGTGGGTCTGACTGAGCCGTGGCACACAGCTGTGTGCACCACTGGAGTTCTAGTTGTGGGTTTTCAGGGCTAGGTGTGTTTGGTCAGTGTTGTCCTACTGATAACAACCAGAACAACCTTTGGCCTTCACACTGTAAATGGCTTCATCAGAGGCCTGGAAACTCAACAATACCCCCAGTGTGTCTATTGTGTGTCAGTGTTTCTGTTAGTTTTAATGTCTAACTCTGCACCACACAAAACCAGCTCAGTTGTGGTGAAGAGATGAACAGATGAATAGAGAAAAGGCTGCCAGGTATTATAGGAAACGTGACGTTTACGGCCTGCTGTGGGTTTGGTCTAATTCCTGCAGACAGGAAAGGAAGACAGTAGGTTTCATGCTTTAGCAACTGCAGGAAATAACAAAGTGCTTAGGTATTTGATTCTTTGTCTGCTCCTCAGTTTGACCATAAGCATGAGTCATATAATGATTCTATCAGAGGGACACAGTCAGAGAGGGACACAGTCAGACTGAGACAAAATTAGACAAAGACAAAGTTAGACAAAGACAAAATTAGAGGTGAGATAGATAGATAGATAGATAGATAGATAGATAGATAGATAGATAGATAGATAGATAGATAGATAGATAGATAGATAGATAGATAGATAGATAGATAGATAGATAGATAGATAGATAGATAGATAGATAGATAGATAGATGAATCAGAATATGATTATGAATATGGATATGAATATGAATATGAATAAGAATAAGCAATAATATAATATAATATAATATAATAATATAAGGGTACACAGGGTAAACAGAGATGAGAAAAGTAAGAAAAAATATACAGTAACACTTTATTTGACGCCTATCTCTATAACGCATTATAACGGTATGGTATGAATTTTAATGCAGTTATAGCACTGTATAACTATAGTTATGAACACTCAGAAATGATCATAATGCTTTATAACAATAATCATAACACACTATAAAGCATTTTATCATGACTTATAAGATCAGGTTTTATAATACGTTATAATTGTTAGTAACATGCTGACAATGCCCACATCCATAATGCATTATAAATATAGTTATAATGTGTTATAATTGGCTTATAAACATGTATAACTATCATTATAAACACATCAGTTATCATAATGCTTTATAACAATAAGCATAACACATTATAGAGCATTTTATAATGGCTTATAATATCAAGTATTATAATAGAGTTATAATGCTCTATAATGTGTTATGCTTATTGTTATAAAGCATTATGACAACTGATAAGTGTTTAAAATGATAGTTTTAAACGTTTTGAAGCCAATTATAACACATTATAACTATATTTATAATGCATTATCCATGTGGGCATTGTCATCGAGTTACTACAATTATAACATATTATAATACCTGACCTTATAAGTCATGATAAAATGCTTTATAGTGTGTTATGATTATTGTTATAAAGCATTATGATCATTTATGAGTGTTTATAACTATAGTTATACAGTGCTATAACTGCATTATAACTCATAAGTATGGTTATAATGCGTTATAGAGATAGGCGTTAAATAAAGTGTTACCTATGCACACTACATCCATATAAATTATGTATGTACATACATCAATATGTAATGGGATAAAATACTAAAATTAGAATAGATAGAACTGTGCTAGATACCACAACACACACTGTATTGGATTATTTAGATTCCTCGGTGTGTGTGTTCACTTGCAAATTCTCGTAGTTGTATTTCAGCCTGTTAGCTGATGTGCAGTGTGAATAAACAGAGGTGGAGGTAGAGACCTCGGGGCCAGACAGCAGCGTGTGCAGTAAACCTCTCGCCTTCACGCTCAAACTGAGCAGACCGAGATGAAGAATCTAGATCTTAACTCTAGGTGAGCCAGTAATTATCCCTGCGTGTGTTTAACGGGAGGAAATAAGCCTTCGCGTTTTCTTTATTTCCAGGTCTTAATGTTGGCAGATCGTCTTAATTCCTTGAAGCCAGCAGCACCTCATAAAACCCCTCTCACACTGTACATGGAGGAGGAAGACAGCTGTGGAGCTTTACTCTGCATCAGCTGGTCCAGTTATAGAAATCTATTGTGGCTAGATAATGTAGGTTTTTCTGTCAATGTAATGAGGAAGTCTTCTTCATTTAGGTGGCAAGTTGAAGACAAAATGTCCACAAGTAAAAGAGATTATGATGATGATGATGAATTGATTTCCTCACACACACAGATGACTGTTCATATCATCTGATGAATCATGTGCAACGATGGAGTTGACAAATGAGTCGATCTGCTGTTGCAGCCGGCACGGTGGTGTAATGGGCAGGAAGGTTCTGAGTTTGAAGCCAGGGTCTGTGGTTGGTCTGTGTGGAGTTAGGCTGGTACCAGGACATGCAGGGTGTGTCCCTCTTCATGTCTCCCCCAAGAAGCTTTAGTAGAATTGCATTTTTAAAAGCAAACTGAAGACCTTTGTAGTCTGGCTTTCAACTGAATCTTATATATTTTTAGATTGATGGTACTATTTATTGTTTTCAATTGTTTTTATTGTTTTCATAGAACTTTACTAAACACTGTTATTGTATGTATGTATGCAGTATTGCCATTTTCATTCCTGTGTAATATAATGTGTTTATTCATTATATATATATATATATATATAGTATATATATTTTTTTTTTTCTACTGCATTTACTCACTATATCTTTTTATCCGCTCTAGTGTTTTACCCCACTGCAAACTGTTCAGTGTAAGATTGCATTTGCCCAGTGCTTTATTTTTTTTACTTGTAAGGTGTGTGTGTGTGTGTGTGTGTGTGTGTGTGTGTGTGTGTGTGTGTGTACCATTGTATTCTATTATGCAAAGCACTTTGGTCTGCTTTTTTGTATGAAAAGTGTTTTATAAATAGAGTTTGATTGATTGATTGAGTTAAAGCTAAAGCAATGACTGTTATAACCATGATATCACTCATGACACCAGTGTCTTGATTGATGTCGGCTCATAACAAATGATCTGACTGTATGAGTGTGTCAGAGACAGTGACACTGACACTCCTGGCCAATCACATCCACTGAACACTGAGTTAGTGTTTGGATTGACAGGGTCACTTCTGATATGTTTCCTGTGCACAATAGTGCAATGTTGTATTTGTGCACCACAGATGTGACAGTTGAAGAAATGTTAAAATGTTAAATTCACTCATTTGGCCTGTTTGTATGAAAATGATGCTAAAAGAAAACAGATAATGAACTCTGAGTGCCAGGATCCCTAAATATCTTAAAAGTCACACTCTGTGTCATGTTGTGTACTCTATGAGACTGTGTGAAGTGTTGTGATGATGTGCACGTGCGCACCGAGGTTGTCTGTGGTTGTTTTTCTGGAACTTGTGAACACGAGATGTAACCAGCGGATCTGCTGTGTGTAATTGTGGTTTGACGTTGTGAAAAGATGAAAGACATAAAGATGAATGACAAGCATGTACAGGTTGTGATTTTCAAGATGTGAACATGTGTGTGATTTCAGTGGACTGGGCGCTGGACGCTCCACCACGCCTTTCCTGCCGCTGGGGGCCGTGGAAGGAAGTCACCTCTGTGCACCACAGGAAAACAGCAGTTCACTAGTGTGCTGCTGTGTTTTGCGCCATGCGTCAGCACAAAAACAAAGAACCCAGAGTCTATTATCTTTGTTATGCATGAAAGTGCAGTGTGACCTGTTATGCATATTGTGGATGGAGGTTTTCTTTACTGAAACAGATATTTCCATCCCGCTGTTTGTGCAGACAGGGTTTGACAGTAGAAAGAACATTAACACCGTCAGGTATTAGATTAGATAAAATCGGACACATATGGTTCTTCATTCTTAAATGATTCTTCACACCGTCTGAATTAGTGGCACTGGCTCATTTGTCAAGTCAACAAAACAACAGAACAGCTCAACCAGTGCAACATGTACAGTTGAACCTTTGATCAAGTGTTTAATTTAGTTCCATCTGATGTGTGTTTCTTTTATAATTCAAGACAAATGTTGAGTGAAACATTCAGGCAACACCACGACTGAGTGTTTCCACTTTGAGCTGCAGTGAAGCAATGACAAGTCTCATAGAAACAGATTCAGAGTTTCATATGTCACAAACCTGAGGAACCAATCCTGTCAATTTGTGGATGTCGGGGGCGGGGCTAAATAAAACCTGTAACCTGGAATCACAGTGTTGGTTGGTATGAAGGAAGAGAGTTAGCATGAGCACAACTGCTAAGACTTTGTCGGCCTCTCTCAGACAAGCTAGCAAACAACAATAAAAGATGCTAACTGTTCTGATCCATCTGCTGGTCTCTGGTTCTGGTTCTGGTCTCCACAGACTCCTCCTCTGAGTCTGGGTCTGACTGAGACTCAAACATGTGGCTCAGTCTCTCTGCTCTCTCACCTGTCAACCTGTAGCCAGCAGGTGGTGGGCGGGGCTTAAGGCCTAATCCAGATTTCTCACACTGTCCATACTGTGTAAAAAACCATGTTAAATAAAACATAAGCAGAGACTTTTTAATAGAGTTTGAAATATGTCAGGGGGATTTTTGAAAGTCTGGTTCAGTTTAGGCAACTAAACTATTTGGTTTAAGTTTGGTCCAAGATTCTCTTTGGTTTAAAAAGGAAACAGGACTCTAGATGGAAAAACAGGGTTCAGACTCAGACATGTATGACCAGTTCACAATAGTTTACATTTCCGTTCCCTGCCTCTTTGCAATCAGGGATTATTGCATTTAAAGCAACACGTCTGAATGTCCACTGATGTGATGTTTCTGTGTCGTTGCAGCTTGCCTGTTTCGCTACAACATCTTGTCACTGGTTTATTTCCTCTACCTGCTGCTGCTGCCATGGTTCCTGTGTCCCAACAAACACACCATCAGAGGTAAGACTATCCTTTTATATCATACTGCATTGTCGGTGGTTTTCTCTGACTGCAGGTTTTTCAAATTATTCCTACTACCGTGACTACAGGAAGCACATCTTCTGTTTTCTGTCCTGTGATCAGGATTACTAAGGTTTAAATCAGGGGGGTCAAACTCATTTTATTTCAGGGGCCACACAGAGCGCAATTTGATCTCAAGTGGGCCAGACCAGTAAAATAATAGTAGCTAATAACATATTAATGAGAACTCTAAATATTCCCTTTGATTTAGTGCAAATGAACCATCGTTTTACAAAACATGTTATGAGCAAACTGAAATTTCTTGAGAAAAACACTTGCAATTTGAACAATAATATGCCTCTTCTATGTAATTTTCACTCTTGGCACAAAAACTCTAAATCTTACCAAGAATAATTGTCTTATTTCTAGTCAAAATGTCATTTCTAGTCAAAACTAATTTCATTATACTTAAAATAAGACTCATCACATGAAAAGTAGCTTGTTTTTAGACACATATTTTCACTTGAAATAAGTAGAAAAATCTGATAGTGGAGCAAGTTTTTCTTTCTTACTACAAGCACAAAAACTTGCTTTCACTGGCAGATTTTCCTACTTATTTTAGGTAAAAAAAAAAGAAAAAAAAAAGAAAAATGTGTTTGAAACAAGTGAAAACTATCTAAAAACAAGTTGATTTTTAGGTGATGACTGATGAGTCTCATTTTAAATGGAAAGAGATTAGTTATCACTAGAAATGAGACATTTTGACAAGAAATAAGACAAATATTCTTGGAAAGATTTTGAGTTTTTGCAGTGCAAATTCATCCTGTGGGCTGGACTGGACCCTCTGACAGGCCAGTTTTGGCCCGCGGGCCGTATGTTTGACACCCCTGGTTTAAATAGAGAAGTGGCAGGAGCTTTCTGTTGGAGCTCTGCTACCAAGTCTTTTGTTAGAACAATAAATATGTAGCAATGGCATGGTGGTGCACGTAGGCTTGGATTAATCGGAATTGGATTAAACAGTAACGGTCTGAGTAAGTCTCACTGTGTAGTATCACCATTAACACCAACTGTGACTGGAGTTCATGGTAGTTGTATGGAACAACTGGTTCAGTGGTTTGGCCCCTGGTTGGTAGATGGTAAAGTTTACTACACTGAGTTGGTGGGCGGTGTCTCTTCTGTCCTGCAGCATCAATGGACTGACTGATGGTAAACAATGCTGCACCCATCTTGTGTGCACATGTGTGGGACATGGGAGTGTCTTTATATCATCAGCTGTGTCCCAGTCCAGGGCCTCCTTCAGAGGATGCACTCTGCAAAAAATGTGGCTGCTTCTTGAAAGCAGAAGTGAAATTAGATGATCTGGTCCATGGAGGATTATAACTGTCCGCAGCTTTCACAAGCACAGTGCCACAAATGCTCCTGTTGCCTGGCAACCTTGACAACACATGGGTTAAGGCCCTTAGTTTTTAACAGTCGTACCGTTGTGGTAAAACACAACACTTACATTTTTGTATACTGAATCTTGGGACAGGTTAGATCCTATGGATAGATGGCACCATTTAAAGGGATAGTTCACCCAAAATTGAAATTTCATTATCTACTCACCCTCATGTGGACTAAGGGCTGGGAGAAGTTTCAGAGTCCTCCGTGGCTTCTCTGAGTTACAGGGGGTCTCGGCGTAGCAGTGCATGTCCATATAACGGTTGCAAATGGATACCAACTGTCTTCGTAACAAAAAGACACACCAAAAAACATCCAAATACCTCCATGCTGCTCATATGTACAGTAATGTCCGTCTTGTATTGAAGCCCTGAAATGTGAAATTGTCCCGAAAAAAATTAAATAGGCTAAGTCTATATTTCAAGCTTGTTTGTAGCAGAAGCTCCTCTTCCTGGTTCGTCAAATTTGGACGAACCAGGGTCTGTCCTCTTCCCAGTTCGTCCAAATTTGACGAACCGGGAAGAGGAGCTTCAAGAAGCTTCCGCTACAAGCAGGCTTGAAATATAGACTTATTTAATTTTTTTCGGGACAATTTCGGACATTACATACGAGCAGCATGGAGGTATTTGGATGTTTTTTGGTGTGTCTTTTTGTCACGAAGACAGTTGGTATCCATTGGCAACCGTTATATGGACATGCACTGCTATGCTGAGACCCCCTGTAACTCAGAGAAGCCACGGAGGACTCTGAAACTTCTCCCAGCCCTTAGTCCACATGAGGGTGAGTAGATAATGAGTGAAATTTCAATTTTGGGTGAACTATCCCTTTAAAGGAGCCTTTGCAATGGAATTTTCGAAGGATGTGGCCGCTAATTTGGGACGCGGCTATGATTTGACAGTGATTTGTGAATAGTCGTGCCTTGTTACATTCCACATACGTCTACAGTATGCATACATACACAAGGAAAAGAAAGGATATAAATATGGAGAAAACAACACCAGGCTGTGCTGAGTCCAGGTTCAACCACACTGTTTTCATAAAGTGTCCAGAATTTCAATGTTTTTATTGAAATGTTGGATTCATTACAGGGTGTTTTTGGATTTCCTCACATGAAAGGAGCACGGCTGCCAGTGTGACTTATCTACAGGAGTGGAAATAACCTCTTCTCTGCCTCTGTGACATCAGCTGTAGGATCTATAGCCCAGTCAAAACACATTAGACATCATGCTCTCACAGTCAGGCAACAATGGGGTGGATTGTTCCTCCTTGCACTGGAGTGGATGTTAAGTTTTTTTTTTCTGTTTTTTTTAAATACCTCAAACATACACGAAGATCTGATATTTTTAACTCTTGTGTTTACACAGAACAAGTGGAGCATGTCTGCTAACAGGGTTTGTTAGCTGTGTGCTGAAGCTGAGCTCTTGCTCCATCTCACACTGATTATAGTAAACTCTGCTTCATTTTATCTGCGCAAATAGGAACATGCTTCAGTCTGAGCCTCTTGGCCCCACACACACTCTCATACTGGTGTTTAACTGGTGTAGCTTTCACCTCAGTATGAACACACACATTTTTACATTAGTTTGTGCAACCTAGCTGTGTTGTCATACTCTTCTGCTTAAAGGAATAGTTCACCAAAAAATGAAATTCAGTCAGTGACTCACCCTCATGCTGATGAATACTCCGGAATAGATTTTAATCCCTCAAAGTTCATCTGCCCGCCACAAAAACATCCATAAAACTACACAAAAACCCTGTAATATTCTTCTATGCTCCTCGTCCACTGCAATCCAAGTGTCCTGAAGGGATAGTTTACTCGAAACAACGTCATTTAGGACATTTTTACAGCCTAAACAGTCCTGTATTGAATTTGCCTAGTGTGCGATCTAGCGTTCATGCGATGCACGCAGACATGACTGGATTTGCCTAAATGACGTTGTTTCGGGTAAACTCTGGACTATCTCCCTTCAGGACACTTGGATTGCAGCGACTGAGCAGTGTGGAAGAATATTACGAGGTTTTTGTGTAGTTTTATGGACCTGTTTGAGTCGGGCACGATGTAAGCGTGAATTGCATGAATGTGAGAGCGTGCACCAGGCAAATGCAATACAGGACTGTTTAGGCTGTAAAAATGTCCTAAATTTCGTAGTTTCAAGTAAACTCTGCAAGGCAAGGCGATTTTATTTGTATAGCCCGTTTTTACAAACAGTTTGTCTCAAAGGGCTTTACATGGCATCATAACAACATCTTCTGTCCTTACACCCTCACATCCACTGAGGAAAAACTCCATGGAAAACCCTTTTAACAGGGAAAAATCGGAGAAAGCTCAGGGTGAGCAACTGAGGAGGGATCCCTCACCCAGGACGGACAGACGTGCAATAGATGTTGTTACAGACAAGAAAACAGTTTATAACACAGAATGTGCATGGTTAACATGGAAATGTTAACAACAGCTGAAGAAGGAAGTTTCTGGTAGGCAAGGGAGAGCGGGCCAGCTTAATGGGAGGACTGGATGGCAGACTGGTTCATGGGAAGGGAGGGCAGGCCGGTCTAACAGCAGGGGACTCTGCACTATACTCTGGACTATATCCCTTCAGGACACTTGGATTGTAGCGGACGACGATCATAAAGGAATATTAAATGGTTTTTGTGTAGTTTCATGGACGTTTTTGTGTCGGGCGCTATTACTCTCATATAAAGTTTTGAATGCCCCGGGTCTCCAGATGAAATTTGAGGAATAAAAAACTACTCCGGAGTATTCATTTTTTTGGTGAACTATTCCTTTAATCTCGATTAGTTGTGTAAGAGAGTCCATTGTTATGAAGTATAGCCTATATCATACTCATACAATGCGATATGTATTTGAGGTGAACATGAAGTCATTTCTACTGGTGTTTTCCAGGATGTTGAAATGACCTTGTGATCTCTAGTAGGACAAGAGTCACAGATCCACGGCTCCTCCCAGCTCTCTCTCTTTGATCTGGAATGAAAATATGTGGAGAGGCTTTTATTTTGGTGGGAGAACAGTTAAAGTGAGAGGGGGGAGGAGGGGGAGGAGGGGGAGGGGGGAGCGGGTACCCCAGTGGAAAACTCGCCGGTCTGCCAAAACACTGACATGTGCAAACACACACATACGCTCTTAAACACACACATGCACCCACCCACACATACGCTCACACACACACACATTAGAGAGCTGTGTAAGTTGAGCAGGGGAAAAAAAAAATTCAAGCGCTCTGAGGACAATTAAGAGACAGTTTAAGTCGGAGCTGGAGATGACTCAACTACTGGCACCTCTTCAAATATTCAGTTATACATCTTCTACGAACAAGACGAAGACTTCTCCGCTCCTATAGTAGTTTTCTCAGAGGGGAGCTGAGATTTCTTTAGTCTGAAGGTGGGGGTCTAGGGGACTCCCCATGAGTCCCTGAGAGTCTGACCTGTAGAAGTCTAACAGTGTAAACTCAGTGATGCCTTGATTGTTTCTTTTTTCACCACCGTCACATTAAGATTTATTTTTTCACCAGCGGTTTGACAGGTCACCCAATAAACTAACTAACGGTGATATTTGTAATGTTTATGACAGACGTCCCACAGACCCACCTCGGTCTCGCCCTGCAAATAATCACTGGTACCAGTGTTGTGCTGAAATCTCATTCTTTGCCAAATTTCCATTCTACGTCACTGCAGCTTCCCCCAGCATGGACTCCTCTGTACACACTCGGGGTGTTAATGACTGAGTGGCTGTGACTGCACACACGTCCACATCGCATGTAGTGGTGAAGCTGTTTGAAGAGCAGTGTTGAGAAAGACAAAGTTTCATCAGGTCAGGGAGTTTGGGTGTGTCTGTAAAGTCAGGCTGCAGCATGGGATCATGGGAGTTGTTGTCTTCTAAGCTCCTCCTGGTTTGGATTCCTTCAGTGTCAGACGGTTCAGGAAATCAAACAAGGCTTTTGATTATAACGTTGTTAAGAATGTAACGATTTGTTCTGATTGTTTCCCTGAGAACTTCTGAAGCAGATGTTCAGCAGGTTTTTACCAGCAGCTGAATCGAGTCGTCCTCTACAGAACTAAGACATCAGGGGAGTAAAACCACTAGAAACAACAAATGAATCAGTTTCACGTTAAACATCAATGATTCACCAATGACACAGGACAGGACGTCTCCAGCAGCTGGAGCTGAGCTCTCCAACGCTTCCTCAGCTTGTTCCTGTGAGAACTTCACATCCAGACTAGAGGATGACACGGGAGTGGATTTTGACTCCCGCTCCTTCCCACTCCCACAGAAAAAAATCCCAGTCCTGCCCAATCCTGATGGAGGGTTTCAAAATCAATCCCACTCCCTCCCACTCCCACAGAAATTAATCCCATACTGTCCCAATCCCAAACCAAACCTTTAAAGGGATAGTTCACCCAAGATTGAAATTTCACTCATTATCTCCCCCTCATGTGGACTAAGGGCTGGAAGAAGTTTCAGAGTCCTCCGTGGCTTCTCTGAGTTACAGGGGGTCTCGGCGTAGCAGTGCATGTCCATGTAATGGTTGCAAATGGATACCAACTGTCTTCGTAACAAAAAGACACACCAAAAAACATCCAAATACCTCCATGCTGCTCGTATGTAATGTCCGTCTTGTATTGAAGCCCCGAAATGCGAAATATTTCTGAAAAAAATTAAATAAGTCAGTTTTTCAAGCTTGTTTTGTAGCGGAAGCTTCTCAAAGCTCCTCTTCCCGGTTCGTCATATGTGGACGAACTGGGAAGAGGACAGACCCTGGTTCGTCCAAATATGACGAACCGGGAAGAGGAGGTTCAATTTTTTTGGGACAATTTCGCATTTCAGGGCTTCAATACAAGACGGACATTACATACGAGCAGCATGGAGGTATTTGGATGTTTTTTGGTGTGTCTTTTTGTTACGAAGACAGTTGGTATCCATTTGCAACCGTTATATTGACATGCACTGCTACGCCGAGACCCCCTGTAACTCAGAGAAGCCACAGAGGACTCTGAAACTTCTCCCAGCCCTTAGTCCACATGAGGGGGAGTAGATAATGAGTGCAATTTCAATTTTGGGTGAACTATCCCTTTAACACAATCCCACTCCTGCGTTTTGCAGGCATGTCTTTTCAGACCACTCATACCTGACTCGGTGCTGTACTTCACTATAGCGAAGCATTTTCCACAAGTGGTATATCGTGTCCACACCGTCACATTCTACTCTTGCAAACTTCAAACAAAGTTCAGACTTCCCCGAAAGCGTCTTCAGTTTGATCGATGGGTGTTTTTGTTTTACTTCTTTCACCAACTCGCACTTGTCCGCCTCCATCTTTGGTTAAAGAGAGATCACGCACATGCGCGTTGCAGTTTTCACGGTCATTACAGGATGTAGTAGTACTAATTTCTGGTGTAGTTTCTTTTCTCTTATGATGCAGTGTTGTGAGGCTGAATGAAAACTACAACATGGCGACTGTGATTTTAAGTGCAAGGCTTGGGAGAAATGTTCAAAAAGATATTGATTTATTTTGAAATAAAATGTAATGCAGCATGGTTTTCAGACAGTCCCGTCCAATCCCGTTGATTTTGCTGTCATAGATCCCGCTCCCTTCTGCTCCCGTTAATTTTTACTCACGCTCTTGCCCAATCACGTGATTAGAGGTGAAATTGACTCCCATCCCACGGGAATCCCACGGGAGTCACGTGACTCGTGGGAATTCCCGAAAAATGTCATCCTCTAATCCAGACGTCCAATGACTAAAATCCTTATCGGATAATTCCTTATTCTACAGAGTACATCCTTATCCAATAGGATAAATCCTTATTCTATAGGATAAATCCTTATCCTATAGGAGAAATCATGATGCAAAAAACCACCAAGTTTATGGAGCTTAAAACTAGATGAAAGTCGATGCTGAGCTTCTGTCAGACGGACTTAACACTGACATGATCATAGGGGATATGACATCATTGACAGGTGACCAACGAAGTGAAGCATCACAGATCTCGTTCCATCGGTTTAAGAATCGATGGAAAGATTTGAGAAAAAGTACACACAACTCCCAACTCAACAACATGCAGAGCAGAGGCTGGCCTGTGTTTATTGTGGAAATGTTACAGACACTAATCTGATAGAAGGAGCTGGGTGTCTCTCCAGCTGCAATCCATCAACCTGCGTTTACCGTGTCACCACTGTGTGTTCACTGTCTCGTTTCCTGTTTACCTACAGTATTAAACGATGAGTGGTTTATGGGTGAATTATGGGAGGGCATCTTGCCAGGCTGGAGTATAAATAAAAGATGAAAGCACTCTGTGTTTTATACAGTATGTTAATGTGTCAACAAGAGGACACAATACCCTACAGTATCACAGTGCAGATGTGTCTGGTCTTGCCTTGTAAACATGTGATGTTGTAATTTAAATCTCCCTCTGATAAAAGGTGTTAAATATACAATATAATACTTATGACTGAGTGTTTCCACCTTGAAATGCAGAAGCCAAGGCCTGATCCAGATTTCTCAGGGAAGAAAGAGAAGATGAGTTGGTTTTTTTTCACTTTTCATGTGTGAGAACAAATAGTATAAATCATGGTAGAGTATGGTTTACGGCAGTGGTTCTCAACTGGTGGGCCAAAAAGTGGGTCTAGACCCGTTCTGGATGGGTCGCGGACAGCTGGTCAAAAAAGTAATTAATATTTAATGCACATCTGATGTTGGACATGTCTTTTATTTTGAAAAATAACTTATTTTGAAAGGTACACGAGACACGTGAACACATGCAGTTGTAATGGTCCTCCTCAGTTTCTTATTATTTGCTCCATTTGCTCTGAATGCAAAGATATCAGTTTCTTATTAATGTGGCCTGAATGCAGTGAATCTTGTTTTGTTTTGTGGGTCTTTATTTTGTGCAATTTGATATTTATTCACTTTTGTGAACATGTTCTGAATGCAGAGATGCATTAGAAGTCAAATATATCATTTTGTTGGTCTCCATTTTGTGCAGTTTGATATTTTTTTATTCACTTCGTACATGCAGTTGTCATGGTAACTCCTCAGTTTCATTCATGTGCTCTGAAATGCACTTTGCTCAATAAAGAGCAAAATGAGTTTTTAAAGGCTTTTGGTTTGAATTCTATAAAAGTGGGTCGCGACTTAATGACCATGGGACAATGTGGGTCCCAGAGTGAGACTAGTTGAGAACCCCTGGTCTACAGAGTATAAAACATGCTCTGGAGGAACTTAAACATTTGATAAGTTGACAGGTGACTTTGCTGCTGCTGTTTTCCATGGGCTGTGTGAAACAGGCAGTAGAAAAAGTCAGACAAGGCCAAAGTGAACCACTGAGGGAGTGTGTGTGACTGCTCCACTTCTCTAAAGACTGTTTTCCAACTCTTTGCTGCCCTCCATCACTGCTACGTGAGAATGGAATAAGCATTTTCCAACGTGGTGGGTGGCCTGGCTGCTCATACCTGCCTCTGCCTCACCTTCACTGCAGAGGATGTGTTAGCATAGTTTGTTGTTTTTCACTGATTTCAGTCTAAGCATCTTTTAGTTCTTGAAAATGCACGAGTGTGCACTTAAAGTAAAGTGAGCAATCTCATTATGTACAGACAGGTCAGCAGGTTCTAACACTGTGTTCTCTGTGTGGTGCTTAGATGTTCTCCATGTGACCTCTGACCTCTGTCATGATAGACTGGCCTTTGTTCAGGGACCAGGATGCAACACGCAAAGGAGGCTTGGACACAGTGTAGGTAATGGGTGTGTGCAGAATAGTTGACCTTAGTACCTTAATGCACCTTAAGCCTTTGGACTGGATGGACAAAACTCAGTATAAACATTATAAGTATAAACACAGTAACAGTATAAACATGGAAAGTCTCAGTGCTCAGTTTGAGTTGAAATGTGAGCCTTCATATTGAATTCGAGAACTGTTGTTCTGTTTAAAAAAAAATGCCTGGAGGAGAAGTAGGACATGTCTCTACAGCTTAGAATAGAACAGAAGAATAGAAACTTTATACAACGAAATTGGAGATGCTACTTCTAATGGTGCATACACACAATGCATATACATGAATAGAATGAATTAATAAAAAAAGCTGCAGTCATCTACACATCTACACATCATACATATGTAAAACAATCATAGTCCATAGTGCAATTGGCATCAGCTGCCATACAGTGCATGACAGTACTGAATGGTCATAGTTTGGGGAGTTTATAGTGCAACAGTGTTTATTGAGAGTTTAGTGCCGTGATGGCCTGGGGGAAGAAAGCTCTATCTCACTCTGTCTGCTGCATTAAAGGGATAGTTCACCCAAAATTCAAATTTCACTCATTATCTACTCACCCTCATGTCGACTAAGAGCTGTGAGAATTTTCAGAGTCCTCCGTTCCTTCTCTGAGTTACGGGGGGGTCCGTGCAGCAGTATTTGTCCATAATAATGGTTGTGAATGGATACCAACTTTCTTCGTCCAAAAAGACACACTAAAAAACATCCAAATACCTCCATGCTGCTCGTCTGTAATGTCCCTCTTGTATTGAAGCCCCGACATGAGAAATTGTTCCGCCAGTCAGTGCAAATCACGTGAGATTTGCACTGACACAGGAAGAGCAGTGAACTGAGACACTGGGAGCTTCCGCTACAAACAAGCTTAAAATATAGACTTATTTAATTTTTTTTGGAACAATTTCGCATTTCGGGGCTTCAATACCAGAGGGACATTACAGACGAGCAGTATGGAGGTATTTGGATGTTTTTTGGTGTGTCTTTTTGGACAAAGAAAGTTGGTATCCATTGACAACCATTATATGGACAAATACTGCTGCGCCGACCCCCCCCGTAACTCAGAGAAGGAACGGAGGACTCTGAAAATTCTCACAGCTCTTAGTCGACATGAGGGTGAGTAGATAATGAGTGAAATTTGAATTTTGGGTGAACTATCCCTTTAAACAGTCAGGTCCATGTCTCTATAGTCTGTAGTCTCCTCTAAAACACTTATGAGTAGTTTATGAAGGTACAAAACAAGACTTAGTCTGGGCCGTGTGTGTGTGTGTGTGTCAGGAGTCACTGTAAACACAGGATGCCATAGTGTCATGTTGTGTTCTTTAATAACTTTTATAATGACAGACACATTTAATACAGCTCTGTCCCCATCGACTTATTTCTCTGTTTCTGTTGTCACAACAGCACGAAACAGTGAGTGACATAAAAAAACAAACGCTGACTCGACTTTATTTAATTATAAAACAATCTCTCATAGTGCTGCCACTAGCAACTATTTTTCTAACAAAAAATACAGAAAATCCAAATGACGCAATCACTAAGTCAGAATTGACAGCCTGGGGCCTCATTTATCATTGTGGATACACGTTTTTTTACACGCTCTTTCCCCCATTTTGTGCGTACGCACTTTTCTCCGCCTAATTTGGGATCTATCAAACCAAAACTTGTCGGGAGTAAGTGCAAAAATTTACGACCAGTCCGACCATGGCGTACCGGCATTTACACGCTTTTTGAAGAACAGGAGGAATTGGCGACGCCGCTGCAGAGTCAGAGAACTGCAGTATGAGAGGGAGAGAGGAGCGCGGACACTGTTTGAAGTAGCAAGTGGTGGTGATGATGACCCCCCCCCACCACCACCACCACCACCACCACCGCCGCCGCACACGTGTTGACGTCGGCACTTTACATGAAAAGCACAGCGACTCAGATTTTTCCCCTGTGCATTTACACTAGTTTGCTCCTAAATACTGGCTTTATAAAACGAATTTCGTTTTCTTTTGATATCATATTGATATTTTTCCCTTGCATGTAGGCTACACCTCTTCCACAACCAGTCTGTCCAGTCTGGAAAATAATTTCTGCGACGTGCGTGTGTTACGTAGCCAGACTGGACACACACAAGCAAGCAGCAAGCACAATAATGTCGGAGCAAATCAAAGCAAATGAGAAAACATGATCGATATTTTTTGTGTGAATAATATTTATTGTATTTAACAAAACTGGGTGCTGCCCAACATCAGGAAAAGTCACAGACTGGTGGACTTCAATGTTTTTTTTTTTTTTTTTAATAGCTATGCACAAATGAAAATCAAAGTCGTCCAGTGAACGGAAGTTGGGGGTTAGTGGAAAGGGGTGCAAAGTAGTACTGACTGGCAGTGGAAACCCTGCTTTAAATTATTATGACATAATCTAAAATAAGGGGCAGAATAAATAATTCTTCTTTCATTTAGATTTGGGAGTTTTTTTTGTATTTATTGAAGCCTTTCAATGCAAGATGATGTTTCTGACTGATATTGCCGTGTTACCGTGTATCTCGCTTTCAGAGAAATTCCGCTTCTTTCTCCGCTCTCCGTCCGTCTGTTGTCTTCACCGTCTTCCACTGACGTCATTCCACACGTTTCCAGAGTGCACATGGCTACTTAATATGCACGTAACTGATTTGCATTGACCACATATGGTTGTGTGGGGCTGTTTAGGGGGCTGGGTATGAGGCGTGTTCTCATCCACGCTTTTCTCAGGTCCGGTGTGATCTATCAAGGGAAATACCGTGCAGCCGTGTGTACGCGGAGTTTGATAGATCTGAAAAGAGTGTATATTTTTTGGTCGTACGCACATTTTGCCTTTCCGTCGTACTGAAAATTTAAGAGGACTTTTACACGCTCTTTGATAAATGAGGCCCCTGGTTTGATCTCAGCCAGGTGATCTGTTTAAAACAATCTGCCACGGTTTAAGATTCATGGTGAACTGAGATAACCAGTTGGACTCACACCCAGCCAGCTTTTCTTTAGCTTTTTCATAACATTAGAAATAAAACTTCACTGTCAGCCTACGTGGGAGACGGGGACAAAGAAGATGAAAGTATATCTGTACTCGTTGTTGCTTGTTGCAAGTGGGGTTTGATAAAGCTCTTATTGCTCTTGGTACTTACATATATTATTACATTTACTGCCAAGTTCAGTAACAGTATTCACGTTAACTGCAGTGATCTTAACTTCCCCTGGTTCTTTGTCCAAACTGCAGCTTCACCTCTGACATTCCATAAGTAAATACACAGACTGAGAGCTGGACTGGAGACTCCCCTGAGTAGCTAAAGTTTGTCCAAAAAGTCATTAGAAGTGTTGCAAGATGCTTTCTTGAAAAAAATGGATCTAGGGCCCAATTCCAATCCGACCCCTCACGGACTCACTGACTTAGAGGCGCGTTCACGGGAAGTCCGTGAGTGTGTGAGGGCTGTTCCGTTGTCAGATCATCAAGTCAGTGAGTCAGTGAATGAGCCCTTACTGCCCCCTTACCGTAAGTCAGCACCGATGCTGACTTTGGGTAGGGGAATTACCCACAGTTCATAGCGTTGTGAAGTCAAACACATGAGATGCCGTCGGAACGCAAGTGTTAAAAAAAGTAAAATTAAAAGTAAAAAAAAAGTAAAGTAAATTACCACACATAGACAGAGAGAGCTCCGCTGTCTCTTTATTGTTAATGGACAGGAGCAACAACCAAAAAAAAAAAGAAAGAAAGAAAAAAAAGAAGAAGTTTCCTGTCAGTATTAACCTGCAGTTTGTGATTATTGATGATGATTTGATCAGATCTGATCCAGGAACATTTTGTTTTGAGTCCGTCCACCTCAAACACCTTGTGCGCGTTGAAAGTATGGTAAATTATCGGCCCAAGACCGGAGTCAACAACATGTTGTTGTCAAGGTAACGTGTCGTGAGAGTGGGTAAGTGCTGTTCCATTCATATTTACAGCATCTGGACCCTCACAGACTCTCACACTCTGTCACTTAGAGCTGACGTCACTTTAGTCAGTGAGGGTTCAGGGCCTGAGGCTTTAGGGGGCCGATTGGAATTGGGGGTAGATGTTGTGTCATATGTTCAAAGTTGGCAACACTGCAGGCTGTGAACGCACCCTAATAGATCCTGTTTGTGCCAATTCATTTTGAAAAAGCAGACTTTTTCAGTCAGTCAGTCAGTCAGTCAGTCAGTCAGCCAGCCAGCCAGCCAGCCAGCCAGCCAGCCAGTCAGTCAGTCAGTCAGTCAGTCAGTCAGTCAGTCAGTCAGTCAGTCAGTCAGTCAGTCAGTCAGTCAGTCAGTCAGTCAGTCAGTCAGTCAGTCAGTCAGTCAGTCAGTCAGTCAGTCCTGCTATTCAGCCAGTAAACGGGCTGCTACAGTCTTGTGGTCATTATAAAACCAGGACTCAGCAGGGGCAGAGCTGAGGTGGAGGTGACTCAGATGTTTATATGTTGTCATGGTGTCAGGAAATCCACACAACCGACTGAGGCTACTGTCCAGTTTAGTAACATAGTGAGTTCATCTTTTCTTTTTGTGGAAACACATTCACGCTGAAACTGTCCCGTGGGGACGTGAGGGTGATTTCCATCCACAGAGGTCCAGGTCCAGGTCCGGGTCCAGGGCTGGGGCTGGAAACACAAACAGTGTGTGTGTGTGTGTGTGTGTGTGTGTGTGTGTGTGTGTGTGTATGTGTGTATGTGTGTGTGTGTGTGGGGCGGGATCTGCTGTGAGCGCACCTCTGTGACCTCTCCACACACACACACACTCACACACTGTCCTTACCTCCTCTGTGTTAGTTCTCCTCCACACGAGGACTCCGAGCAAGTTGAATCTGGGTCAGCTGGACTGTCCTGTAGAGTCTGGACTGGGTTCACCACCAGCCAGTCAGAGGTGAAGAAGTGATTGTCTTGGATGAGACGTGAAACATCCTCAAGAATCCATGACCAGAGAGAACTCTGGCCTGGATGACTGACAGCTTCCACATGAGGACGTTTTGATTATGAAAATACCAAACATGACGAGGATCTGATAACTGAGTCTAGACTGTTGACAAAATGGATTATTTACACACAGACACACACACATACACACACACACACACACACACACACACACACATATATATATATATATATATATATATATGGCTCTCAAATGATTAAAATGTTTAATCGCGATTAATCTCAAAATTTCCTGAGTTAATCGTGATTAATCACATCTTTTCCTTTTTTGCTTGAAATAACAGCAATATGAATGGACAGCATAAGAAACATCCAGATTCTTATGCTGTCCATTCATGGTATTTAAAAATCAGCTGTCAGCGTTAACTTTAACAGCCATATATATATATATATATATATATATATACACACACACATATATATACGTATATATACACACATATACGTATATATATACTGGGAAATAGTGATGGAAGTTTTTATCATTTACTGACATTTCTCTTATACCAAATAAGTGGATTAAATTGATTGTGTGTGTATGTGTGTGTCAAGTGACTGCTTGTAGCAGATGTTGGCTTTAAAGCTGCTGTTTATATCCTCAGCCTTAGTGGGTCAACATGTAACTACTGTACTTACAGTCTGTCCCAGGTCAAGCACAACTCCACACACCACTGTGTATCGTGTGTGTGTGTGTGTGTGTGTGGTCGCACCCTCCAGCTGAGTCATGATTTAGTGAATCTTGAAATGAATCAGACTGGAGGAATGCAGCAGTGATACTGTGGCTGGTGGCTGCAGTGGTTCAGCAGCTCAGACTCCTGCTGCGTTCAGATCTGCATCAGTCAGTGTGTTTTTACAAGTCTTTACATTGACCACCATACAGTATGTACACCATAGACTGCTGGTTTTATGATAAAGCACCTTTGAAACAAGGAGAGCTCTGGATGTCAGGGTTAGAGGTCGTTTCAGGTTGTCTGTGGAGAAGCTCTAGTTGTCTTAAGTACGAAGAGAACTGGACTTTGTTTGTTTGTTTGTGTTGGACGCCATTATCCTAGCCTCTACACATGACTCTTTACATTTGAGCAGGAAGGAACCATGAAAACCAATGACATTTTTTGTGGAGCTGAAGAAGAACAGAACAAGATTATCACCATGTTTCAGGCCCTGGCTCTAGTGTTGTGGTATTCCAGACCGGTCTTGGTCTCAAGACTGGGCTTGACCACATTTCCTTCAAAATTTGATGCACTGGCAAAAAAGGGTGACCAACAACAACTCTGCTCTGAAAATGAATGTGTGTTTTCTTTTACTTTTAGGTAATGGCTTTTTCATGTCATTTATATTAGTTCACACACAAACAGTCTCCATCCATCTGATACTGGCCCGGCCCATCCGTCAAAGTTTTGGCCCTTCATGTCTGATGAAGGTGGTGATAATCTTTATCAAATCAGCTTTGGAGCTACTTCTGGTGTGCATGCTATTTTTTGTCCAGTTTTTTGAGATGTGTGTGCTGTATGTATGTGTGTCACTTATGTCACACTACTTTATCATCTAACTCTGTGTTTCAAAATCTTCTCCAACTCACACCAACTTGAATGTCGTTGGCCCACATCCGACCCATTTTAATGATAAAAATCAAACATTTGTGACTATATCGTGTTAAGGCTGCAGTATCTCGATGTGGAGAGTCAGAGGCCTCTGTGAGGCAGCAGTGCAGAGATCCTCTCTTGAAGTTTATAGGAGGATATATATCAAAGTGTATTGTTTTACGCTGAGACAGTGAACATGATGAGGACGGAGGTGGCGCAGTGAAACTTAGCTGGGAGAGGGACCCACAAGAAAAGCACCTATAGGTTTTAATATAGGTTTGAATATAATGTGACATACATAAAAGTGGAAGAGTGGCTTTATTTTTAGAACCTGCTCCAAGTACTGATGTTCACTTGATGTTCACCTGCCATGGATGGAGCTTTGCTGACATCTTTTATGTCTGTATATGTGTATGTATTATATGATGAGTGCTGAGGGACAGGTTGGATCCTCATCAGACTTCAGTGTCTCTGTCATGTGAGCAGTGTTCACATGTGATGGTTGATGATGGTTCGACTGGGCCTGGTGATTAAAGCAGAAGTCAGCGATCTGGTGGTTTTGGCTAACTTCTTGTCAGCCGATGGAGTTAGCAGCCCCCGCCCTCGTCATGGATCTATTGGTCCTCGTCCCTACATCACCACATTCACGCGCATCCCTTGGCTGCACACACAGAGAGGACTGCCCCTTTATGCCGTTCTCTCTCCTCATTGGATAAAGGTTGTAGGATACAAGGAAAGTTTTCTCCTGGGCTCAGAGCAGAGCAGAGTGACTGACAGACCTGTGTTTCAGACCAAACACTCTATAGAAGTGATTGCTGTCGGAAGATACAACTATTTAAGACTTAGATTAACACAAACATTCCACTTACTTCTGCTTTAACTAGAGGTTTTCATCATGATAATGCTCTGCATGCTTCATCCAGAGCCTCTGCTTGGTCCCCAGTGACTGTCAATAGGTCTACATAGTGGAGCTGTGTATTTATGTCCCTGAGGTCTGTGTGGCCTTTTCGCTCAGTGACGTGCACCTGCTCCAACTGGGACCCAGTCGCTGTTGGAACTCCATGTTCACACAGTTTTGTGTTGGATCTGACCAGGCCATGTGTATGATATGTGACATACAGGGAGGCAACATCTTTCATTATATACTCTTTCCTGCAAAAGTCTAATAAATATATTTTTCTGGTCTTGTATTAATCGTTTGCTGAAGGTGATTTGTGAGAAACATATCTGATTTGTTATTATATCCACAATGCTTGTGTTTTAGTTGTGGAATTTAAAAGTGTTTTGTCAGAAATGTCTGATCCACTGAGATTTTTCTTTTTGTGGAATTTTTGCACATCATATTTTCCAGCTCTCAGATTTTCAGTGGTGGATTATTGTCTTTCTGTGAGACAAAACTCTGGCTGCACAATGTTTGTCAAGTTTGTGTCTCTGGGCAGTGAGACATTGAAGCGCCACCTAGGGGGTTGTTTATGGAATTACTTACATTATGCATTATGGACACTTTACATAACATACTACCATGTTATGATATTTTGCTATAATACTAAATAAGCCTGATCACCGACTAACCCAATAAAGTAAACAGACCTTAAATCCAGCTCCAAGTGCAACACAAGCTCTGGTATTAACAGACGGAAACAGTTTTCTATAACACATCATGTCAGCTGTCTGGCATATGATTGGGTTCATTCCTACAAAATTACATCACTGCGTTTCTAATTGACAAAAAGAAGCAAACAACAGGAGAGAGTCAAGAGAACATTGTTCGTTCCTGTGCATTTGATGCCTCACAACACAACACAGACCGTTACTGAAAGGTTGATGGACTCTGTTGTTACAACCTGAAGCTGATGGACCTGTTCAACCCCTCTGAACCACACTGTGGCAAAAACCATCAGTGTTTCGCATGATTTTTTCTTTTAAATTGTGTTTATATGTAATTGCTGGGACAGCTTGGTCATCTCCAGGTGTATCGTATCCCTACGACTTCCAAGCTTTGTGCTAAAACAGCTTCTGTTATCTGATCTGACTGACGTTGTGTGTGTGTGTGTCCTGACTGTGGTCTCTGTCTCTTTGTCTTCCAGGTCACACAGGTCGCTTCATCAGAGCGGTATTCTGTACCAGTCTGCTGTTTGTGTTCGCTCACATCTCCTTCCAGACTGTGCTGTATACGTATCCTCCGCTCGGCGACGCCATAGGAGACAACTGCTCACGATGGGACATCGTAACCAGACACATAGGAGTATCCAGGTGTGTGGCACTAGTTAACCACACTGCTGTCACTGCTGGTTGAAGGACTGACTGGAGAAGAAAATGACAATAGTCTGCTACAGTCTGATGCCTGTGTACCTTATATCTGTCTACCACAGCTCTATTCACTGACTTTATACTGTTATATTTGTAATACCATTAGGACAGTTTAAAAATTTGGTTAGATGCTTGACTGACTTGGGTGTAACCGTTCTGCTGAAGCTTTTGACTAATATGCACCTGTGAGTCGACCTAGTTGTGTATCTTAAAGGAGAATTCCGGTCATTTTTGACCCCTAAATCGTTGTCCTGATGGTCACCCAGTGTGGGGGGAGCAAAAAACGCCACTAAAATTGATGCAGGCAAACCGGAGTTACACCATGGCTAGACGGCGCTAGGGATAGCAACAGCGCTAACCTATGGGGGCAATTCTTTCAACCACAACAAACACTCAAAAAACAAATTTCAAATCAAATATCTATGATCCATGATGAGACACCACTGAACTCATATAGTGTACAGTATAAACAGTATAAACTTTGTGTTTTTGCATGTAATCAGGAAAACGATTTAAGGGTAAAAAATGGCCGGAATTCTCCTTTAATGCACAATTGAAATCATTCATACACTCTAGTTATATATCCAGATATAATACACAATCTCACTTATTAAATGAGATACAGTAGATAGATAGATAGATAGATAGATAGATAGATAGATAGATAGATAGATAGATAGATAGATAGATAGATAGATAGATAGATAGATAGATAGATAGATAGATAGATAGATAGATAGATACAGTAGATAGACAGACAGACTCGAATATGCATATACAAAAATACATGTGTTTCATAAACAGTGATAAATAACTTTACGCCATGCGACCCAGGATTTAAATCATGTTTATGATACAGTGTTGAATATTTTAGGACAGATAATAAAGAAAGTGAAGAAGCCTCCATGACTGTTCTTGGAGAACAGGTGAACAAGTGTTTGACCTCACTTAACCTTTGCACATGTGGGTGTGTGTACGTCACAGGCTTCCCCTGGATGATCCTTGGAGTGTGTTGCGCCTTCTATGTCCTGATCTGGGCGTGTGTGTGGTCGCCCTGGTAACTGTCATCCTCTGCTGCAGACTGGTCAGGAACAGAGAAATGGTGGCTGCCGCCAACATTACATCGGTGAGTTTGCGTGCACGTGTGTGTGTGTGCATGTACAAACAGGTCTAGATGTTTTTAGATATTTCAGTCACAGATCGAAAACTTGAATTCAGATTCCCACAGTCTTACATTGACTGACTGACACTGAAAAGATGGACAGAGGAACAGAAGGAAGAGAAATATGAAAAAAATAAGATGGCAGCTGTCTTGTGAGCTTATCTCATTGACATTTTTTAAACTAACATGCTGGTAATGAGATAACAGAAAAGAGACATGGATACAATCTTTGAGTGTAGAGGGGGGAAGTCCCAAAAATAGAAATAAGTATGCACCAGTAACTGAATAAAAGTTCCTGTCTCTCTGATCTGTGAGTTTCCACCTCTCTCTCTCTCTCTCTTTTTCTCACTCTCTTTTACCCTCTCACTTTCATTCTTCTGTATCTCCGGGGCAACCGCCCAAACAAACAGCGCAGAGCTGTGAGCCAGGGAAGGAGGAGTCAGTGCAGTCTGAGTAAAAGACAAATTCCAGTACCAGATCAGATTTTCTAATGTGATAAACAGTCAGATGTGATGGAGAGAGTTTCTCCCTGCTGGAGGCTGCAGAGTCTCTGTCTGTTGATGAACTGTGTGTCAGATCAGCGACGCTTCCACAGCAACATATCTCAAGAGCCACCGGCTCAGTCTGAGTGTTCATTCATTATCTCCAGAGGAAAAGTCATTCGTCTTAATTCCTTTGACCTCTGACTTTTCACTGAGTGCTGTTGCCTGGTCAGATTTCTCCTCAGCTGTGGTCCATGGCAGAGGATTTTCATGAAACATGTGGTGGATACTAATGATGCTGAAGATCAACAAAATACTTTTAGCATGAGCACAATTCGATATTTAGTGCTTATGATTCTTGGATAAATTCTCGACTTTATAACTGATGTAGACCCCAAGACTGCACAGAGATGAGGCAGTCTGGTCTGTCTGGATGGGACAAGGAAGCCACATACAACATTTTCTCTCCGTACCACGCACCCACCTGAAGACGTGTGGTGATCCAGCATTTGGAGCTCTAGCTCCCACACTTTGGAACGCTCTGCATCCCTTGGCTCTGTTGCTTCCTTTGAAACTTTCAGGAAGCAACTTAAAGCAATACTTAAAGCCCCCCTCCAACAATCCTTTTTGGTTATTTTAAAGCGTGCTCTGTGGTCTTTTAATTGTTTTTATGAATTTTCCAGTCAAAATCACAAAACCTATGCCATTTCCCAGGGCTCTCCTTCTGCACAGCACCTAATGAGCTCATTAGCAATGCGCCTCTGAGTGGTGGGCGGAGACTACGCTGCTCTGCACCCACTAGGGGTGTACCTGAACCCGAATACATAGTACACAAATAATGCTTTTATCCCGAATAGTTTTGCTGTCTGAAGTTTCACCTCATTATTCGAGAGCTTTTTTCTAAGGAAAAAGAAACGTTTGGATCAGCAACAGCACAGAACCAGGTGATTCTGGTTCATTCTGGTTGGTTAGGGTTGCTAAGAAACAGCAACTCCCTGCATGCATTGCATTACAGTAGACAGGAAGTGCTCACCGACACTTCCAGGGTCACCGTTCAACAACTTTTTCTCATAGAGAATAATGGGAAAAGAAGTGGCTATAAAACAGTGGATAAATGTCACAACCCCTGTGAAACGACTGGTTTCACTACCAGAATTTGATCCATCCAGTCCTGTTACGTTTGGAAAGTCTAAAAGAGCCGCATGTTTTAATTATTTTATTCCCGTTCTAGTTAGCCGAGAGCTAAAGCGGAAGTTAGCCGGCTAGCTCGGCTGAAGTCAGTGTGCCCACTTCCGGTTTGTTCCCGAATCCAAATCCAAATCCAAATAGTGCACTGGCTGTATCAATGTACCATCACAAAAGTTCTGAAAATATTATATGAAGGTTGAAAAGTTACTTAGTGTTGGTTTAAAACACTTCTGTTTATGCAGGCATTTAACCTTTTAGTTACTTGCTCTACTTACTCTGTCTGTCTGTTTTGTGGCCTACCGAATCACCTTTGAAATTCACTCTTGTGAAGTACTTTGACATTTGTCTGTGAAAAGTGCTATATAAATAAACGTTATTATCAATATTATTACACACAAAGGAGGAGAAAGTAGAGAGAATAAGGGAGAGACACAGGTGATTCCTGAACAACAGCTGTGGCAGGATGTTCACTCTGTCGACTGCTTTCTAATAGTATCAAACAACTGAAGCCGTCAGCGATGCTGGTGGAGCATGAGGCTTAATAACAGCCCTCATGGCTCAGACGCTCGTAACTCCCCACAGGCCTTAGAGCGCATTCCACCGTCCCACCTGGGCTGCTCTGTTCAGAGGTGTGTCACCTGCTGGGCGGCATCCCCATCCTCCACTTCCACCTCTGTGCCGTCACTTCACATGCACTCATAGCTGAGTCACTGTCTGAGGGGAGCCATGCCCCACGCAGGCTCATACTGGGAGAGAGGCGGGGCCACAGTCTGCTATAAACCTCTACAGTAAATGATTTATCATGTATCATAACTTAGAGGTTTCCCCACTGCTCACTTCTGTCAGTGGTCTCCAGAGTTAGAGTGATATTCCTGTCTGTGATTAGTAACTTTAGATCTTTGCCACCTGTTGCTGCACATCATGACTGGATGTTGTGTTGCTGCTGCTGCTGCTGCTGCTGCTGCTGCTGCTGCTCTGCCCTGAGAGGTCACAGAGATATTAGACTGTAATTATCTACTGGACATCAACAGAACAATTAGGAGGAGGTAGTTTCTATTTTTATATTCCATCTGTAATCTGCTAAACGTGCAGGGAATCGGTTCAGTCTGTGTGTGTGTGTGTTCAGTATAGCGTTACACTGGGCAGCTGTTCTGTCCTTTAAAGCAAACACACTGTACTGCAGTGGAAGCTGTGGCTATATTAAACTTTCCATACTCTTTTACTCCTGAATACAATGAATCAGAGTTGAAAGCAAAATTTCAGAATTTTATGAAATGTTGCAAACATGCAGCAACCGACTAATCTGCAGGTTAACACATAGCCACTATGTTATAGAAGTGGCTTTTTCTTGCATAGATTCAATGGTAAGAAAAAATCAACCCAAACATAATAATTTTTTTAAGGAGAGAGATCTTTTAAAAAGACTTTGCATCTCCCAGTAGAAATGAAATGGGCCTGAGGAGTCTGGGTTACTACTACAATATGTCTTGGAAAGAATGTGGTGATGGAGGATGGAGTCGATTGCTGAACAATCAACCAGTTTTAAATGCAACACAAATATGAGCCACCACTGTGAATGTTTGCATGTAAATTGTTAATTTAAAAAATGGATACAGTGCTTTTTCGATTATGGATACAGTACTGCGAAATGAAAAATCCCAATATTTCAGTCTATCAATATTTTCTTCTTATTACTGGTGCACTATGCCATATATTTTAGATTTTTTTTTCATACATCCAGTCTTTTGGGGGAGAGGTGGGATGTTTTCATAGAATCTGAGTGTATCCACCATAATCATCACGTTCCTTTGTTTTCATTTAGTTTTTCATGACTGCAAAGTAAATACTAGTTCCAGGAAAATGCTCATAATGTATCACTGTACTGGAAACAAAAACTCATAATTGACCTCATCATTGCCTCTTTTTGAATTCAAAACAGCCATGAACAACAACATGACAGTTAAAATAAATACAGCTGATTAACATCTGTTACACACACCTTCAGTTGCCGTCACTGAAAGTTTCATGAACTTACCTACACTGTAACTGTTGTAACCAACACTGCTGAAGTGACTGGTCTCTTATTTTGAAATCCCTCTGTCCCGTTCCACCTCAGCTAGAAGACGACGTGACGGAGAAAACCACACCTGATGAAGGAGGGAGGGAGGAGGAGGAGGAGGAGGAGGTGGAAGAGGAGGAGGAGGAGGAGGGCGAAGACACCTCGGTAGATGAGGGTGACGAGGAGAGGTCGTTGCCTGGTGACCCGGATGAAGAGGTTTCCACGGCAACCAGAGCCAAGCAGCTGGCCGAGCGTCTGAAGGCCACAGCCCGTAAAGTCCTGCGGGACCTGGGGAGGATCGTAGCCATCAGCCTGCTGGCTCTGGCAGGTCTGGACCTGGATCCTTAGCACCTACTCTGTTTCTGTTTAATCTGTATTTGTTTTATTTTTTGTATTTCTCAGTGCTTATTGTTTATTACTACAGAATGTTGCACATGTGTTTTCATGTCTCTCATCAACCCGTCACTGTGCGAGCAAGTTCGTCCGTGAGAGGTGACGTCAGCCATAGCAACAGAGTTGCACTCAGATCAGAGATTTCCACTTTTCCTCAGTCAAAGCAGCTTTGTAGCTTTGGAGAAAAGAAAACCTGTTCAGGTCCAGAATCCAATCCAATCCATTTTATTTATAAAGCACAATTTGAAAGGGATTATGGCAATGGGCCAATTTGCCAAAATGTTGAACTATCCCTTTAAATAAACACAAAGGTTTCTAAAATGCTGTACAGTAAAATAAAAACCATAAAACATAAAAACATAAAAAGACAAAATACTAAAGACAAAAGACACAATAAAACATAAATAAATAAGCTGTCCACCCCAAATAAAATATCTGTGCACATAAAATCAACAACCTATGTAGTTTGAAAAAGCCAAAGAAAAGAGGACTCATGTGTATGAATGAGACAGAGATAATAGTACAGCGGTTAAGCCCTCAAATCTAGGGGAATTGTGCACTTTTTGAAAGAAACATGAAACTTCTACCATAGTTAGTTTATACCATGAGGTTTATTTTAAGATCGGGAGGGAAGTCAGATTTGACCTCTGAGGCCCGGGAGAGGTCAAATCCAAGATGGCCGCCAATAATATTCAAAAATGCCTATCGCTGGAACCAAACACAGTAGAAAAACACTTAAGGTGTCATTTCCCACTACCTTTTGGGTGCCCATTCTGTTGGTGATACCTTTGAGACCAATAGAATTCAAGAAAATGCATTTAGATCAATGTGGAGGTCAAATAATGCAGACATAGGGAGGTGAACGGTGCAAAAAGGTAGTTTATTTCCAAAATAATAGCCTAACAGTGATGATGATGTTAATAATGATGATAATAGTGCCAATAATAATAATCATTATCATAATAAGCTCTTTTTTTAACTGATTTATTATTAACTCATTGGCTGCCAGCCATTTTCAGAGCAGAGAGCTGCATACTGCCAGCCGTTTTAGATCATTTTTTACAGATCTTTCAAGACCCACAGAATATTGTGTTCATGTAAACATGTAAACACCAAAACTACCAAGAGAAAGAATAGACTCTCTTCTTTCATTAGGAAAAAAAGTTTGTTTCTACCTTTTTCCATTCTTTAGTAAACGGCAGTAGAACATTGGCTGGTTTCGCCAAAAACACCTGTTTTTGACCAAAACACCTGTTTTTGACCAGAACACTGAGAAAACAAGCTTTTTGTGGAAAGAAACATGTCAAGCGGAACAGTGACTTTGAAGTTAATATACAACAGACATGTCTATAGACATCAATGGCAGCCAATGAGTTAAAGAGACACTGTCTCTCGGCTCTGTTCGTGGCACTAGTACACCACAGCCGCTTGTTACTCTCTCCCTGGCTCTCAGGCTCCGGTCCACTTGGTGCTCCTCCTCCTCTATCCTTGCCTGACTGAGGGCTGCCACCGTGCCCCTGGTCCACCGGTGAGGGATGAGGGGGACTGCCAACTGGGGGCCCACGCCCTCAGACCGACAAAAGCTTGGATCATGGGCTGACTTTCAAGAGATCGCAGCGAGGGAGCTGCTCTGCTACGTACAAAACCCTGACCCAGAATCAGGTCGTCTGCAAGTGATTTAGCACCAGGTTCTCCACAAACATGCGGTGCGAGATTGGAGAGGACCGGCGGACCACCATCCGGCCACACGCCAACCCTGTCACCAACGGCTCTACTCGCTGTAATCAAAAGCCGGTTGTCAGGGGGTTTCGCTAGATAGTAGGTAGGGACAGTGGGAATCTCGTTCATCCATTCATGCGTGTCACTAATTAGATGACGAGGCATTTGGCTACTGGGTCATACGGCTTTCCGTGTTTACCTGCACGTCAGGCGCCATCATGAGTACTACGACATGATACAGCCCATACGGACCCATTTCTGCATCAGCAGCTGGTCCGCCACCTTCTATAATCATTACGAGCCCAAACTGCCCCCAGCTGACCGCCAGCCGGTGGGATGCAGCCAGGCGGGGTTCCCTTATAGAGGGCCAGCCAGCGTCGTGTAGAGGTCCCCTCAGGGCACCAGCCACCCTTGCGGCCGTCCCTCATCCCTTTGAGGACCAGCTCGGCTCCTGGAGAGGGCCGTAGTCCTCAATCCTGGAACGGCCATACCTAAAACGTGACGTCAGCCGACTGCCTTCCACTGATTGGGCAGAGCGTTGTCACTGGAAGAGTCGTGAGCGCGATGTCCGACATGAGAATTCATCTGTACCGAGACCGTTGTTATTCCTTCACCCGAGTTAAATGATGCTGTGTGGAAAACCACGCTGTGGTCCGTAATCGAGGAACAGACAAGTGAGTTTGGAGCTGACGAGAAGATCGAAAATAGAGAGAGAAACAGTGTGGCCTTGCGATCCCCCCACCCCTGCTGAGGAGGAACTAGAGAACTCAGCTGTAATGGAAAAGCACCTTTACTGAGCCGTGCCGTGACTGTGTAGTGGAAAAGTGCCAATAGTTACTCCTGCCGTTTATCTGCACTTCATTAAATTTCTTCACTTTGACATTCAAAGTAGAGTTCTCAACGGGCCTGAAAATTACAACCCGACCTGACTCGGCCCGTGGGTTTTAAGCCCGGACCCGACAGAGCTCGATACACCAGCATTAGTTGTCTGGCCAAACCCAGCCCAGCCCAACAAAAAAAAAGAAAACTAAACTAAAAAAGTGACATGCTTTCTTTGCAGCGAGAGCAGATGGTGACGCAGCAGCACCTTATCAGCGGGTGAAACTGATTCAATTTCGGCCACAAAAACATTGTGGTTTTTTGGAGATACACACAGCATCTCGTGCCAAACCAACCCGACCCATCGGCCTTACTCGGGTTTGGGTTGAAATTGAGAACTCTAATTCAGAGTACTGGGCGAAAGCACATTGTGTCAACTCCCCTCCATGGGCCTTCGCAATGCTTCCACACAGCGTCGGACACCACCCCTCTCTCCGCGGAAAGAGGAGGGCGACAGTATTATTAAATTGCAGATTTGCACCTTTACATAAATGCATTTTCTTGAATGTGTTTTGGTCAAAAACAGGTGTTTTTGGCGAAACCAGCCAATGTTCTACTGCCGTTTACTAAAGAATGGAAAAAGGTAGAAACAAACTTTTTTTTCCTAATGAAAGAATAGAGTCTACTCTTACTCTTGGTAGTTTTGGTGTTTACATGTTTACATGAACACAATATTCTGTGGGTCTTGAAAGGGTCTGTAAAAAATGCTCTAAAACGGCTGGCAGTATGCAGCTCTCTGCTCTGAAAATGGCTGGCAGCCAATGAGTTAATAATAAATCAGTAAAAAAAAAAGAACTTATTATGATAATGATTATTATTATTGGCACTATTATCATCATTATTAACATCATCATCACTGTTAGGCTATTATTTTGGAAATAAACTACCTTTTTGCACTGTTCACCTCCCTATGTCTGCATAATTTGACCTACACATTGATCTAAATGCATTTTTTTGAATTCTATTGGTCTCAAAGGTATCACCAACAGAATGGGCACCCAAAAATTAGTGGGAAATGACACCTTAAGTGTTTTTCTACTGTGTTTGGTTCCAGCGATAGGCATTTTTGAATGTTATTGGCGGCCATCTTGGATTTGACCTCTCCCGGGCCTCAGAAGTCAAATCTGACTTCCCTCCCGATCTTAAAATAAACCTCATGGCATAAACTAACTATGGTAGAAGTTTCATGTTTCTTTCAAAAAGTGCACAATTTTCATGCTTAGCCGCTGTACTATAATGTCTCACACAGTCTACTCAGTACTAAGTCATCACATTAACACTGCTCGCTGTTTTCATGTTGTCTGTATAAGAGCACTGTTCTCATGCTTTGGTTACATCAACCCGACTTTCCCATGCTCTCATGGCGTTAAGCTATTGCCGGAGAAAATCAACATTTCCTGCACAACACAATAAGACTGGTTAGAGTGAGGCATACTTCCCTTGTGCTCTCACACTTTTGTCTAAGCTACAGGCCACAGCACAGAGCACAGAGCTCAGGACAGACACACTGCATGAAGCTGATACTGTTTTTGCAAACCACGTGTAACACTCTGAAGGATTCTGTCCATGTCAAACAAACAGTAAATTCCAGGAAGTGTTTAAAGTTCCAGTTGTGTGTCTGTGACCTCCCCCCCCCCCCCCCAGGCATCACGCTGCCCTCAGCCTTCTCAGCCATCTACTTCCTGCTTTTCATCGGTGTCTGCACGTGGTGGGCGTACCACCTTCCCATCAGCCACCTGGGCTTCAATGCGCTGTGTGTGATGGTGGGCTTCTTCACTGCCGGTCACATGGTTTGCCTGTACCTGTACCAGAGTCTGCTGGCCCAGGCCCTGTTCCCCCCACACAGCCTGTGGGCCAGGTGAGACTGCAGCACACTGTCCAACTCCCCATCATCACATCACAGTGTAAAAAGGCCGTTGATCCGTTCAGGAGGTTTTCATTTATGCAGAATCTTCACTAATTAAGCAACATTTTTATTTCACAATTATTGATAATAAAAGAAACTCAAAGATCAAAATATAATAAATCACCCACATGATATAACAAATCTATATAACCTTTATTAAAGGGATAGTTCAACATTTTGGCAAATTGGCCCATTGCCATAATCCCTATAGTCTATTACCTTTAATCGGTGCAAGCTATTTTTAGAACGGCAGAGCAGAGCCGCTTTTCGAGGCAAATGCAGAGGCTGCTTGCCGAAAAACTGCCTCCTACGGGAACGCACATCAGTGGTTTTGCATGAATTTACCTCGAAAACAACTTGGTCTCGTAATGTTCTGTTATTATCTCATAGCGTGGTGAATGTGCAGGTCACAACTTGTCCACCAGAGCGTTGTGGAGTTGTTGGATTGTGTATTTGATGAGTTTGATGAGGGAAACCAAGAAATCCCATGAGCCTCCGTAGCGTAGCTCTGAGCAGCTCTCTGCTCCGCCGTTCTAAAAACAGCTTGCACCGACAAATAAAGGTAATGAACCTACTCCTAAAACTATTATGGCAATGGGCCAATTTTCCAAAATGTTGAACTATCCCTTTAAGGTGTCACTCCACAACACACAATAAAAATAAAAGGGTACAGGGGGAATGCATAAATATACATAGTTCATATAAATTACAATATTCAATGTAAATTAACCCCCTCAAGGGGGAGGGGGTTCACTCAGAAAAGAGTTGTGAGACACAGACTCAAAAAATCATAAAAACAATAAAAAAAAAAGAAAGAAAAAACAACAAAGCACAAAACAATTTTATTTAATTTTATAAACCGGAGCTCATGAAAGACAATCTTCTATTAAGGATGAGGTGGCAGGCTTTGGCACATTCGCTGATGCTATTCTTACCAGATAAAATTACACACAATTTATTTGTATCATTAAGATCATTAAAATGGACAATATACTTCGAAAGTGTATGAAATAGTTCAGTGCAAATGTCAGCATAGATGTCACAGTGTAAAAGAATATGGGCTTCTGATTCAATAGAACCATTATTGCATAGAGTAGAGTAGCGTCTGGGGTGTTTGTGTATCTACCAGTTTTTATGCTAAAGGAGCAACCCCACATTTAGCAATCTACTTCAGATATTAAGATCTCTATCTACCTGAAACAGGAAGCAGACATACCCCAGTGTTAAAAAAGACCAGCTGAATACAAGCAACGCATATCTCTAAAAATCAATCTTATCCCCCATGATGCTCTCTGTCCTCACAGTATACTGGATGACATTCCTCAGGCACTGGAGGTGCAGCTCATGTTCCCTCTCAGGGAAACCTACAATATCTATTAATAGTGTGTTTGCAATGTGGAAACGGACTGAAAAGTAGAAGGAGCCTGAGAGACGGTGTGATTTTAAAGGCACAGAGAGGAATCAGAAGGTGGATGTGTGAGTTAGAGCAGAGGAATGTGAGGTGAGCGTGATGTGATTCCTGGACTGGAATGTGAGGAATGATTGGCTGACTTGAACTCCTCCAGGTTTCCCTCGCCCTGTGTCTGGTGCTTGTCACCACTCTCGTTACCAGACATAACAGGGTCACAGCACTTCTCACACTGTTGGATATACAGTATACTCTCAGACTAATCTAGATTTCTAAAATGCAACACATTTTTCCGGTGTATGGTCTTGGATCGTTCCACGGATAGAAACTCTTCCTCTGGCAGGTGGAATAACAGAGGCCGAAATAGCAAACTGTGAAGTTAGCATAATAGTGAACAGCTGATACTAAATGACCTCACCAAACTCTGTCAGTTTAACAGCAGAGAGATGAACGAGTGCTGCGGCATTCCACTGTGACATACGATCTCTGTTTCTCCCTCATCTATCTTCACCAGAGCTCTTGCCAGGTGTCTGTGTCATGACTTCACCAGCTGCTCATCAATCAGCCAATAAGTGCCTACGTAGGTGTGTGCGCGCGTTCTGCCTGTTACGCACGAGCAGAGTGTTTCAAAAAATGTGCTTCAGGTGGATGAGTCAGGTGGAGCAGGTGGTGTGTGTTGCGTCGCATTGCTATGCATCATAGCCGTCTCTTGGACGGTCCTCCATTCAAAACCTCATTCTGACATCTTTTATAACCTATTCAATGACTGTATAGTCTAATATTTGACACTAATAAGCCCAGTGCTTCACTTTTGTTAAATGTTTATCCACCAATCTTGATAAATCATGCACAAAATGACTCTGCAAAGCCCTTACATCAACAAAATGAGCTCAGGTTTACTCTAAAAACGATGAATCTCTGTTATTATTGTTAGAAATCGGACTTTTCTCAGTTTTTCCTACAACCTGGCCATGCATGTGGACTGTATTAATAATCCTGTGTTCTCTCTCTCTCTCTGTGTTGCTGTGTTATAATGTTATAATTAGAGAGGGTTATTGATTTTCGAAACATGTAAAGTGAGAAGTAACGTAAAATCCAAATGTTTGGGAGTCAAAATATGGAGTAAGCTCAGTGAGAAGATGAAGTTATGTAGTTCTCTGTGCGTTTTACTGTGAGAAAGCCTTCAAATGTAAAATAAATATAATTATAAATTACAATAATAATTTTGTCCTGCTGATATTCTTATGGAGGGTATAGGACAGACAAAATATAGGCCTTTTTCCATCAGTGTATGACATTTTTTTGTGTGAAATGTATGGATGTAATTATGTATGATAATATGTGCTGTGTTGTGTGATCGAGATAAACAATTTCATTCATTCATTGTGTGTAGACTCTTTGGCCTGAAGGACATCATCTTACCAGGAAACTGCTCCACCACCTTCGATCTCAACCTCAACGTCAGTCACGATTGGCCGGTTTACGTCAACCCGGGAATACTGTTTCTGCTCTACATCACCATAGTAACTGTTCTCAAGACGGGATACCATGGAACGTCTAACCAGGTACCTGCTGCTTCTTTGTTGTTAGTGCTGAGTTAATGTGTGCCATCAGCGTTGGGGAAGCTGCCAATTACTTCACACCAGCAAAGCTAAGCCTGGGTGTTAATTTGGTGAATTAAAGCTACTTTAAACACTATGCACATATGAATGTAATTGTGCTATTAGTTTAATTACATGTGGTTTAAACTGGGTGTCAACAACATGCAACAAGCTACAGTCTTCTGGATGTTTGTTGAGTCTGTTGGTTCTGCTTTTCCTGAAAGTAGCTTTGCAGGTCATGGTTATGATAATAAATGTTTTTATTGTAATATTGCAAATGTTATATGCACTTTATCAGGTGAGAAAAGGAGAACTCTTTTTTTTTATTCCCCTAGGAAACTCTTCTGTTGTGCTGTGAATATTGGAGCACCAATGTGTTAGAAGATGCTATCTGAATTTGTTTGTGTTTTGTCTGTTTGCTGTGTTTTCTCAAGCTTCAGTGCATTGAGTTCTCAGGGCCAAACTGTTACTGGCACGCTGTACAGTGATACAGATCAGTGCAGGAACTGCATGTGTTGAGGTTCTATTAAGTAACATGACATTTCTTGTCAGTGAATGTCAACAGAGCCTGCAGCTCTGACAGGCTGATTTCTTACAAATGTAGTTACAGTAGAACGAGGAGGCACAACGAGATTTAAGTGGAACAGGGGCCAGTAGAAAAAACATCCACCATGACACTGAAACCAATTCCAACTTTTGTAATAATGATCATCACTTCTTTTTCTGTTTCAAAAAGCTGTGAATTTGGACATACATCTCCTCTCAGATGTTGTATTTGTGATGAGCAGGTGGAGGAGCAGGAGCAGCAGGACAAAAAGGACGAGACAAAGGAGGAGATGATGGAGTTAAGGTCGTGGAATCAACAGAAAGATGACTATGAAGATGACACAGAGGTAAATACTCTTTCAACTATGTCAGTCACTCTTTTGGCTCAGTTTGGACATGTGGTCATGAGAGACGCTGGGAATATTGGTGCAGTTATTTTAAAGTTGGCTGGCACACTTGAGAAACAGTGGAGGTTTGGTTATGGACATCAGACACAGTATAACAGGCTAAACTCAGCTGACCCAGGACCAGACTGAGGAACAGTCATGTTGTCGTGGAGCTCAGTCTAAACATCTGGGTACATGGTATTTACATGACTAGTACTGACACTGCAGAGCACTGACATCTATCCATCCATCCATCCATCCATCCATCCATCCATCCATCCATCCATCCATCCATCCATCCATCCATCCATCCATCCATCCATCCATCCATCCATGCATCCATCCATCCATCCATCCATCCATCCATCCATCCATCCTTCCATGCATCCATCCATCCATCCATCCATGCATCATCCATCCATCCATCCATCCATCCATCCATCCATCCATCCATGCATGCATCCATCCATCCATCCATCCATCCATCCATCCATCCATCCATCCATCCATCCATCCATCCATCCATCCATCCATCCATCCATCCATCCATCCATCCATGCATGCATCCATCCATCCATCCATCCATCCATCCATCCATCCATGCATGCATCCATCCATCCATCCATCCATCCATCCATCCATCCATCCATCCATCCATCCATCCATCCATCCATCCATCCATGCATGCATCCATCCATCCATCCATCCATCCATCCATCCATCCATCCATCCATCCATCCATCCATCCATCCACTCTAGATCTGAACTTTCCACTCTGGACTTTCACACACTTACATTGATGAAGAGTCCTAGGACAGTGGGAGGAACCAGGGAACCTGGGGAGCAACCAAAGGAAAAACATGATAACTCCACTCAGAAAGGCCTCTCTCTCTTGTTCACTCACTCACCTGTTGAATAAGTAGAGTGTGTTTATGTGTGTGTGTGTGGGAAACCTACAGGTAGCATACAGCAGACACACAGTTCTTGTGCATACTATGAAATACAATCCTGCTCACGCTGCTGATAAAATCAGACACCTGTTGAAATGTCATGGCTGGCCGGTGTACATTTACCTCATTCTGTTATTGCTGTACATTTACTCCAAGTATTCACTTTGCCTTTGTTGACACAGTGGACAAGTGGCAGCTAGATGATATCACTGTAGGATCAGACATGGTTCTGAGACGTCTATTCTGAGCATTCTCAACACTCAGCGTCTGCACATTTGTCACTTTAACACCAGAAACTGGCCCGACGTTGGCTCCTCTGAATGAACCTCCCTGGTGTTTTTTCACCTCTCCTCCCACATGTGCGCTCTGTGCTCTGTGCTCCGTGCTGGGTACCGAAATACTACCCAGACAGCCAGCACAAGTTTCAAGGTCACTAAAATACTAAACTGTCAGACTGCTGCCTATGTTGTTCAATGTATGGCCTGAAAATAGAGCCTCAAGTCCCAGTCAGTAATGAAGCTGTGTTCATATTGCCTCTGCACATGTGAAGTTGAATGTCTATATCTTAAAGTTTGTGTGTGTGTGTGTGTGTGTTTCAGCTCATGCTCCTGTCTGTAGGAATGGGAAGCAGCGGAGGAGAAACCGTGGCTGAAGAGAGTCAGACAGATCTGGGTATCACATTCTCCTTTTGCAAATCATCCATGTGACTCAAACAGTGTGTGTATGTAAATATGTAGAGGAAAGAATTCAGTGAAAGATTCTCCAGCACAGAGGGTCAGAATAACAAAGGATTATCTTTATCTGAAAGAAAGAAAAAGAAACAAGTCAGCAAACACAGATAAAAGAGGAGAAAGTACAGTACCATGAAGGTGGAGTCTGATGAAAAAGGAATTAAAGCTAAATAAAAGTAAAGATGAGCCTGCTCAGACTCACTTGTTTTAATGCTTTTAACTTCATAATTAGATATTTATCAGTATTTGCCTGTGTTTTCTGAAGTTTCAGAGCGACTCTGTCATGTTGTGTTCACTGAGGTGATTTTTCATTTTTGGCAGGAGAGAGTGGCGCCCCCAGTGGCCAGCAGAGTGAGAGCCCCTTCTATCTGCTGGGAAAGGTGGTGATGCAGCAGAGCTACGTCTGTGCTCTCATCGCCATGATGGTAACTAACAGGATCGTGATTTTATATTAAAGGAGAATTCCGGTCATTTTTGACCCCTAAATCGTTGTCCTGATGGTCACCCAGTGTTGGGGGGAGCAAAAAACGCAACGGCGCTAGGGATAGTGACAACGCTAACTATAACATCGTGGAAAAGCAAAAGATGATGCAGGACAACCAAAGTTCTTTAGGCTTTCTTTTACTAGGCTTCAGGCCATCAGACATAGACACACACAGGGGGCGGGGTACAAGACAAAAGCTCTTCCTCATATAGACTTCCTGGATGCAGGGTAAAGCACACCTGGAGCCTAGAGCTCCCTCTAGGTCAAGACTAAGCAAAGTCAGGATACTACATTCCTCCCTCCTCAGGTCTGCAGCCAACTCTTACTGGAAGACAAAATAAACAACATGAAACAGCAGATAACAAACACATGTATATTTAAGCAATATAATATATTGCTTAAATAATATTGCGATTATACAACAATTACCAACAAAATAAAGCGTATAATTAAATAAATATTCATGTTGATGGACGTTTTGCTCTCAAAATTTAAAGTTTTTTGCGAGTGTGCTTCCCGTTTCCATGGAAATAAATGGGGTCTGACTAATAACTGAAACACAATCAGTCACGTCAGTAGACTCCTATGTGTAATGGAACCTAGTTCACCTCTACAGCAAATAGTCCGAACCTTAGTAACGACCTAGCAACAGAAATGATTTTCTAGTCCCAGATGAGTGAACTCTGAGCTGACGTTCATGTTGTAACGCGGTCTCGGACTTTCCCGAACTAAATCAACACAGCACAAACTCACCCAAGTTATAACAAAGATGCCGTTATTTTCCTTTCACAGATGTAGCTTCTACAACCGCAAACTCTGCATGTAAATGAAGTTATACTGTAGCGCCGTGTCGCCGACACAGCTGATAGAGAAAGCCAAACGATTAGCCTACAGCAGATTATTTAAAAGCCCAAAAGGCGCAAGAGAGAGAAACATACAGGTAATCACCTCCGTTTTATCCAATGAAATATTCAGCTCCAGGCCATATTTTAAAAAAAACATATTCACCGCGATCACAACTCGTGTCTCTCCGACTTTGTAACGTTACACACATGGGAGGGAGACAATCCTCTCGGCTGTAACGGGGAAGTTTACAATATATTAACAAAAAATAAAATAAAATAATTGCTCTATAAATGTGACTTTGGCAGCTGTCAGGAACAACCTACAGGAGGTCAGTGTAGTTTGTGATTTATTTTCACGAGTAATAAATGACGTTTTTCAAAATAAAAGGGGGAAAAGTCCATGTTGCCATGGAGATGTGTAAACAACATGACATGGCGAAGTAATATTTTCAGTGATGAGTCAGCCGTGCTGTAATGCTGATTTGAGCACGTTCTAAATGTCTTATTGACTAATCAGATTGCTTGGTCGGAACTACTTGTTGTATATCTTGACTTAAACTTCTTAAGGGACAGTAGTGTCAATGCAACTTTAAATTGATTTAAATA
Organism: Trachurus japonicus; assembly: GCF_045865225.1. Taxonomy (NCBI): domain Eukaryota; kingdom Metazoa; phylum Chordata; class Actinopteri; order Carangiformes; family Carangidae; genus Trachurus; species Trachurus japonicus. The sequence goes on along the minus strand of NC_140921.1, from coordinate 29,399,939 downwards.
ATTAGAACCAAACACTTTCAATTAATTTCAACTGAAGTGTACTTCCAAATTAACGTAATTTAACCATTACTGGAAACAAAACTTATTTTACTTGCTTAATTTAAAGCAGAAGTAAGTGATATATTTGTGTTAATATAAGTCTTAAATAGTTATATCTTCCGACAGCAATCACTTCTATAGAGTGTTTGGACTGAAACACGGGTCTGTCAGTCCCTCTGCTCTGCTCTGAGCCGAAGAGAAAACATTTATCGTATCCTACAGTTTTTATCCAATGAGGAGAGAGAACGGCATGCAGGGCTGTGTGTGCAGCCAAGGGACGCCGTGAATGTGGCGACGTAGGGACGAGGACTGTTATGGTGCGTTCAAGGAAACTCGTATTTTTCCGACCGTGAAGTGGTACCAGTTCGATCTGGTACGAGTTCACCGGTCAGAAGTTACGAGTGGCCGTTATAGTGACTTTCACCGGTAAAACAGGTCGGAAAAACACGAGTGGGTTGCCTGAAACGCTACAAAGTCGTAAGTTGTGACTTGAAGCTGTAATTTACGATTTCAAAAGCCTGCCTGGAACGCAGCATTAGCGAAAACGACCGGACCACTTACTTCTGCTTTAATTTAAAGTCAATACATTGTCTCTTTCAACTTAGAATAACCTTTTAACAGAATTCAATCAATCAGTTGTCTTCTCCTTTTTTTTTTTTTTTTTTTTCTTTAGTAAGTTAGGGCCTATAATAATCAGGTGGGCGCCTCTCCCTGGTTGAGCGCCTCAAGGGTGTTGTGGGGTGGTCCTGCAATGCAGGTGGAGATCCACTCTCCAGTTGTGGCGGGCAGCCAACCTCAGGGTCTCCTGCAGTTGTGGGAGCATCAGCGATTCTGACCTCAGGGGACGTCCCTTGCTCTTGAAGCACAGGCGATGATGTACTTACAACCTGAGGACAGGGCTCCAAATCAGGAACTCCACGTAACTCCCGCCTCCTGATCTGATCAACATGCCGCCTCAAGGCCGGTCCATTTCCAATGAGAACGGTGTAGGACAGGGGACCTGTGCAGCTCTCAATTGTTCCTGGGATCCATTTAGGACCATATCCATAGTTTCTTGCAAAAACTGGATTCCCAGGTGCAAAACTTCTGAGCTTGTTGTGGACGTCATGATTAAGTTTTTGTGTCCACTGTTTCCTCTCCACTTTGGCCTTCACGTCCGGAAGCAACAGGTCAAAAGCAGACCTTGGCCTCCTTGACATCAGCATCTCCGCCGGGGATAAGCCAGTGGTAGTGTGCGGAGTGATTCTGTAACTAAACAGGAATCTGGACACTTTTGTTTCCACACTCTCCTTTCCTCCTTGCATTCTCTTCATCCCCTCTTTAAAGGTCTGAACAGCCCGTTCAGCCAGTCCATTGGATGAAGGATGAAAGGGGGCTGAGGTCACATGATTTATTCCATTCTTAGACATGAAATCAGCAAACTCAGCACTTGTAAAACAGGTAGCATTATCACTCACCAACATCTGTGGCAATCCGTGGACACTGAAGCTCTGTCGAAGCTTTTCAACGGTCCCATGGGTGGTTGCTGTATGAACCGGATAAACATCCATCCACTTAGAATGGGAATCAACCAACACCAAAAACATCTTGCCCAAAAACGGACCTGCATAATCCACATGAAGTCGAGTCCACGGCTTCTCTGGCCACTCCCAGGGATGTAAGGGTGCTGTAGAGGGAGACTTACTGTTCTGTTGACATGCCATACACTGGTGAACTTTCATCTCTACATCCCGATCCATCTGTGGCCACCACACATATGATCTGGCCAGTCCCTTCATGCGAGACATCCCTGGGTGAGACTGATGCAACAACTGTAACAGTCTTTTTCTTCCTTGCTGGGGAATGATGACACGGGCCCCCCATAGAACGCATCCATCTCTCACACTGAGCTCTAAGCGTCTGGTGAAATAAGGCATATATTGAGGCTCCACTGTAGAAGGCCAACCTTTCAACATATACTTATGCACATGGGACAATGTCACATCTTTAACAGTCCAACGTCTTACTTGTTCTGTGGTCACGGGCGCATCATCCATGCCATCCAACATCAGCACCTGATCCTCCTCTTCCTCAGCAGGGAGTGTTTCCAGCAAAGGAAGCCGACTGAGGGCATCTGCATTCAGGTGCTGCTTTCCAGGCCTGTAAACCATATGGTACTCGTACGCTCTGAGCCAGACAGACCACCGCTGGACACGAGGCGAGACCATCTGAGGGACAGGTTTAGCTTCATTAAACAGAGAGATCAGGGGCTTGTGATCAGTTACCAATGTAAAATTGCGTCCATACAGATATTTGTGGAACCTTTTAATTCCAAAGATCACAGCTAACCCTTCCTTATCCAGCTGTGAGTATTTTTTCTCAGCTGGTGACAAGGTTCGAGATACAAAACCAATGGGTTTTTCTGTGCCGTCCTCCATCCTGTGGGACAACACTGCCCCCACACCATATGCTGAGGCGTCGCAGGCCAATAGCAGAGGCTTTTCTCCTGAATAATGCACTAATACATCAGCTGACCTCAACAAGTCTTTCGACCTGCTGAAGGCTTCCTCTTGACGGTCCCCCCATCTCCAATCGACATCTTTCCTTAGCAAAGAATGCAAAGGGGCCAGCAATGTGGAAAGATTGGGAAGGAAACGGTTATAATAATTCAACAAGCCCAAATAAGCCTTCAACTCAGTTACTGTAGTTGGGGTGGGAGCATCCACAACAGCTTTTACCTTGGTCTCCACAGTGTGAACTCCTGTAGCATCCACTTTATATCCAAGATATTGAACTTCATCAGCCAGCAAGGTGCATTTACTTCTCTTTAGTCTGAGACCCGCATTGTCCAACCTGGTCAACACCTCATCCAGGGTCCTGAGGTGCCCTGCTTTGGTTTCTCCAGTAACCAGGATATCATCCAAATACACAGCAACTTGAGGGATCCCCTGGAGAACCCCCTCCATGGTTCGCTGGAATATTGCTGGAGCAGAGGAGACACCAAACGGCAGCCTGGTATATGTAAACATCCCACGATGAGTATTGACAGTTAGATATTTCTGAGACTGTTCATCCATCTGAATTTGCTGATATGCATGACTCATGTCAAGCTTTGTGAACTGTTGCCCCCCAGCCAACACAGCCATTAAATCCTCCACCTTGGGTAAAGGGTACTGTTCAAGTGTGGAGACCCGATTTACAGTCAATTTATAATCTCCACACAATCTGCAAGTTCCATCAGGTTTGAGCAATGGAACCACAGGAGCTGCCCAATCAGAATATTTTACAGGAGTGATGATTTTCTCCTTTAACAACCGGTCGATCTCAATATCAACTTTGGGCTTCATAGCATAGGGAACTGATCTAGGTCTGTAGAAGCGGGGTACAGAATTAACAGGTACATGGATAGCAGCTTTAAACCCCTTTAAAGTCCCCAGCTCCTCTTTAAACACTCGCTCATGCTTGAGCAACACTTGCTCCAAATTCAATGACTGTGGGGGGTTGGTGATGTGCTTTATCACGGCCCAGTCCAATTTAATTTGCTTCAGCCACCATCGGCCTAATAAATTTGGGCCAGTGCCTTGAACTACTATGATGGGCAATGTCTTTTCTTGCTGTTGGTAGTTCACTTTCACATAAGTTTTTCCCAGCACCTCTATCTTTTGTCTGGTATATGTTCTCAAATTAAGATGGGTTTTCTTCAGAGGAGGTGCATTTTTCACTTTTTCTTTGAATGTTCTTTTGTTTAATATGGTGAACCCACACCCAGTATCAACTTCAAATGTCACTGGTTCCCCATTCAAAGCCATGCATACCTTATAGGGGGGTTCCCTATGGGGGCAATTCTTTCAACCACAACAAAGACTCAAAAAACAATCAAATATCTATGGTACATGACTGGAATCCTTAGAGACACCACTGAACTCATATAGTGTACAGTATAAACAGTATAAACTTTGTGTTTTTGCATGTAGTCACTCACCTCAGATAGCTGAACTCTAAAAACATCCTGGAAAGACATTACTATCCAATCACAGAGCGCCTACTCTCCCCGCCACAGAAACAAACACTTTTTCCTTGTTGTCATGATTTCTTTACAAAAATAAACGGTCGAGCAGTGCAGTGGTAACGTCCAAAATATCTCCGACCGTTTATTTTTTTGCATGCAAAAACACAAAGTTTATACTGTTTAGGCTATACTGTACACTATGAGTTCAGTGGTGTGTCATAAGGATTCCAGTCATGTACCATAGATATTTGACAACGATTTAGGGGTCAAAAATGGCCAGAATTCTCCTTTAATATATTATATTAAAGGAGAATTTTAGGGGTCAAAAATGGCCGGAATTCTCCTTTAATATATTATATGAGAATTCCAGCCATTTTTGACCAATGATATCGATTATATTATAATAACATTGATTATATTATAATAACATAAAAAGTTGTTCCCATCCTTATGTACTGCTCCCATGTTGTCCAGGTGTGGAGCATCACATACCACAGCTGGCTGACCTTTGTCCTCCTGCTGTGGGCTTGTCTCATCTGGATCCTGCGGGCCAGGTACGGTGAACACCTGCTGTGTAGATCTCCTAGGTGACACACCGATATGTTGTGTCGTTGTGTATTCATCAGCTCCATGTCTCTTGTTGCAGACGGCACGCAGCCACCCTGTGCTCTCCGTTCATCCTGCTGTACGGCCTGGCTCTGTGCTGCCTGCAGTACGTCTGGGCCATGGAGCTGCAGCCCGAGCTGCCCACCACGGTGGGAACCATGAGCCTCCGACAGCTGGGCCTGGACAGGGCTCAGTACCCCTGTCTGAGACTGGGAGCTATGGTACGTTAAGAGCATAGATGGCAGGTATTCATATTAAACCCATGGCCTCATTCTGTTTGACACTGATTATTAAATATAATCCGTCATCGCTGACTATTGGCTTTGGAAAGTGGCTGTTGAAGCTGGATTGTGTCCATAAAGTTGAGTGATCCAAACCAGATCTACAAGTAGAAGGGCCCATCTCTCCACACTGCTCTGTGAGGCATCTATCTTGTTGACAGAATATAAATACATGAAGTGTCCAACGCATTTCCTTTTCTCCTGCACAAACCATGAATATTCCATTATCTCACATTAAATTATATTATTATAAAAAGTATATTTGTTGTGCTGCCTTTGTTGGTTTATACTTAATATGTATTCATTGATGTATTTGTAATTGATATTAATGAGTTTTTAAGTTGAGCAGCAGGCAGTGGTTCATTTATATGCTCTGGTTATTTTGCCAGTTAGAAACGGTTTCCTCAGCTCTCTCTTGCTCTGTGGGGTTTTCCACCTTGTTGTTTTTTTATTACCAACCTCTTTCTCTCTCTCTCTCTCCAGATTCTGTTCACTTTAACTTTCTGGCTGTTGGTACGTCAATCAGTGAAGGAGAACTTCAGCAGGAAGAGGAAAATGGCCGTACCACTGCAGGAAGTCACTACAGGAGGTCGGACATCTTTTTTCACATGGACACACACACACGCATGCACGCGCAAAAACATGTACACACAGAGGATGAGGCAGGGAACAGTACCAGAAGGAGTTGAGCTCAGAGAGTCTCTGAGTCTCTGTCACCTTTAATTGTCACCTTTAATTGTCAGTGCAAGCTATTTTTAGAATGGTGGAGCAGAGCCGCGAGCTGCTCAGAGCTACGCTACGGAGGCTAATGGGATTTCTTGGTTCCCTTCATCAAACTCATCGAATACACAATCCAACAACTCCACAACGCTCTGGTGGACAAGTTGTGAGCTGCACATTCACCACGCTATGAGATAATAACAGAACGTTACAAGCCAGAGTTGTTTTCGAGGTAAATGCAGAGACTGTTGCCAAAAAACTACCCCCAACCAGAATGCGCATCAGCTGTTTTGCATGAATTTGCCTTGAAAACAACTCAGTCTTGTAACGTTCCGTTATTATCTCATAGCGTGGTGAATGTGCAGCTCACAACTTTTGGAGTTGTTGGATTGTGTATTTGATGAGTTTGATGAGGGAAACCAAGAAATCCCATGAGCCTCCGTAGCGTAGCTCTGAGCGAACTTACTCCTATAACTATAGGGATTATGGCAATTGGCCAATTTGCCAAAATGTTGAACTATCCCTTTAAGTCACACACTTGTCTCTGCACCAGCCATTCCATGACAGAGAAAAGTGACAACTCTCCCTTTAAACGTTTGCATTTGCAATCCACAGAACACACTGTTTCCCTGACAGCTGTTCTCTCTGAGCGTTAACCTGTCTAACGGTTTCTCCTGTCCAGCAGAGGGAGCTGCCAACGAGTCGGTGCTGAAGGTTCTCGGAGGCATGGTGATGAGCTGCTACGCCAAATACTGGATCTATGTGTGCGGAGGGATGTTCATCATGGTCTCCTTTGCTGGGAAGCTTGTCGGATACAAGATCATCTACATGCTGCTGTTCCTGCTCTGCCTCTGTCTCTACCAGGTGGGACCAGGTTCAGTGAGCAGTCATCAGAGACACCACAGCTCCCCCCTCACTTTACTGTATGTTTCAGTCAGCAAGGTGTTACAGAGCTCAGTGAAAGTCTCCTTAGACACACAAGAAGCTCAACGGATTAATTTTTTTTTCAAATTATTTATTCGCACAATGGTATAAACAAGCAAGAAAAAATAACTAAAATACAGCAAGCACATTGTGCAGGTGAGATACATACATACAGTATTGAATTGTGTATGCCATCGCAGACCCAGAATTGAATTAAAAGTTAGGACAGATGTGTTGAACAGAAACCAAAAAACAAAGCATAACGGTCATGGTTACAGGCATCAATTATAAAGTACAGAGTACGTGTTCAAATTTCTTTATTAAGATTAACCCCTTGAGGTGTATCACCTCGTTTTCGAGGGGGTCCCAAGTAAAAATAAGAAAGAAGGATAAGGAAAAGAGAATAGAAACACCTAACAAATACAATATACATACAACATTCACACACAAACACTGGAAAGAGTAATCCAGACATTACAAACATTACAGCCTAAGCATACAAGAAATAGTGAGCTATTACAAGCAGTTAACTTGAATGCATATCATATTATGGGGTATAGTGGCTGTACATATACAAGGACTCAGAAATGGGCAGTAGGAGGGTCCATCTCATGGGGAGATGGTGAAATAAAATGGGGCCTCAACAACCTATGAACAATCAAGTGTTTCAGGTCATACATGAACATTCAACCTTAAAGTGAGATGACAATACACACTTGAACAAACTACTGTAAGAGTAGGGAGGGATCTGATGTTGGCAGGTAAATTATTCCAATCAGCAGGAGCTTTGAACTTGAAGGCTCTTTTGCCGATGGCCTTTTTAACTCGAGGAACGGTGAAAAAGAGCTGAGAGGTATGTATGTATGTATGTCTAACTTGGTGGGTTGATGTAAAACGAAAGAGATACTGTTTCAAATATGGGGGATAATTTAGGTTAAAACTTTTATATATGAATTCAAGCCAGTGCATGTGTCTTCTCAAATCAGGGGAAGGGAGATTGAGGTTTTGATACAGTGCACAGTCGTGTGTATGGAAAGTACATCCAAGAACAAATCTACAAATTCTGTTGTAAGCAGTGTTTAGCTGGGCTAGGACAGATTTAGGAGCATTGAGATAGACAACATCACAGTAGTCAAGTAAAGGAAATAGCAGTTGAGTAGCAAGTTTCTTCCTAACTTTTAACGTAAAACAGTGCCGAGAGCGGTTAAGAGTACCGAGACCAAAGTTTACTTTGTGCAATATATGATCAATGTGAGATTTGAATGAAAGATTAGAATCAAACCATACGTAAATAAAGACTTCTAGCCACTGAGTTAAAGTGGGTGGTTCAGTCATATTGTTGCCTTTTTTTCATGTGACCAATAATATTCTGGTTAAATACCTATCTTTGTCCAGGACATAATTATTCAAACTTCTAAGGTACATACTGTAACTTTACATTCCCTGGGTATTACATATCCCAGAATGTCTTCCATTATGTTATGTTCACTTTCCCAGAATGTGTCAAATTTATGACACTCTCAGAAGATGAGTGTATGGTTACACTATGGTACTTCTCTCTCTCCACATAACCATCAACATGTATGTTGGGAACTCAGTGTGTCCACTCTTCAGTTTAGGTCAAATTAAGTAACAGGTTAGGTTTTTCCATCCAAATTCCCTCCATTTTCTCCAATTTGTAGTTGTGTTTCACACATATTGTGCAATTCTTCCAGAGTAATGTTGATGTTCAGTTCTCTCTCCCAGTGCAGGTGAGAATGAGAGGGAATATCAGCTCAGTAAGCACTAGAACAGATAGAAAAGTAAAAGTCCACAGAAGAAAACAGAGAAACACAGAGTCAGCTCTGAATTCACCCTGTGAACAATAAAGGCTGCAGGAAAACATCCAACCACAACCACAACCACAACAATTATCCCACGCTAGCATTGCTGTGATCTAGAGAAATGCTGTTAGCCAGCTAGCAGTAAACCTTTACTGAACACATTATAACATTAGTAACAGGAAGTTAGTTCATATTTCCACGTAGCCATCACTAATGAACCCAGAGGAGGAGGAGGAGGAGGAGGAGGAGGAGGAACTGACTACCTTCCTCTCATCTTCCAGGTGTATTATTCTCTATGGAGGCGTCTGTTGAAGCTGTTCTGGTGGCTGGTTGTGGCCTACACCATGCTGGTGCTCATCGCCATCTACACCTACCAGTTTGAAGACTTCCCACGCTACTGGAGAAACTTCACTGGTTTCACAGAAGAACAGTATGTGTCTCTTTGACCAAAGCTTGATTGTCCTCCACCCACCTCATCCCTCCTCTCTCAGCTCTAACCTTCTGACTAGTCATTTACAGCTTGTGATTTATTTATCAAATAGAAAGTTTGGTAACACTTTACTTGAATAGGTATTCATAAGATTGACATAACACTGTCATAACTATGACATAACACTGTCATAAACATCAATGAATACTTATGACAGCTGTGGTTAAGTGTCATTCGGTAAGTTATGTCACTTTTAATGCAAAGTTGACATTGTTTGAGATGGTTTTGTTCTGACAACTTGACATAAAGACAATTTAAACTGTCATAACAGACCTAATTTCCAAACTTTAAAAATGATGTCAAGTTCTCATAACAAGGACATCTCAAATAATGTCAACTTTGCATCATTAGTGACATAACTTACCGAATGACACTTAACCACAGCTGTCATAAGTATTCATTGATGGTTATGACAGTTTTATGTCAATCTTATGAATACCTATTCAAGAAAAGTATCACTATCACATTATTTAAACATTACTGCCTGAAAGAGTGTTTTACATTCTCATCTTTTTTATTTCAGTTCGGTATGGTCATTACATCTGAGATATTTTTTACATTGGCTAAACATATCAACATAATACAACTACTCATTTGTGTACAAAATCTTTGTTAGAAGCACAATGTAAACTTTCATTCTCTGAAGCCCCTACACCCCGTAGACTAAGATTATAATACATACATTGCCCACTTCATACACCTGTATACACATATACACAAAGATAAAGAAGAAACATATTGTTTAAGTTAAATCACAATAGGGAAAATGGGAATTAGCAATTCATCTGTAATTAGATGTCAAGGTGAGTAAAATGTATAGGACATATAAAGAGCTAATAAAAGGGAGAGGATGATGAGACCTAGTTGTGAGGAGAGATTTTGAAAGTGTTCAACTGAAGGTGTGTTTTAACTGCTTGTAGTCTCTGCATAAATAAACTGTCGGCTCTTGTTTAATCCTGTTTCTCTCCCCTCCTTCTCCTGTAATTAAACTTGTTCATTTAGAAATAAGACAATAACGATGTTCCCCTGTGGTCCTCAGGCTGGCAGCCATCGGTCTGGAGACATTCGCTCTGTCTGAACTCTTCAGCAGCATCCTGATCCCCGGCTTCTTCCTGCTGGCCTGTATTCTGCAGCTGCACTACTTCCACAAGCCCTTCATGAGAATCACTAACCTGGAACATGTCACACCTATACACAAGTATGTACACACCCACTGCTCATGTCACATCAGATCGTTTTCCTGTTTCATATGACAGGAGCTCGGGGGGAGAAGTGAGAGAAGTCTTTGATAACTGCTCCTACTCCTCTCTGACCTTTTGTCCTCAACTTCGATGGAAAACATCATAAAGTCAAGTACAGATGTGAAGGAGAGTTCATAAGGAAAAGAATCTGACACAATGTTACACCAGGATTTCTTTTTGAATAACTTGTATATAGAATATAAATCCTCCTTTAAACATAAAAAACAGGATTGAATCAGAATCAGAATTGAAATGTTGAAATAAAATAAAATGAGATGAATACGCAACTAGAGCCATTAAAATAATACAGATTATTATAATAATAAAGATAAGATCCTTAAATATCACATTCTTGCTCTTCATGAGAGAATGAATCAATATTTTTTTCTCCAACATCTTCACTGAAAATTGATGTCACATATAACAGGGAGTTATAAATACAGTCAGAATAAAAAGCTGCCATTACTACGTACAAAACAATAATAATGACAAAAATTAAGAAAGAATTCCACAGTTTTTGCATCCTTCTTATTTTATGGTTAAAAAAGTTGGGTCTCATTTTTACAAAACCATGAATAAATGCTTAGAGAGGCAACATTTGAATTAATGGATAAAAAAAAAAGATAAAACAATTACCAAATACAATTCTTTAAATGTATTATATTATTATTTAAGTTTCCGATATTGGATTATGTTACAAGCAGCAGAGAATTGTGGGACGGCATTGTCTCCTTTCATAAAGGAGGTTCCAGTGTTTCAGCTGCTGCTCAGATGGTTCAGGTGATTTGACTCAGTCAGGAGAAAAGAAGAGAGAGTCTGGCACTCAGCTGCTCTCACCTAGTTTCACTTAGAAGAACTACCGGCTTTACCCACAAGTCATTTCTTTAATGGAACATTTAGATTTGACAGATGACAGTGACCTCTGGTGGCCGTCACATACAGAGTGGTGAAGTTTGCAATAAGCAGAAACTGTAGGAGGCTCCAGATAAAGTGCAACATCTTGTTTATGTTAACAGAATCATATTTCAGGGTTCCCGAATCCCATTCATCCTGGAAAACCTGGAAAGTTGACCATGGAAAATTAGGAGAAAAGTAAAATGTCCCATAAAAGCTGGAGTCACTACCAGAGGTTTATTTGAAGTTTTCAGATCCCGCTAAGGTTTTCATTTGTGCGTTGCGAGAAAACAGGCGACTTTAAATTGATGAGTGTTTCCAGTACTGGACGGTGAGCATGAAGGTTTTCTCCTCTGCTGAGTGGCAGATAGAGGAGCAGCAGAGAGCTGTAGTGGACGTGGTTTAAAAACAAAAACAACATGTTTACGTTGTTCTATCATAAATTTGTCAAAATTTCTAACTATGTAAGAGATGATTTCATTTTCAGTCAGAGTCATAGACTGCACATCTTTAAATCAGACTTCTGGGGCTGAGAGAGGAATAAACATAGAAACAAATATGTATAAAATAAGGGACAACTGTCAAAAAAAAAACATTTCTCTAAAGCATGAATTATATGTATTAGTATGTATTAGTGTATGGTGTAATAACATGTCTGTCATACCGTAGCAACTGAATATCTTTACGGTGATCAGTTATGGGGAAACACTGGAGTCTTAAAAAATGAGGTGTAAAAGAGAATAATTAGAGCTGGGACAAATTAAGGTAAATAATACAAATAAAAGGAGTAAAAGGAGTAGGAGAAATAAATACGTATATAACTACATTAAGTAAAAAACATGCTATAACTCTATGTTAATCTTGAGGGAATTTTGAGAACGTAGTAATAAGAAAGAGATTACTAAGAAGTAGTAATTTTAGATGATATGGGGAAATATCATCAAATATCAAGCTTTAAAGCTTTTTTTCATCTTTTGGCTCATTAGCATCATCATCTTCATTAGGTCATTGAGAAAACTGAGTCTATTTTATTGTCTGACTGTCCTTATACATGGTTTGAAGAGGAAAGAGGAAGAGGAAAACTCCCGGACCATCAGCCAGTTTAGGAGCATTGCCCTGCTCAATGTGGAGGGGAAGATATTCTTCTCGGTCCTGGCCAGGAGATTGACCAACTTCCTCATGGCAAATGGGTACATCGATACAAGCTGCCAGAAGGCAGGAATCCCCGGTTTCCCTGGATGCATAGAGCACTCCTCCATGATCTGGGAACAAATCCAGCAGGCAAAGAGGGAGAAACGCGACCTGCATGTTGTGTGGTTGGACCTTGCCAATGCATACGGCTCAGTGCCGCACAAGCTGATTGACTTCGCCCTGGACTTCTTTCATGTCCCAGAGTGCGTCAAGAACATCATCGCCAGGTACTTCAGCAACCTGCATATGTGCTTTGCTCTGGAAGGCTGCACAACAGAATGGCACCGACTGGAACGCGGAATCGCAATGGGATGTGCCATCTCCCCCATCCTGTTTGTGACAGCCTTCGAAGTCATCCTCAGAGGGGCCAGGCAGGTTGTTGGGGGCATCAGGCTTCCATCAGGGGAGAGGCTCCCACCGCTAAGGAGCTACATGGACGACGTCACAACCATCCTCCAGACGGCGCCATGCACAACACGGCTCCTCAAGCGATTCGATGAGTTGATCTCTTGGGCAAGAATGAAGGTAAAGGCAGTAAAATCTAGAAGCCTATCAATAAGGAAAGGGGTGCGCCAAGACAACACTACCTTCGTTGCTGGAGGAGAGCCAATCCCAAAGCTTGCAGAGAAACCACTCAGGAGCCTGGGGAGACAATACACAGCAGACTTGTCTGACAGACAGATGGGGAAGCAGGCCAAACAACAGCTTTCTGAGGGGCTGGCTAAGATCAACAAAAGCCAGCTTCCAGGGAAGCACAAGGTATGGTGCTATCAGCACACACTATACCAACGTGTGATGTGGCCATTGAAGATCTGCGAGATCCCCACGTCAGAGGTCAGCAGGATGGACAGCCTAGCCAATAGCTACATCAGGAAATGGCTGGGCTTGCCCCGCTGCTTCTCCGACGTAGGCCTGTTTGGATGGAACATGCTGGAGCTCCCGCTGAAATCCATCACTCTCGGGTACAAGCAGGAGAAGGCACGCCTTGTACTGGAGATGAAGGACTCTGCTGACCACCTAGTAAGAAGCGCAGAAGTCCCAATCCGCACAGGCCGTAAATGGAAAGCACCTGAGGAAGTAGAGAATGCCATCTCCAGGCTGCAACACGAAGAGGTGATGGGGGCAACCCAGACAGGTCGTGCTGGGCTAGGTTGGGCGGCGCCACGACGGTTTTGGTCCAAAGCCACCAGGAGGGAGCGGAAGAGCATGGTGGTGGATGAAGTCACCAGAGCGGAGCAGGAGCGCTTCCACATAAAGGCTATATCCCAAGGCAGTCAAGGAGCCTGGACGCGATGGGAGGCCACCGTGCAGAGGCGCATCAGCTGGGCAGACATCTGGAGGACGCCACAGAGCAGGGTAAGCTTCCTAATTAGAGCAGCCTACGACACCCTCCCGTGCCCCCGGAACCTCACCCAGTGGTTTGGGAGTGAGGTTGGCTGCCCGCTGTGCGATACCACCAAGGCTAACCTCCAGCACATTCTGTCAGGATGTAAGGTGGCACTGACCCAGGGGCGCTTTAGGTGGCGCCACGACCAGGTGCTAACCAAGCTGGCAGAGCTCCTGGAAAGATGCAGGGTGGCAGCGAACCATAACCAGGAACCAACAAGGCCTGTGCTTTCCGCCTTTGTCAGACCAGGCGAGAGGAGCAGAACATCCATGCAGGAACCTACCATCTTGAAACCGGGCAGGGAGTGGCAGATGCTGGCCGACCTCAAAAGGCAGTTAGTCTTCCCGAGAGAGATCATGACAACTACGCTCAGACCGGACATAGTCATGTGGTCACCTGTAGAGAGGTCAGTCCTGTTGATTGAGCTCACCGTCCCCTGGGAAGAGGGCATGACAGCAGCCCACGAGAGGAAATACCTCAAGTACTCCGAGCTGGCAGCGGAGTGCCAAGAGGCTGGCTGGAAACCCAGGGTATGTCCGGTGGAGGTCGGAAGCAGGGGTTTTGTTGGCAAGGCGGTAGTGCAGTTGCTCCGCAGTGCTGGGATGACCGGGGCAAGGCTGCGGAAAGCTGTGAAGGAGCTGGGAGATGAGGCTGAGAAGGCGAGCTACTGGTTGTGGCTCCGGAGGAAGGACAGCAGATGGGGGCAAACACCCGTCTAAGGGCAGCTGCAGGGGGTGGCGGGGAGACGTCCCCATTAGCCACTGCCCCCCCGCCCGGAGATGTACTGGTCTAGGGGGCGAAACATCAGTGAACGGCGGTCTCCAGCTGACGACCCTGCAGCTGCCCACACTGGCACCGGAGGAGGTGCGACAGGCCGGAAGGCCGAAGCAGGAACCAACACCTGACCTGTGCAATGATCTGGTTAAAAAAGTTGGGTCTCATTTTTACAAAACCATGAATAAATGCTTAGAGAGGCAACATTTGAATTAATGGATAAAAAAAAAAAGATAAAACAATTACCAAATACAATTCTTTAAATGTATTATATTATTATTTAAGTTTCCGATATTGGATTATGTTACAAGCAGCAGAGAATTGTGGGACGGCATTGTCTCCTTTCATAAAGGAGGTTCCAGTGTTTCAGCTGCTGCTCAGATGGTTCAGGTGATTTGACTCAGTCAGGAGAAAAGAAGAGAGAGTCTGGCACTCAGCTGCTCTCACCTAGTTTCACTTAGAAGAACTACCGGCTTTACCCACAAGTCATTTCTTTAATGGAACATTTAGATTTGACAGATGACAGTGACCTCTGGTGGCCGTCACATACAGAGTGGTGAAGTTTGCAATAAGCAGAAACTGTAGGAGGCTCCAGATAAAGTGCAACATCTTGTTTATGTTAACAGAATCATATTTCAGGGTTCCCGAATCCCATTCATCCTGGAAAACCTGGAAAGTTGACCATGGAAAATTAGGAGAAAAGTAAAATGTCCCATAAAAGCTGGAGTCACTACCAGAGGTTTATTTGAAGTTTTCAGATCCCGCTAAGGTTTTCATTTGTGCGTTGCGAGAAAACAGGCGACTTTAAATTGATGAGTGTTTCCAGTACTGGACGGTGAGCATGAAGGTTTTCTCCTCTGCTGAGTGGCAGATAGAGGAGCAGCAGAGAGCTGTAGTGGACGTGGTTTAAAAACAAAAACAACATGTTTAAGTTGTTCTATCATAAATTTGTCAAAATTTCTAACTATGTAAGAGATGATTTCATTTTCAGTCAGAGTCATAGACTGCACATCTTTAAATCAGACTTCTGGGGCTGAGAGAGGAATAAACATAGAAACAAATATGTATAAAATAAGGGACAACTGTCAAAAAAAAAACATTTCTCTAAAGCATGAATTATATGTATTAGTATGTATTAGTGTATGGTGTAATAACATGTCTGTCATACCGTAGCAACTGAATATCTTTACGGTGATCAGTTATGGGGAAACACTGGAGTCTTAAAAAATGAGGTGTAAAAGAGAATAATTAGAGCTGGGACAAATTAAGGTAAATAATACAAATAAAAGGAGTAAAAGGAGTAGGAGAAATAAATACGTATATAACTACATTAAGTAAAAAACATGCTATAACATAGAGTTATAGCATGAATCTCGAGGGAATTTTGAGAACGTAGTAATAAGAAAGAGATTACTAAGAAGTAGTAATTTTAGATGATATGGGGAAATATCATCAAATATCAAGCTTTAAAGCTTTTTTTCATCTTTTGGCTCATTAGCATCATCATCTTCATTAGGTCATTGAGAAAACTGAGTCTATTTTATTGTCTGACTGTCCTTATACATGGTTTACTGGTCGCTGGTAATATTCCTAAAAATGATGTTTTTCTCTCTTTAAATGTTACAATTTCAATTTTTATAGTATTATGACTTTTTCTCAGGAAATAATAAGACTTTCTCTGATAATTTGAGACCTCTGTTTTTACCTCATTGTGGCTCAAGTCTCATGAGACTGACCTGTGGTCACTACATCTCTGCTTTCAACCACAAATAAATATTTATGTTGACCCACTGCTTTTTAACCACTGTGTTTTCCATCATTAATCTGTCTCCAGGAAGAAGAACAGTGAAAGAACTAAGGCTGCACCTCATAATGAGGGCGGGGAAGACGAAGATGAGGAGGATGAAGACCTGGTGACCAACACAGATGAAGAATCTGAAGACGAAGAAGGTAAAAAAAACAAACCACAACATTATTATTGTGTATATTCTAGTGTAATGTGAAATTTATGGTGGGAAAAAATATAAATAACAATAAGAGCTTGTTCTGAGAACATGCAGGAGTTTTCTTCTCATCTGACTATTAGTGGATTTGTATATTTTTGTGTCATTCAAGAGCCCAAAAGTTTCTTAAAAGACTGATCTGAGCTGACTTCTGTGTTGCTCCTGTCCTCTGTGTGTCCATCTGTCCTCTCTCTGTCCTCTGTGTGTCCATCTGTCCTCTCCCTGTCCTCTGTGTGTCCATCTGTCCTCTCTCTGTCCTCTGTGTGTCCATCTGTCCTCTCCCTGTCCTCTGTGTGTCCATCTGTCCTCTGTGTGTCCATCTGTCCTCTCCCTGTCCTCTGTGTGTCCATCTGTCCTCTCCTTGTCCTCTGTGTGTCCACCTGTCCTCTCCTTGTCCTCTGTGTGTCCATCTGTCCTCTGTGTGTCCATCTGTCCTCTCCCTGTCCTCTGTGTGTCCACCTGTCCTCTCCTTGTCCTCTGTGTGTCCATCTGTCCTCTGTGTGTCCATCTGTCCTCTCCCTGTCCTCTGTGTGTCCACCTGTCCTCTCCTTGTCCTCTGTGTGTCCACCTGTCCTCTCCTTGTCCTCTGTGTGTCCATCTGTCCTCTCTCTGTCCTCTGTGTGTCCATCTGTCCTCTCCCTGTCCTCTGTGTGTCCACCTGTCCTCTCCCTGTCCTCTGTGTGTCCATCTGTCCTCTGTGTGTCCATCTGTCCTCTGTGTGTCCATCTGTCCTCTCCCTGTCCTCTGTGTGTCCACCTGTCCTCTGTGTGTCCATCTGTCCTCTCCCTGTCCTCTGTGTGTCCATCTGTCCTCTCCCTGTCCTCTGTGTGTCCATCTGTCCATCTGTCCTCTGTGTGTCCATCTGTCCTCTCCCTGTCCTCTGTGTGTCCACCTGTCCTCTGTGTGTCCATCTGTCCTCTCCCTGTCCTCTGTGTGTCCATCTGTCCTCTCTCTGTCCTCTGTGTGTCCATCTGTCCTCTCCTTGTCCTCTGTGTGTCCACCTGTCCTCTCTCTGTCCTCTGTGTGTCCATCTGTCCTCTCCCTGTCCTCTGTGTGTCCATCTGTCCTCTCCTTGTCCATCTGTCCTCTCTCTGTCCTCTGTGTGTCCACCTGTCCTCTGTGTGTCCACCTGTCCTCTCCTTGTCCTCTGTGTGTCCACCTGTCCTCTCCTTGTCCTCTGTGTGTCCACCTGTCCTCTCCTTGTCCTCTGTGTGTCCACCTGTCCTCTCCTTGTCCTCTGTGTGTCCACCTGTCCTCTCCTTGTCCTCTGTGTGTCCATCTGTCCTCTCTCTGTCCTCTGTGTGTCCATCTGTCCTCTCTCTGTCCTCTGTGTGTCCATCTGTCCTCTCCCTGTCCTCTGTGTGTCCATCTGTCCTCTCTCTGTCCTCTGTGTGTCCATCTGTCCTCTCCCTGTCCTCTGTGTGTCCATCTGTCCTCTCCCTGTCCTCTGTGTGTCCATCTGTCCATCTGTCCTCTGTGTGTCCACCTGTCCTCTCCCTGTCCTCTGTGTGTCCATCTGTCCTCTGTGTGTCCATCTGTCCTCTGTGTGTCCATCTGTCCTCTCCCTGTCCTCTGTGTGTCCATCTGTCCTCTGTGTGTCCACCTGTCCTCTGTGTGTCCATCTGTCCTCTGTGTGTCCATCTGTCCTCTGTGTGTCCACCTGTCCTCTCCCTGTCCTCTGTGTGTCCACCTGTCCTCTGTGTGTCCACCTGTCCTCTGTGTGTCCACCTGTCCTCTGTGTGTCCACCTGTCCTCTCCCTGTCCTCTGTCCTCTGTGTGTCCACCTGTCCTCTCCCTGTCCTCTGTGTGTCCATCTGTCCTCTGTGTGTCCATCTGTCCTCTCCCTGTCCTCTGTGTGTCCATCTGTCCTCTCCCTGTCCTCTGTGTGTCCACCTGTCCTCTCCCTGTCCTCTGTGTGTCCATCTGTCCTCTCCCTGTCCTCTGTGTGTCCATCTGTCCTCTGTGTGTCCACCTGTCCTCTGTGTGTCCATCTGTCCTCTGTGTGTCCACCTGTCCTCTCCCTGTCCTCTGTGTGTCCATCTGTCCTCTCCCTGTCCTCTGTGTGTCCATCTGTCCTCTCCCTGTCCTCTGTCCTCTGTGTGTCCACCTGTCCTCTCCCTGTCCTCTGTGTGTCCATCTGTCCTCTCCCTGTCCTCTGTGTGTCCATCTGTCCTCTCCCTGTCCTCTGTGTGTCCATCTGTCCTCTCCCTGTCCTCTGTGTGTCCATCTGTCCTCTCCCTGTCCTCTGTCCTCTGTGTGTCCATCTGTCCTCTCCCTGTCCTCTGTGTGTCCATCTGTCCTCTCCCTGTCCTCTGTGTGTCCATCTGTCCTCTCCCTGTCCTCTGTGTGTCCACCTGTCCTCTCCCTGTCCTCTGTGTGTCCACCTGTCCTCTGTGTGTCCACCTGTCCTCTCCCTGTCCTCTGTGTGTCCATCTGTCCTCTGTGTGTCCACCTGTCCTCTCCCTGTCCTCTGTGTGTCCACCTGTCCTCTCCCTGTCCTCTGTGTGTCCACCTGTCCTCTGTGTGTCCACCTGTCCTCTCCCTGTCCTCTGTGTGTCCATCTGTCCTCTGTGTGTCCATCTGTCCTCTGTGTGTCCATCTGTCCTCTCCCTGTCCTCTGTGTGTCCACCTGTCCTCTCCCTGTCCTCTGTGTGTCCACCTGTCCTCTGTGTGTCCACCTGTCCTCTCCCTGTCCTCTGTGTGTCCATCTGTCCTCTGTGTGTCCACCTGTCCTCTGTGTGTCCACCTGTCCTCTCCCTGTCCTCTGTGTGTCCATCTGTCCTCTGTGTGTCCACCTGTCCTCTGTGTGTCCACCTGTCCTCTGTGTGTCCATCTGTCCTCTCCCTGTCCTCTGTCCTCTGTGTGTCCACCTGTCCTCTCCCTGTCCTCTGTGTGTCCATCTGTCCTCTCCCTGTCCTCTGTGTGTCCACCTGTCCTCTGTGTGTCCACCTGTCCTCTCCCTGTCCTCTGTGTGTCCATCTGTCCTCTCCCTGTCCTCTGTGTGTCCACCTGTCCTCTGTGTGTCCATCTGTCCTCTGTGTGTCCACCTGTCCTCTGTGTGTCCATCTGTCCTCTCCCTGTCCTCTGTGTGTCCACCTGTCCTCTGTGTGTCCACCTGTCCTCTCCCTGTCCTCTGTCCTCTGTGTGTCCACCTGTCCTCTCCCTGTCCTCTGTGAAGTGGAGTTAGTGCCCAGTAAGTGGGGGCTGGTGATGGACAGGTTGCTGGTCCTGTCCAGGAGATTCTCTGACATCCTCACCAAGGTCCAAGTCTTTCTCTGGATGCTTCTGGAGCTCCACATCCTCAAGATGGTGGCCCTCTTCTCTGTCTGGGTTGCACTGGAAGAGGTAAACGCAGCGTGAGTGGGTGCTGTGTGTGAGAGAGACAAAGAAAACACAAAAACAAAATACTACTCACAAAAAGTGTACGATGCAAACAAAGCAGATTGAGCTGCAATAATCTTTCAGGCATAAGAAGTGGAATGTAAAACTCCATTAGCCGCTTGAAATCTCAACATTTTATTTCATAAGAAAGATATATTTAATCACACAATTTTTATTTACAAGGTAGAGCTCATGATTTCTCTTTATTTTTTCTTCTTTATTAGGTGCTATGAACATAGAGGGACATAAAAGACAACTTATTACAAGAATTGACAAGACAACTTAGACAAAAGAGCTCATGATTTCTATGATTCATACTAAATTAGACTTTTTTTGCTGAAATATGCTTTTTTTTAATGATTTACTAAATGGCTCTAAGCCATTATTATTATTGCCGTCTATACCTGACATACTATATACACTCTGATCTGAATAGTGATGTTGAATACTCTGTCCTGTGTGTAGCCGTCGGTGATGAACCTGGTCCTGGTGATCTTGTGGTCTCTGGCGATGCCGTACGGCCGCTTCAGGCCCATGGCCTCCTGTCTGTCTACCGTCTGGGTGTGCGTCATCATCGTGTGTAAGATGCTGTACCAGCTCAGTGTCGTCAACCCCGCGCAGTACTCCAAAAAGTGTAGCCCGGTGAGACAAGTAACAACACACACTGCACCAACAGTATCTGTCATGTTTCAGTCAGTCATTCAATCCTGTACTGGGGGGTGGAGGGATACGAGCACAGCCTCATCACCTGCTTAGTCTGCCTCCCTGTAAGAGTATCACACAGTAAAAATACTTCATCCAGTCAATCAATGAATCAAACATTATTTGTGTATCACTTTTCACACAAGAGCTTCCAAGACTTCCTGATGGGCTGTCAAAAAACGAGAAATAGGACAAATAATAAAAAAAAACTTGACAATGAGATACAATAAATCAAATTTAAGAAGCTCTAATGACATTACAGTACAAGAGAAGAAAAAAACCAAACTGATTTTGAGTTTTTTTAATTTCAACACTCAGCTGTTCCATTGCATTAAAGTTAAAAGCTGCCTGCTACCCTCACAACGACAGTGAGACATAAGACCATGAGGAGGTTAACCTTCACCTTGTGTTAGCTGTCTGCTACCATCTATGCTGTTAGAGTCAGTTTTGACCCGACTCTTAAATCAGCTGTAAAACAAACTAAAAACAATTATGTATCATCCCATTTGTTTCTCATCTCTTGGTTACGTTGTCAGACTTCTTTATCCACGAAAAGGTTGGTTTTGCTCTCATGATTTCAACTCTAATTATTGCTCTTATCCTTATAACCAGGTCAAATTCAACCCTAAAAACACAAATGTCATAATTTTAACTAGAGCATTTTAGAATTTTGTGAAAATGTAGATGTAGAGTAGATGTCAAAAAGCCTTGATGCTATAAATAAATGTATGTGGTACTTATGCAAACCTGAAAACGTGCCGCTAGTGACCCGAACACAATAGGAAGGTTAAACAACAAGCAAAAAGAATGTATAAAATGAATCCAGAAGCTGACTGGTAACACATGTAGAAAAACAGGTGTAACTTGATGGAATAAAAGTGGATTTTTTATGCACTTCAGTAACATATATTGGTAAAATCATATCTGGGTCCTGTGTTCAGCTGTGGATTAATTCACATGTGGTGCTGCAGTGAATATTTGTGGATGGATGGATCAGCTGGGACAGCCAGTGGAATAAATCCACCTCTTTTGTGAGGAAGAATGATAAAAAAAAGTAGATTATCTCTGTAATGAATTAATATATTTCCTTCTTTCCGCCCTCACAGCCATTTCCCAATCAAACCAACCTGTTACCAGATGAGATCTCGAACTCCTCTATGTATGAGGGGCCAGTGGATCCAGCCAACTGGTTTGGCATCAGGAAAGATGCCACTGTACTGGGATACAGCAAGGTGTGTTCAATATACAGTTGGTTTTGTGATGGTAGAGGAAACACGTGGCTGTAGAATTTGGATGTAGTTGTATTCATCTTTACACACCCAGGTTAAAATAAAACTAAACCTGTGTGTACCGTCAAACCTTCCTTTTCCTTTGTGTGTTGCCTGCTGTTCACTAACCTGCTGAATGTTTTTTTTTTTTGCAGAACCATTTAATAGTGCTGATGTTGTTGGTGTTTGAGGCGACAGTGTACCGTCACCAGGCCCACCACTACCGTCAGATCCAGAGATCTCCCCCCGCCATCCCAGTCCTGTTCCCCGGCGCCACCAGGGACACTCTGGACAAGGGCCTCCTCTTCTGCCTCAAGTACCTGCTCAACTACGCCTTCTACAAGTTTGGATTAGAGGTCAGAAACATCACTTTAATTAAAGGAGGCAAAAAATGATAGGATTTTTATTCTAACAACTTTTAGACATTGTTCGAAAGAAAGTGCAAAGTTTATACTGTATAGATTTCCATCGTAAAAACACTTTTCTTCTGTTTCCATGTAGATTTGTTTCCTGATGACGGTGAATGTGATTGGCCAGCGAATGAACTTCTTGGTGATAATCCACGGCTGTTGGTTGGTCGCCATCTTGGTGAAACGCCGGCGGGCGGCCATGGCCCAGATCTGGCCCAAGTATTGTCTCTTCCTGTCCATCTTCATGATCTACCAGTACCTGCTGTGTGTGGGCATACCCCCGGCTCTCTGTATAGGTGAGTCCTGATGGGGGGGTTGGTTAATTAGATGACAAGATTACACACAACTACAGTGTTTAGTCACTGTAGTTAAGTATGATGCTGCTTGTATCATAACTGGAAGTCAGGGGCCGTAGTTACAGTGATTTACTGCCTTGATTTTAAATTTGTAATAGTTTCCTGGAGTGACTGAAGCAGTAGATTGAAGGACAGACAGGACAAGGATGTGAAGTGTAAAAAAAGGTCAAAATAAAAGAGGAAGAGAAACAAAACAAGGTAACTTGGTAACTAAGAAATTCATAAGTATCAATAAATGAATGAATGGAAATATGGCGGCATGGTGGTCTGTATGGGTTCTCTCCTGGTTCTCCAGCTTCATCCCACAGTCCAAAACACATCACACCTACAGTATTGTAGTGTCTGCATTGGCTGCCTGTTAGTTTTAGAATCAGATTTAAGGTTCTTTTACTGGTTTATAAAACTCTTATCGGTCTTGCTCCCTTGTATTTATCAGATTTGCTTTTGTCATATGAGTCTGTGAGAGCTCTCAGGTCCTCTGCTAGTCGACCTTAACACAAGTCAGAACTAAACCATAATGAGTCCCACTGTACATACTTTTAAAAGCAAGCTCAAAATCTTTTTAGTCTAGCTTTTACTGCAGCTTATATTTACTTTATTTTTTATTTATTGTATTTTATTTTATTGTATTCCATTTTAATTTTTTGTTTGTTTGTAGCTGTATTTGTTCATGTATATATTTATACTCTAATTCATACTAGTGTTTCCTCAGTTTGCTCTGGTTTTAACAGCTCTCTCTCAGGAAAGCACTGTGGGATGATGCATGGGTGGGTGGGTGGGGGTGTTATGTATCTCAGTTCTCTGTTTGTCTCTGTATGTGTAAAGCACTTTGATTTACAATTACTGTATGAAAAGTGCTATACAAATACGATTTGATTTGATTTATCAATTGATTGATTGGAGACTCTAAATTGCCCGTAGGTGTGAATGTGAGTGTGTGAGCACTGTTTGTCTCTATATGTGGGCTCTGTCCAGGGTGAACCCTACCCTTGCCCCCCACCCCCCCCCCCCCGCGACCCTGCATGGATAAGTGGCACAGACAGTTGATGGATGGATGGAAATAGCATCATCATCCCTCACACAGTGTTGAGTAAAAGGGACCAGATGTCGCCCCCTGAATATCTCAGCAGAGGAGTTGTCAGACTCAGTGGGAACTTTTCCTTTCCTCTGAAATTATTTATTTATTTTTTTGTTTTGTTTATTGATTTATTCCTCCAGTGATTGCTTAAAGGGACAACAAGGAGTTTTGGAAAAGCAAAGCGTTTTCACACTACATTTATGAGCCTCCGCACCGTAAAATTCTTTTGACCGGCGCAAGACAGACTCATGTTTTCATTCATCAAGAATTAAAGTCAGAGGTTCAAAGAGGTTCACATACCGTCGTAGTTCCGACCATAAACGGCGATTCAGCTGCGTTATTCTCATGACTCGTTGCGAAACCGAAAGTAAAAAACGCTGGTCGGCTCGCCCAGCATCTCCGCCACCACTAATAATAACAAAATAACCATAGAGACAGAACGATATATTTATCGAAAATGGGCCCATTAACAAGTGGTAACGTAGATTCATCCACATTAACGTGAGACGTTTTTATAACCGAATAGAAACTCCTCGTTGTCCCTTTAATGTTGTGCTTTTTTGTCCTCTTGGTTTACACTTCACTTCCTATTCCTGTCTGCTCATTGTTCAGGTGATAGCCAGACCCAGTGCTTTGGCTGAATTATTTCACAAACTTTAAAAATTGCCCCGCATCACCTCCAATAGCACTCTGCTGAGGGTTAACCGTGTGTCTTGTCCTGCAGACTACCCCTGGCGATGGAACACTCCGGTGTTGATGAACTCAGCTCTCATTAAATGGATCTATCTGCCCGACTTCTTCACTGTGCCCAACTCCAAAAACCTCATAGGTCAGTGTTTAAAGTGCACAGTCAATATGTAATAATATACATTAAGCTGAATTGAACATGTGATTAATGATGTAATTCATCCTTATCACTCAGCCTTTTTTACGAGCCAGCTTTACCTAAGAGTGCTGGCAGTGCCCTCTGCTACAGTTTGAGACTATTCTCAGTAACTGCACTGCTCTTTATTGTAGATACACTGAATAAATGTTAAAGTTTCTTTAGAGTAAATACATAAACGTAGCTGGTGACCAAAAAACAGACAGTTTCAAGAACGAGTTCAGATGATGATGATGAGAATGAGAATGAGGATTTAATTTGTTGTTGTGTGTCCACAGCGGACTTTGCGCTGCTGATGTGTGCGTCTCAGCAGTGGACGGTGTTTGAGTGCGAGCTGACTGAGGACTGGATGGTTCAGGCAGGAGAGAACACGGACCAGCCCGACCCCATGGAGGGTCGACTCTTTAACCCTGCGCCCAACTTCATCAACTGCAGGTAAACACACAGCGTCCCACTGAAGAACCACACACACGGAGAACAGAAAGTCAACATGTACAGGAGCCTAACGCTCAGTTGAATATTCCCTTCTCTCCCAGGAGTTACCTGGACATGGTCAAGGTCCTTGTGTTCCGTCACCTCTTCTGGTTCGTGCTGTCGGTGGTCTTCATCACGGGGGCCACCAGGATCTCTGTGTTTGGACTGGGCTACCTGCTGGCCTGCTTCTTCTTCCTGCTGCTGGGCACCCGGCTGCTGGTCAAAGCCTCCAGGACCCGGCTGGCCCTGTGGGACTGTCTCATCATCTACACCGTGGCCGTCATTATATCCAAAAACATGTTATCAGTAAGTATCAGTATCATAGTGCCTTGCTGGTGGTCTTTGTTTCTGTGACCTTAAAGGGATATTTGCTATAATCCCTATAGTCATAGCAGTAGGTTCATTACCTTAAATTGTTGGTGCATGTTGTTTTGAGATCGGCGAGGGAGAGACGGAGGCGCACGGTATTTCTTGGTTTCCCTCATCAAACTAAATCCACAATCCAACAACTCCAAAACGCTCTGGTGGACAAGTTGTGACCTGCACATTCACCACGCTATGAGATAATAACACAACATTACCAGACAGAGTTGTTTTAGAGGCAAATGTGTCACCGCAACTACCTTACAGACACGACTGCTGGGCGGAGTGATTTCAAATGCAAGTAGTTGCACTATTCCTTTAATTCTTCTGCTTTTTTTTATTTTTATTTTTTTTAAGTCACGAGTCATACAGCCATGTTGTGATAAAAATAAAAGTTTTAAATGTATCAATAAAAAACACCAGGTTCAGTAACTTGATGTTTTACCAAATCAGGTGTATTATAATATCACAGTTAACAAAAGGATAAAACTCCTTGAGGAAATCTACAAATGGCATTATGGACAGATCCACATTTGAACAACATACGTCTGGGTATAGACATCTACAAAGTGTACCATACAAGTTGACCAAGTGTGTCAAAATCTGACAACATCAATTGTTGCCATTTAAAAATAGACACTTCCTAAAATCAAAGAATTAGTAACATCAACAACTGGATAGTTGAAAAGGCAGGTCAACATATATTAACAGTACATGAACTAGTCAGATTTATTAAGTTAGACATGCTGTCCAGCCTTAGCAGCTCCTAAGAATATCAGGATTATGGCAATAGGTGAGTTTACAGTACAAGTAAAAATGGAAATTGTAAAAAGAATACTTTTTTTTTTTTAATAAATGCTGGCTATAACAAATTAGACTCTGAAAGGTGATGAATTGGAGGGTAAGTAAAAATAAACTCAGTATGTTTGTAAGCACAGGAAGGATGAACCAGACATTTTAATAAACCACAGCTGTCAGCACTTGTCATATAAAACCTCCAGAAACCATCAGGAAACAGATGAGCAACTGGTATTCTGATTAGTTTGTGGTCAATTCTGATTATTTTGTGCAAATAGCTAACACAAATCTAGTATTATTAAAGCAGAAGTAAGTGGTCCAGTCGTTTTGGCTAATGCTGCGTTCCAGGCAGGCTTTTGAAATCGTAAATTACAGCTTCAAGTCACAACTTACGACTTTGTAGCGTTCCAGGCAACCCACTCGTGTTTTTCCGACCTGTTTTACCGGTGAAAGTCACTATAACGGCCACTCGTAACTTCCGACCGGTGAACTCGTACCAGATCGAACTGGTACCACTTCACGGTCAGAAAAATACGAGTTTCCTTGAACGCACCATAACAGTCCTCGTCCCTATGTCGCCACATTCACGGCGTCCCTTGGCTGCACACACAGCCCTGCATGCCGTTCTCTCTCCTCATTGGATAAAAACTGTAGGATACGATAAAAGTTTTCTCCTGGGCTCAGAGCAGAGCAGAGTGACTGACAGACCCGTGTTTCAGTCCAAACACTCTATAGAAGTGATTGCTGTCGGAAGATATAACTACTTAAGACTTATATTAACACAAATATATCACTTACTTCTGCTTTAAGTCTCAGAACTAAGTGAAATGCCATCATGCAAAGTTAACATCATTCATTTTATTTGTAGAATGTTGATGAGTAGTAGTACAGTAGTAGTAGTAGTAGTAGTAGTAGTAGTTTATTCGATCTTGTGCACAAATTGTTACAGTCACGCATCAATCAACAATCAGTCAAAAGTCGAGAATGCATTCATTTATCCAAACTTAATTCATATGTTACATAGATTGGTGTAGGGTGAAGCTATTCAGCTTATAAGTCCCTACCCTTTAATTCTTCATTTCAGTTAAACCTTTGGAGCTCTTTATGGTTTCAGTGTAACAGAAAGTAACAGATATCTTATTATCGACAGATGAAGCCAACATAAATAAACAGCATTAAAGTTGCAGTCAGTTTCCAAATATTACTAATATCTTATTGTGAGGAGGCTTTTGGATTTGTCACAGTGGGTCCTCTGGACTGTTCTATGCTACAGCTGCTATTGCATAGTAATAAAGCACCATTGCTGTAGATAATCAAGTGGTTCCTCTATAACAGAAGGAAAGAAATGTGTATGAAGTGTAAAAACAGTGACGTGTCCCAGGAAGCACTGACTTGTGTGTGTCTCTGTGTTTGTTTCAGATATTAGCGTGTGTGTTTGTGCATGAGATGCAGCAGGGCTTCTGTTGGGTGATTCAGCTCTTCAGCCTGGTTTGTACAGTCAAAGGATATTATGACCGTAAGTGCTTTAATATTATTTTCCACCACAACAGTGATCATCTATACAGCAGCAGCTATCTGTGTGATTTAATCCAATTATAATTTTTGATTGCATCATATTGCATCATATTTAAACATTGGCTCAAGCAGCAGCAAGTCATTGTCAATACAGCACTTTACTAATGTTTAATGCTAAATTTAAAGGGACAACGAGGAGTTTCTAATCGGTTATAAAAAAGTCTCACGTTAATGTGGATGAATCTCCGCTACCCACACTTGTTAATGGCTCCATTTTCGATAAATATATCATTCTGTCTCTATGGTTATTTTGTTATTATTAGTGGTGGCGGAGATGCTGGTCGAGTCCACCAGCGTTTCTTGAGTCATGAGAATAACATAGCTGAATCGCCGTTTATGGTCAGAACTACGGTGGTATCTGAACCTCTTTGAACCTCTGACTTTAATTATTGATGAATGAAAACATGAGTCTGTCTTGCGCCGGTCAAAAGAATTTTACGGTGCGCGTGGAGGCTCATAAATGTAGTGTGAAAACGCTTCGCTTTTCCAAAACTCCTCGTTGTCCCTTTAACTTGTGTGTCTGAAATGTATAACTGCAGCTGTGTTTATTTATTCATGGTACCTATTCACTGTATTATCCATTGTATTTGTATCATTGCATTCATTGTATTCGATATATTTTATCCTATTCTATCTAAAGCCTGACCAGGAACAAAGACAAATTCAGCAAATTAGCTGAAGCTAGACGTCTTATATGCATCACATTTTCCCATTTTTTGTGGCAAAGTTTTATGTATCGTCCCTGTTAAATAAACATTAAATTAAATAAAATAAATTTACACTGCATATTGCTATGTATTTGGTAATAAAGTGTTCAATATTTCCCTCACTCATGTGTCACTACATGTTTTTTCGTTTCCTGACAGCGAAAGCAGTGAGCGACAAGACCTGCAGCCTTCCTGTGGAGGAGGCTGGCATCATCTGGGACAGTATCTGTTTACTCTGCCTCTTACTGCAGAGGAGAGTCTTCCTCAGTTTCTACTTCCTGCATGTGACAGCCGAGCTGCAGGCTTCTGCCAAACAGGCCTCAAGGTAATATGCGATGCCCGCACTTGTCCCACCGCTCGGCAAAAAAAAAGTACAGTGATTCAACAGAGGAAATGTGAGTTGACATGAGGCCCTGTTGACTGACGACTGCAGCGCTCACAGCTCTAGACTGACTCTCCTCAGTTTAGCCGGATTAGGTGACATTTATTATCAGCAGATAGAGAGGGTTGTTCCCTAATCACAGGGTCAGAGGTTCAAACCCAGAATCCGAATGCACATTGTACATACAGTGCCTTGTAAAAGTATTCATACCCCTTGGACTTTTCCACATTTTGTCATGTTACAACCACAAACTTAAAGGGATACGCCAACATTTTTTTGCGTGTGTCTTGCCTCACTCCCGAGTCCATGACAAGCAGATGGACACCATCCTTTCCACTGTGTGTGCAGTAACAAGGGAGATACGGGCAGAGCTGGCGCACCGCTAATTAGCTTAGCATAAACGCTGGAAGTGCATACTGTAGGTAGTGTTAGCCTGCCTCCACCTAAAGTCATCAGAGAAACTCTTCAGTGGGCCAAACTTCGTCTCAGAGCTGACAAAACTCTCCGGTAAGGCATCTTGATCGGTCAAATGCCGCTAACGGGACCAGATCGGTCAAAACGGAGGGTTCAAGCAAAGACGCTTTATTTTGGTTCAAGCTAGCTACATCCAGGGTAGGTTAGCTTCCTATTTCAAAGTAAAAGCACAAATTCTATCGTCATGGTTTTCTGTATGTAAACAAATTAACAACACACTGCTGATCTAAACGGCTACTTTCTGGCCTAAAAATGTTTGAAATGTCGATAAAGTGATATATTTACAGAATTTAGAGTTAAAATGAAATCAGCTTCTGACTGCTGATTTCGGCTCAGGTAGGAGGCAGGCTAACACTACCTATGCACTTCCAGCGTTTGAACTAAGCTAATTAGCAGTGCGCCAGCTCTGCCCGTATCTCCCTTGTTACTGCACGCACAGTCAAAAGGATGGTGTCTACCTGCTGGTCATGGACTCGGGAGTGAGGTAAAAAAATGTTGGTGTATCCCTTTAAATGTATTTTATTGGGATTTTATGTGATAGTCCAAAATAAGTAGTGCATATTTCTGAAGTGGAAAGGAAGGAAAATTATGTACAGTATTCAAGATTTTTTACAAATGCAAATCTGAAAAGTGGCGTGCGTATTCAACCACCTTTCACTGCAGTTACAGCTACAGGTCTTTTGGGGTTTGTCTCTACCAGCTCTGCATCTCTGGCTGTATGTTTAGGATGGTTGTCCTGCTGGAAGGTGAACTTCTATCCCAGTCTCAGTCTTTTTCTGCCTCTAACAACTTTTCCTCCAGGATTCCCCATCAACTCTGATCAAATCCTTACACTGAACATTTTTCCTGCTTTTAACACATCAACTCTGAGGACAACATACTGTATATATCCCACCTACCAACAGGGGCCATGACGACGTGTTATTCCCTTCCCCTGTCAGTGTCATAATGTTATGTCGGATTGGTGTAAATGGTGATTATGAAAAGTATGCACACAAGTAGAGTTAAAGCTTCATTGACCCAGTAGCGTCACTTTTAATTATTTGCAAATGTACAAAGAAAACATGTATGTATCAGAACTTAAAAAAAACACCATTGTTACTGTTTCAGACATGAAAGAGGAATTCTATAATTAGTTAATTAGACAATTAATACGTTCATTTAAATGAGACGGTGCTGATTACAAATGACTGTTGCAGTGCATTGATGATTGTTTTTTTCCTTCCAGAGGGTTTGAGCTCTTCAGAGCCAGTATCATCAAGAACATCAAGTTCCACCAGCAAACTGAGAAGAAGTCTCTGTCACAGCTCAAGAGATCGTAAGTGTTCAGCTGAGGACACTGTCTCTCGTGAACAGCATTTTATTTTTGCATTAAGTGGCAGGTAGAAATGTACAGCTGGATGAAATGCCTTGACCACTGGTTAATAGTGGGCGGAGCTGCTGGTGTGGTTCAAACAGCTTCACCTGACGGGACCCTCAGTGTCCTTGATGGACCTCTGATGTTGTCTCTGAAGTTGAAATTATTGGTGAAAGATCCCAACAACCATGACATTTAGCAGAAATCTACATCACCTTAGTAAGCAGCTCGTGGGTTGTTGTGGGCATGTAAGTGTGTAAAATGACCACTTGATGTCACTATGTGTACATTTCTTCTCATAACATTGTATCAGTCTGACATCATTGGTTTTCTTTTTGAAGTATATTTTGGGGCTTTTTGGCTTTAATTGATAGGACAGTTGAGAGAGACAGGAAGTGGGGAGGCAGAGAGAGGGGGGATGATATGCAGGAAAGGGCCACCAGATTTGGGATTCAAACTGCAGCAGAGAGGAGTGTAGCCTCTGCATATGGGGCGCCTGCTTATTCTACTTAGAATAAAAGTCTTTATTATTAAGTCCACTCTTAATGAACTAGTGAAATTTATTTATTTATTAGGGCCACGGGGCAATTGCACCGAGCACTAGGGACCAGTGCTCGGGGCAAAGCTGGATTTTTTCATACAGTACATATTATTTTTCATCTTCCGGACAAATTTCGATTCGCTACTTGTCCTTCAGCTTTGAGAGGACCCAAACCAATTATATATCAAAATGTGCGTCTTGATCAGGATCGGTTTCCCAGAGGAAATTTTCTAGTTTATTTTTATTGTGCAGTACAAGTGACAAACATAAAGCAAACATAAAGACATGACACAACACAAGACAAGAAAGACACGACACTGCAACACAGCAGCCAAAGAAAAGTAGAGAGTTAAATAAGAGATAAATTGTGATAAAAGAGAACAACACAAGAGAAGAGAATAAATAAATAAATAAGTAAATAAAAAAAAACATCAGCAGCCAATAGATCAATCAATCAATTTTTCCCTTTCTCTGGGGGAAAGGGAACTAGTGTAATTAAATATGTTGACTGGATCTAGCTCCTGAATATACCAGAAGAAATCTAAGAGGTTAATTCTTATCACACAGAGTTACACTGGGTCACAGCAAATATGATGAACCTGCTAGAGGATAAAGTTGAACTCCCATTCTTTTTCTTCCTCCTCTCCTGTCTCCTCCTCTCAGGATGCAGAGAATCCGCTCCAAGCAGCAGAAGTACAGAGACGGACATAAAACAAGCGGAGACTCCGGCGAGAGTCAGGCTGCTGGTAGGACCGTTAATGATTAATGATACACCGATACTCAGCCAACTGCAGCCCTGCCGCTCCCATCGGGGCCGGCCAATAACACCGATGTCAGCCGGTGTTTAGGCTGCAGAGGCAGCAGAGCCACCACTTCATCTACTGTCTGTCGTCTTTTCTCATCCAGTGACTATGGGATGTTTAAGGGCTCGTGTCATTCCCTTGGTCTGTTCAGAGAGTTTCAGAAGAAATACTGCATTTCTTAAAATAATATTATTATTTCTGTATCTTTTTTCTTGTCTTTCCATATTTTCTCTCTCTCTCCGTTCTGTTGTTCCATTCATATTAATGCTTCTTCTGTCTGTCCTTCATTTCATACATGTAATTATTTCTTTCATTCCTTCTCCAGCTGATGTGAAATACCCAATTTGTAAATACCCAAAACTTAAAGGTGTACAGAAAATAAAAATGAATTTGAGCCCACTCTGGGTCTTAACATTAGTGTAATAACTCATCTATCAGACGATGGAGCCCAAACTTTGCGCAAAATTCTATTTTTGAGTAAATCCGGGATGAAAGTGGGGTAGTTTTTTTTGGATAATGCAGGCGCACGGATTATGCGTCACGCTGCTCACGATTCACCAGCCACTGATACTGGATCCGTCATCAGTCAATCAAACGTCGGAGACACACACACACACACACACTGAGCTCGGGCTCGCCCCAAACATTGAATAACCCGCCCGCTCCATAACAACCAATCAAATTTGTTTTCCTTACTCGGGTAAACTCGTGCAGCAACTCTTGGAAACTCGTAGAAGGAGGCGCAACAAACAGGACAAACGGCCATTTCTGAACACCTTTAAGATACTATTCCAACTGTTCTTCACCAACAGTACAAATGACAGATACTGAAGTAGATTTGACTCTTACATCATCATGCCTCTGCTCCGGTGACACTAAAGCCACAGGTTTCTAATCAGTAGGTCTGTCTCATTCAAATGGACACAATGTCTCAGTAATGTATTGACAGAACTTTTTAATATTTAATAACATAAACATTCATTTGGACTCAAGGATGAACTGATTTGAGTTTGGAGGATAATCTCAGAATATTCCCATTCATGTTTATAATGCCATTATTTAGTAATACTGTGTGACTCTTCCTCTTGTTTACTCCAGAGACTCAGACAGACAAGAAAAAGTCCAAGAAGAAGAAGTGGCACCGGCCGTGGCTGGACCATGCCACAGGTAGGACACACACAAGACTGTGTGAAGTGGTTTCTCTGATCATCTCTATGATCTGTATGTGGTGAAGTGAAGGAGGTTGTGATGTGTGATCTCTCCCTGCTCACAGTGCTGCACTCAGGAGAGTACTACCTGTTTGAATCCGACAGTGAGGATGAAGAGGAGCTGCAGTCGGAGGAGCAGAAGCCTCAGAAAATGACGGCCTTCCAGGTACGTCTGGACCCGTTCCTACAGGACTCATAACTAGAGTAAAGTCAATAAATAAATACATTTCATATAACATTTGCCTTTTAGATCCTCCCTCCTCCATCCTCTCTCCATATTGTTATTCTCATTACTCTTCATCATTATCATTAGTATAGTATTGTTGTTGATATTAATATTACTATTGTTACGTCACTCTTCTTTTCTCTTTTTTAAATTTTTTTTTTATTTTTTATTTGTTTTTGTCCCCCCCCCTCATGTCTATTATGAACTATTTATCTAGTTTATTTCCCTTTTACCTAATTGAAGTATTACCATTATTATTATCATTACTGTTACCAACCTGCATGGATATCACATGTGCGCACACACACATGCACTCACACGCACACACACATAATAACACAAATATTGTTGTTTGTTTCACAATTTGTTCTTGTTATCTTTGTCACATTTTGTTTTTGTCCACTGTACTGTCCAAAAAAAAAAAAAAAAAAAAAGGACGCTCATATTGATGTATTTGTCATCCATCCATCCATCCATCTATATATATATTAGGGGTGTAACGGTATACACTGTATGTATTCGTCCCGTGCCGTCACGGTTCGGTGCACACAGTCACACGACGAATACGTCTGAGGGAGTGAATATTAAAAAAAAAAAAAGTGCTCACTCCAATCTAGGTAGCGGTAATGAGCCTCGAAGCATCACCAAAGCAACTGGCATCGAGCCCAAATTAACTGTGTAAACCAACATTGATGTTAGTTTCTTGTGTGTTTGTTTTTTATAATAGTTGCCAGACGTCAAGTGCAAGTGTTTTCCCTCTAGAATTAATGAATGGTATTATAACACTCCTAATGCACTTGTTTTATTTTATATTCTTTTTTTTTTTTTTTTTTTACTTTTGTAACACAAGACAGAATTTAGTTTTATATTCAATAGTGTCTGTTGTACCGAAACCGTACCGAACCGTGACCCCTGAACCGAGGTACGTACCAAACCGTGACTTTTGTGTACCGTTACACCCCTAATAAATACTATATATATAGATGGCTATATATGGATGGCTATGGATACTATATATATATGGATGGATATATGGATATATGGATATATATGGCCACTATTTTCTCATAATCCAGGTGTCAAATCATAACTTTTAACAATGTAGAGGAAGAGATTGAGACACTTTTACACTATGAAAAATGACAAGAAATACATATTCTAGCAAAAATATAAGGCTACCACCCCAAGAGCATTTAGAAAAACTATTCTTTTTTTAAAACTATATCTTTACGGCTTTTTTGCCTTTAATGGAAAGTACAGTCGAGAAAGAGACAGGAAATGTGGAGGCAGAGAGGGGGAATGATACGAATGATAGTGACAGCAGACTGTTGGCAGAACTTTTGGTTCACCATTAATCATAAAGTCTTTGCTAATACACTGTGTTTAATGCCGAATTTGTCACATTACATATTAGAAACTTCCTTATAGTCACGACATATGTAAGTTAATTGGTGTTGTGCGCTGCACTACATACATACAGATTGTGTATTGTGTTGTGTGTCTCCTCAGCTGGCGTACCAGGCCTGGGTCACCAACGTGAAGACAGCGCTCAGAGATCGTCAGAAACGGCAGCGACACGTGAAGAGGAGCGAGAGAAAAGAAAAGACAGAGAAAGAGAAGGAGAGGGAGGGAGGAGTGGATTCACAACAAGAGGCTCTCGCTTTATTAGGTCAGATTCCCTTACGTCTGTTTCCCTGAAGCTAAGACACAATAACAGAGTAAACTAGAGGTACCTGTATACTCAGGGCCTGTCCCAATATGCACACTCGCTCACACTTACACACTTGGGCACTTGGCGTGTGCGTTCATAGGTTTAGTGTCAGTGCGCAAGTGTGTCCCATTTCTCCAACGACCGAAAGTGCAGCGTGTTGATTTGCACTTTACCCACACTTAAGGTAAGACCGCATCCCAGCGGTATTTGGCCCAGTATAAATCCCACAATGCACCACAACGCAGCCACAAGCCTGTTTAGGAAATGTGATTGAATTAATCTCAATAAAATGAAATGAACTTTCTATCTCATAATTATGACTTTTAATGTCATATTTTATATTCATCATGCTCTGTTCATGTTTTTATTTTATGTTTTTCGTTTTTCTTGTTTGTCTTATTTACTTACGGAGTTGGACTACACATTTATGATTTGAATCTTGCGCATAGAGACACTTTAGGAGGAGATGAGACTGTGATCCAGCAGCACTGTTGATTAAAACTGTTGCTGTGCTGTGTGTGTGTGTGTGTGTGTGTGTGTGTGTGTGTGTGTGTGTGTGTGTGTGTGTGTGTGTGTGTGTGTGTGTGTGTGTGTGTGTGTGTGTGTGTGTGTGTGTGTGTCGTAGTTGTGCTAGTGTGCGCAATGGCACAGGCTACACTTGTCAAGTGTGTCCCGTTTGCTTTTAAATCTCCCCCCACACACTTGGCCACTTAATCCATGCTGCACACTATACGCAAATATACGTTCCGCCGTAACCAAGCGCACTGAGCCAAGTGTGGAGACATGGGACAGGGCCTCAGTGTTGTGTAGGTGACCTTCCCTTCAATCTGTCTTTCAACCTGTGAGGCTCTCCCTCTCTCTAGCAAACTTAATTGAATGGTCATTGAATTAGTGACCACGGTGTGGGGTCTGAGACACCTGTGGAGAGAACTATTACATTTGAGCAGCAGGTGTTTGTCAGTATGTGGACAGATGTTTGTCACTGCAACAGCCTCACAACCTGCAAGATACACTCAGCACAACGTCACAGACATGTAGCTCAGATCAAACTGAAGACTGAGGTCAAAGAAGGATGTGGTCCACCGTCCCACCCCCGTGTGCTGAGCCCTCCTGCAATAACTACTGAGTTGACATGTTGAGTCACGGCTGCTGTGATCCCAGTCACTAACTACAGATACATGCAAGTCAATGTTAATTAAAAAACATCTCTAAAGTGAGGCTGTTTCTCTCTCAGAGCAACACAGAGAGACTAATGCATGCTTTTATAACTAGCAGGCTGGACTACTGCAACGCTCTCCTCTCTGGTCTACCCAAGAATGCAGTAAACAAGCTGCAATTGATTCAAAACTCTGCAGCACGAGTCCTCACTCAGACCAGAAGGAGAGCACACGTCACGCCAATTTTAAAGTCTTTACACTGGCTGCCTGTTAGTTTCCGTATTGATTTTAAAGTTCTCTTATTAGTTTTTAAAGCACTCCATGGATTTACTGTATGAACCAGGAAGGCCCCTCAGATCCTCTGGCTCCTCTCTTTGAACTGTCCCTCAGAGCAGAACCAAAACATTTGGTGATGCTGCTTTCAGCCACTTTGCCCCAAAGCTGTGGAACAGCCTGCCGGAGGATCTGAGAGGAGTTACAAACATTGACACTTTTAAACGTAGGCTAAAAACCCATCTTTTTAATCTGGTTTTTATGCTATAGTCTCATAGTGATTTTATTCTATTTTACAGTTTTATGCTCTTTCTTATTGTTATCTTTCTCCTACTTCTATCCTGCATTTTATTCTGTTCTATTTTATAAAATTTTATTGTTGTTAAAAGTTGTTAATTTATCTATTTTCTATTGCTATATTTTATTTTATTGTTGTTTTTAATCTTCGTTTTAGTCTCCATGCTTTTTCTTGTTTTACCTCCTGTATATATATTATTCAATCAAAATGTGAAGCACTTTGAACGGCATCTATTTGCTCTGAAAGGTGCTATATAAATAAAATTTGATTGATTGATTTATTGAATGTAATGTCAGCTGAGATGCTTTTTTTCTTTGTCTGTGTGTGTGTGTGTGTGTGTAGATTGTAGCGACAATGACGTGTTTGAGGACCCTGTCATCCAGGAGGAGGAGGAGGTTGAGGAGGAGGAGGAAGAGGAAGAGCAGTCTGGTAGGTTCATACTGCTTCTTCACAAAGTAGAAAGAACAAAGTCGGGGGGAAAAAGTATTCTTAAAAAATAGATCATAGTTGATTTTTTTCACTGTGTTGTACATTGGATGAGCTCAGTGTCTCTGATGAAAGTGCAGGTGTCAGACTGACTGAGCCAGTGAAGGAAAAAAAAAAAAGAACTTTCAGCTACAAGACTGCACCAACACTCTGATAAATAATGATCATGTGCTGCTGATATGTGAACATGTGTAATTTCTCACAAAATATTGTATTGTACTCACCAATAATAAATACTGAATTCTTCTACTTATTGTATTATTAAGTGTTACCGTTATTTTTTTATAGTGTTACCAAAATAACATTCCTTGCCAGGATTTGTGGCCGTCTTGAATCTTTCCATAGGCTTACAGTATGTGTTTTATCCAAAGAGTAAAACCCAAGAATGGTTTGTGCTAAGTTTAGTCTTAAAAGATGTCCCTGAATCATCTGCAGCTCTCTGCTGCACTGCTACGGAGCGCATGACAGTAAACTCTAGCTTGTACCGACCTGTCTCCCTCTATAAAGCCAGATAACACTGTAGGTCTCATCAGGGCCGTTGCATAGGGGAGAAAGGTGATGACAATTCTAGGGGCCCACAGCCCAGTAGGGCCCACAAAACCCCACAGGAAACTGATTTAAAAAAAAACAAACTAAATTCCTCTTATACACAGTCAATCAAAAAAGTGTCGATGAAAAGTCAGGGGGTGGGGGCCCACTTCAGTATTTTTTCAGGGGGCCCAGAATTCCTAGCAACGGCCCTGGGTCTCATGATGAAGTCAGAAGGCCTGTCTTTCTGTTTCTGATAGAAGTGTGATAGTATTATCTCCTTTCTGTACACACATTTGGAAACTGTCCCCTTGGTCAAAATTCTCAAAATCTTTTACTGTATCTCCTGCCCCCTCCTCACCCTGCACCCTCCACCCAACCATCTGTCTGTGTGTGTGTGTGTGTGTGTGTGTGTGTGTGTGTGTGTGTGTGTGTGTGTGTGTGTGTGTGTGTGTGTGCGTGCGTGCGTGCGTGCGTGCGTGCGTGCGTGCGTGCGTGCGTGCGTGCGTGCGTGTCTGTGTGTGTGTGTGTGTGTGTGTGTGTGTGTGTGTGTGTGTGTGCATGTGTGTGTGTGTGTGTGTGTGCTGCAGGTCATGGTGAGATGGTTCAGAGGATCTTGGACATCCTGCGGTTCCTCTGGGCCATAGTTTTGGCCATGGTGGACGGACTGACCCAGTGGCTCAACCTGCTGACCAAACAGTACAGAGAGACCTCCACCGTCCTGTGCAATGAACGCTACTCCATCATACACAAGATACAGCAGGTAACAACAATAACACACACATTCTCTCTCTGTGTGTGTCTCTCTCTCTCTAACCTCGGCCCATCTCCCTCTGATTGGCTGCAGCATACAGCAGCAGACTCCATAGACGACCAGTTGTCTCAGGGCAGTGAGAGTCCCACGCTGGAGACGTGTTTGGATGAGACAGACGCAGAAAACTCCACCAGATACAGGTTAGTGTTGGTCTTCTGTTAAACAGCAGGTGATTTACTGAAATATAGAGATGAACAATATTTTACTTTTTATTTTACCGTTGCTTCTCCACATATATGCATCGTTTAGCCAATGTCGTCTTTACGGGGGGACACTGCAGGTGAATAGATTAAAAATTAAACAGATATCACCATGAAACTTTTTTATCACTTACATTAAGACAAATATTTTTGTATTACAAGTTTTGTCAAATTTTATGTTTAAATATGTAAATGAGGCCCTATCTAATGAAATATGCGCTAAGTTGCATACATTTCGAGAACTGATCTGAACAATGGATAAAGCCCCTTTCAAAATTCTTATTTCATTTTGTTGATTTATTAGAGTCCGAAGTCTTTACAGAGGGGATTTTAGATATCTCTTTTTATACTGTCACCAGCCCTTAAAAGTCAAATTTCGCCCTGTTTTTAGGAATAAAATGTTGTATAAATCAGGCTTTGAATGATATATCAACAATCCCCTCTATAAAAACCTTCAGAATATAGACAGGAATAAAACTGGAAGGTTTGGTGTCTCTACTGCTGAAGTGGAGATTTCAGGTTCAGAGTCTGAGGAAAAACTAATTTTGAGTAAACTGTCTTTAAAGACTTGTACTGTAAAATTCCATGGATTGTTAATGTCAATCGTACTTTTACGATTGGTTGCGGATACGGAGAAAATTAATTTATGGAGCCTAGGTCATTGTTCAGGAGAGAGAGAGCTCTACAATGATACCTGACATGACATGGGTCAGACAACACAGCACAGTATGTCACAGTAGCTGTTAACTTTTGGTGAATTTAGGAGAAATCTACCAACAAGAGACAAAATGAAGTAAAATAACCACCTTAATGTGGATGTTCTACCATTTCTTTTGACCTTTCTGAGAGAATACATGTTAAGGAAGAAAAATAGCCCAAAATCTCAAAATTGATCAGTGCATGAAAAAACTGTGCTTTTGCCTGTGGTGTCTTGCCTTAATAAGCAGATATAAAGCAGAAGTCAGGTGAATGTTTGTGTTAATATAAGTCTTAAATAGTTGTATCTTCCGACAGCAATCACTTCTATAGAGTGTTTGGTCTGAAACACGGGTCTGTCAGTCACTCTGCTCTGCTCTGAGCCCAGGAGAAAACTTTCCTTGTATCCTACAACCTTTATCCAATGAGGAGAGAGAACGGCATAAAGGGGCAGTCCTCTCTGTGTGTGCAGCCAAGGGATGCGCCTGAATGTGGTGACGTAGGGACGAGGGCGGGGACTGCTAACTCCATCTGCTGACAGGAAGTTAGACAAAACCACCGGATCGCTACTTCTGCTTTAAAGTCTTGCTCTAGATTCTGTACAAAAATCACATCTTCACTTCCAGTGTCTCAGTCTTCACATCTGTCGTGTGTCTGAATCTGTCCGTCAGCTGCCTGGAGGTGGAGAGCCGAGGCCGGAGCACCCCCAGACCGAGGCTCAACAGCACTGGGAACCTCTTGAGTCCTGAACCCTTACCCAGCGGCATGGAGCTGGTGCTAGAGCCGCCCAAACAACACAGACACTCCAGAACAGCCAGCGAGCTGCTGGGAGAAAGGTAGATACTGACGACCGACAGTAATCCACAGTTTCAACACTTTCTCCGTGCTTTGTAATCTAGCAGTCTCAAAGCGTGATGGATAAATCCAGCTGGTTGTGACTGTAACGTCCGTCCCTGCAGGCAGTTCTTCATCGAGGAGCTGGAGCAGAGCAGAGACTTCTACACCAACCAGAACCGTCTGCTGAAGCTGCTGTTTGCCTTGTACAACCTGCTGGCAGCAAACTCCGAGCTGGTCTGCTACTTCATCATCGTGTTGAACAACGTGGTCAGTGCCTCGGTGATATCACTGGTCCTCCCCATCCTGGTGTTCCTATGGGCCATGCTGGCTGTTCCACGACCAACCAAGAAGTTCTGGATGACTGCTATCGTCTACACAGAGGTATGAGCATTTACACACACACACTTTTCATACACCATGCTGTTTTTGAGGTACATAACCTGTGATTCTCACATACTGTATGTAATACATAACCCTATGGATAAGAACAATATACAAACACACTTTTACTAACTTTCGCCTATCCTTTAAAGCGCCCAGTATACACAAGAAGGGTTTGCTGATGTTATCAAAGACAACAAATAGACAACTTTAAAACACATACATGTGGGATGTTAATCTTCTCAGTGGCTATTAAAATTCTAATTTCTAATTTTATGCTACAAGATGTTCTACATGCAAAAAATGACATGAGAAAGCTGTGCACCAGATCTATGATCAGTTACAAGAAATATTCTTGGTAAATGCACAGCATTTATATACAGCTTTTTTTTTGTCTTAAAGCCCCAGTATGTAACTTATAAGTCATTTGTCTTTTTATTAGCAAAAATCAAATCTGTCTTTCATAAATCCGTATTTCACTGAAGGTGAATCACAGCCGCATACAAATGAAAGCTTTCTGGTTCCTTAGAATGAGTTGTTACAAGTCGTTACAAATACATAAGTGGGCGACGCACCGAACCGAGGCGGCCATGTTGCATCGCCATTTTTTACGTTGAGTGGCAGCGTGACCGTAGGTAACCATAGAAACTGAGCGGAGCTGTGGGCTCGGCCTGTTAAAACTGTCACCACTGTGTAGTGTGAGGAAGAGGAGGCACTGGTGTTGCATTCAGGTGCAGTCAGGCAGACGGCCGTCGGCAAACCAACCGGATGTCATTTTACTCCACCAGAGAAAGACGGTAAAACAATACCACATCACCATGACAACATGTTGTCAGGCCTGTATTGTTTTGCCTCGTGCTGGCGGACCACTTGTTTACATAGAGGCTTGTTTATCCTGTTACATGCAGCGTCTGTTGTCTGTCTGACGTCTGCCCCATTTCACGTGAATGCAACATCAAGAATACGTTCATCTCGTACATACATCTCACAGGACCACAATGGAAACAAGCCTTTTGGCTTTATTGTGTTTTAATCCTTTTGAACACTTGTTTAACGTTGTTCAATAAAGTTTTCAATTCAATTCAATTCAATACGTTACGATATGCAACCACACCGCTAGATGCAAATTGAATTCCTACATATACCTTTAATGAACACTTAAAACGCTTTGCAAAATGGGGCAAAATGTGTGCTAAGGTGACCTCTTAAGTGGCGAGGACGTGCTGTATGTGCCCCCTTTCTTTTCGCCCCTGCCCTTCAAAAAGTCTGTTCACGCCACTGCTTACTGTACAATTGTTGAGTAGCCCCTCCACCCCTCTACCAGGTGATCCATCCTTTCAGCCCTCTGACTGTCTGTCCTACTCTGTCTCTTTCCAGGTGATGGTGGTGGTAAAGTACCTTTTCCAGTTCGGGTTCTTTCCCTGGAACAGTGCGTATGAGATGACTCTAAACGAAGACAAGCCTTTCTTCCCACCTCGCATCCTGGGCCTGGAGAAGACTGACAACTACATCAGATATGATCTTCTTCAGCTGCTGGCTCTGTTCTTCCACAGATCACTGCTCATGGTCAGTTGGTATTCATAGTGATGCTTACACACAGCAAGCAAAAACATGTTAAACTTGTATGAAATCATAATTTTCACCTTTCACTTTTCAAACTTGCACTAAATTTCAACATTTTAGTCAACCGGCCTCTGTTATGCAGTTCATTCAAACTGCACAAGGATAGGCTAATTGTGGCAGGTGTTTTCTACTGCCACATAGCTAGCATTAACAAGACTGTTGACTAACCAGGCTAGAAGAAAACATTACAGTTCATTGATTGCTTCATTAACAGCTGTCACTACTGTTCTTCAGCTGTCGTTAGCAGGCTAACCAGCTAGCTATCTTGTTATATTTTGATACCAAGTCACTTGATTGTCAACTCTCAGTTTGCATTCACTACTTTCACATTATAACCTCTTGTCTTGTAAACGCAGCGATTTGAGCTGTGTTTCTACACTGTTTCCCATAAAGCTGGAATGATTTTATTTTTCAGGCACATGCCTCTTTTTATTCCTATTATAAAGGTTATTTATGGTTCAATTTTTTACAGTGATATGTTTGGTAGAGATTGATAAATAAAGTTTTCAGAAGATAAAACATTATATTATACACTTTATATTAAGAATAAATCACATTGTCACAATAATTTCATGAGAAGAGAAAAAAAAATTTTTTATTACAACTTAATGGGCAACAGTATATTAGGAAGACATGTAAAGAAACACCTGTTAATGTTAAAATTAGCTTTGTAGCAAAAG
Source organism: Trachurus japonicus (assembly GCF_045865225.1). Lineage (NCBI taxonomy): Eukaryota > Metazoa > Chordata > Actinopteri > Carangiformes > Carangidae > Trachurus > Trachurus japonicus. Next base: position 29,356,908 of record NC_140921.1, on the reverse strand, counting down.
CCTAGCTCCTTCAATTAATTACCCATAAGTAGTATTTTAGGAAAGTCTCACTGAAGTATTCCACTTCAGACAGCATAACTTGAGTTTTGCTTTACACATTTGTACTTTTTCCAGCGTTATGGTCTGTGGGACCATGAGGGCCCGCTTGAGGAGCAGAGCCCCTCACCTGAAAGTTGTAAGGATGAAGGAAAAGCTCAAGAGGGAGATGATGATGGAAATACAGAGGAAGGAGGAGGAGGAGAGCAGGAGGAGGAGGAGAAGAAGGGAAAAGTCAGCTCAACATCCACCCTGGACAACCTGGAAATAACAGAACTGGACCAGCTTGAAAAGGTTAGTTTCTATCAGTTATTGTCCTATCAATGACAACTTTTAAAGAACCGACCTCTGTGATGACATCATGCAATGGTTCACAGAATAATGTTCATCTATACAGATTTTGATTCCTATTTGTTTTTCCAATACAGGGTAATGGGGACAATGTTGACCAAAGTGCCAGTTCTGCTGCTGCTACCCCACAATCCCCCACAGCCACATCAACACCTATGGGCTCAAAAGATGGACAGGATGCATTGGATCCTGCCAGCAGTCTGAAGGAAGAGAAACTGGAGGGAGACAAAGAGCAGGTGGTGGAGGAGGTCCCCAAGAAAAGCAGCATCCGCTTCCGGAGGAAATCTAAACAGCCCAAAAAACGCCGTAGCAAAGGTTTGTGTTCATATGTGGACTGAGATGGTCCAGGTGTGGATCTTAATCTAATCCTGGTGGAGGACACAACCATACATGGTGCTAATTCTGTTTGAATCCCCCCTTGGTTGTAGATTCAGCTGTTTCAGAGGAGTCCACAGCTGAGACCACAGACCCCAGTAAAGAACCAGGGAAGAAGAAGCAGAAAGGCCGGAGGAGGGAGGCAGCCAGTCGGAGGCTGATCGCTGTGGGACACAAGATAAAACAAGTCTGCATCTCTGGGTGAGCAGGGTGGAGATGCAGGGATGTGATTCAAGATTCAAGTATGCAGTATCTGCATACTGAGAAAGGCACAAAAGATTGCTTTTAATCAGTGCAGTGTATTAAAAAAAATAGTCGCAATTAACTCAATGGGCCCTAGTTTGGTGGCGCAGCGCAGGTGGCGCAAGGTAGCGCAGCCGGTCTAATGCAAGTTTCGACCAGCGCAGCCGAGCGCAAAGTCAGATTGGGAGATTGGCAGATCGCGCTGCGCTGAGATAGGCGTGGCCGCGCAGCAGGGGGAGGCGTCACAGATTCAGCTTGGTGCAGTGGAAGTTTTGTGCGAAAATGTCCCGCCGAGGTTGCGCTGAAAGCTCGCCACCTCCAACCAGGTCTACTCTCAGCGCAGGGCGGAGCGCAGCAGGTGCAGTGGAAGTTTGGCTGACTGACCTGCAGTGCACACACGTCACCAAGACCTCACAGGCAGATCTCCACAGTTCCAGACACATTTCAATGCAATAAATATCCACAATAACCACTATTTAATGCAACTAACGGAATCAACACGTGAATTTATATCTATATAGATTGTCCCGTCACATCTGACGTCAGATCAAAGCAGAGATCAAAGGCTGTCGGCAGCATAATGGAAACTCCACCTGAATTAACACAGCAGGGACAAACTGGCACTGAAAAGCAGCTGTGGATGTCCCAACAGCAGGACTGAGGGTGGAGGATGACTGCATTTTGCTGCCGTGTTGAGATACGCACTGTGCAGTTGTGATGATCCGCTTTATTTATTTATTTACTTATTAATTTATTAGAGGGCGACCACGTCGTCACGCAGCCGTAACGAAAAACAAAACACAAATCATCATCTCTCTTAGCCCACCACAACAGCCTCGGTATCAGATAGTCAGTATATAGCCTACTACAGTATACTCAGCATCTCATCACAGAGAAAAAAGAGAGGAGGACAGAGAGAGAGAGAGAGAGAGCATCCTATTAGTTTATTAGTTGTTGTTTTTTACACTGGGCAGCGGTTCTCAGTGTATCAGATCAAACCTGATTAAGGATATTAGTATTATTATTAGGATATTAGTATTATTATTAGTTATTATATTCAGCCACTCTGAGCTCGGACCTCCGGACCAAAACAGCTGTTTCCTCCTGGGAGAGGTTCGGCCACTGGCGTCGCTGTCTCCTCCGTCCATGTCAAAGTATAAAAAATGACAAACTTGCAGCGCGCATCGCCCGCGGCGCAGTTAAAGGTGAGGAGAGGAGCTCCTTTGATTGGTGAAGATCTGAATCGGCCTTTCTCTCCTTCCCCTGTCTCCTCCCCCTTTGCTGTTTGCGCCGGTAGGAGGGACGAGGGGCGGGCTTGCGCTGGCCTGAGTCGGACTGCGCTGCCCACCAAACTTGCAAAATGGACCTGGACACGCCTCGTTGGCGTGGCGAAGCTGCGCTGAGCTTAGACTTCGCTTGGTCTAGGAAACTAGGGCCCAATAAGTTAAAATCTATTGTCATCTAAACTCAAATCATTTAAAAACTGTAACAACTGTTCAACATAAGCAATTTCTAAAACGGAACTTCTAACAAACATTCACACACAATCAAGATCATTATCAACAGTGCTCTCAAGTGCAGTGTCATTTACATTAAAGGGATAGTTCAACATTTTGGCAAATTGGCCCATTGCCATAATCCCAATAGTCATAGCAGTAGCTTCGTTACCTTTAATTGTCGGTGTAAACTATTTTTAGAACGGCGGAGCAGAGCCGCGAGCTGCTCAGAGCTACGCTACAGAGGCTAATGGGATTTCTTGGTTTCCCTCATCAAACTCATCAAATACACAATCCAACAACTCCACAACTCATAACGTTTGTAACGTAATGTTTATTTGATGAGTTTGATGAGGGAAACCAAGAAATCCCATTAAAGCAGATAACAGCGGCACGGCCGTTTCGGCTAATGCTGTGTTCAAGGCAGGCTTTTGAAACCTCCGTAGCGTAGCTCTGAGCAGCTCGCGGCTCTGCTCTGCTGTTCTAAAAATAGCTTGCACCGACAATTAAGGTAACGAACCTATTGCTATGACTATAGGGATTATGGCAATGGGCCAATTTTCCAAAATGTTGAACTATCCCTTTAAGGTCTGAATCACTTGACAGGTAAATAACTAACCACAGTTACCTTCTAAACACATTTATCTAAATATTTCACAGGGTACTGGCGACATAATGGAAAAGAATTGCAAAAATGCTTTAGTTGCAGTTCTACAGTCTAACAGTGAGAGTGGATTAATAAATGTTGTTTCTCTCTGCAGTGTTCAGAGTGTTTACAAACCGGCTCAGGGTTTCTTCGGGGACATCCTCCACGCTGAGTATCGAGCTGCCACTGACGTCTACGCTCTCATGTTCCTGACTGACGTCATCGACTTCATCATCGTCATCTTTGGCTTCTGGGCCTTTGGGGTGAGAGATGGATGGAAGTTGTGTTTACATGCTGCAATGCTTATTCACAGTAGAGTATAACTTTGACCTGTGTTTAAATCATCATCAGTTAATCAGTTAATCAAAGATAGGAATCCATTTATAGTAGTGTATTTATCATTTATATTTAAACTGAAGTAAAATAAAAAAAAACAATCTCTTCTGACCTCTCTCCTGCAGAAACACAGTGCAGCAGCTGATATAGCCTCCACCCTGTCTGAGGACCAGGTTCCCGAGGCCTTCCTGGTGATGCTGCTCATCCAGTTCAGCACCATGATCATTGACAGAGCCTTGTATCTACGCAAGGCTGTCTTGGGAAAACTCATCTTCCAGGTTTGGTCCCCTTATTCAGTCTATCAGAGGTCATTCATCGATCTGTATGGTTCAGTGTATTGGAGGAGGAGGAGGAGGAGGAGGAGGAGGAGGAGGAGGAGGAGGAGGCCTGGCATTGTGTTTTCTTATTCACTTTCACAAACTATATCAGACAGTGTACAATGGATTTTCAGGAAAGTGAATAAGAATTACTTTTAGATGTACCTCCTGAAAAGTTTCAAATGTAACTGAATCATAAATGGAGAACTGATCAGGAGAAGACTAGGATAAATGTTTTCTTGATCTTCATATTATGAGCTTCTCTATTGTCTGTGAAGGTTCATGACACCATGAAATCCTGAAACACCTTGGAGGAGCTCTAAGGTGGTCCAACCATCTCCAAGGCGTTTGGACCCCCTCCAAACACCTTGGAGGTGGTCCTGAGACCTTTGTCCCCACCTTGGGTTAAATACCTGGATGTGTCACACCTTTTGTGGTGTGAAAAAGCCTCTTGGATCAGAGGCGATATATCTTCAAGATCCAAAAGAAGTCCAGTTGCCTTCAACATCAGCACTCAGTGTAGTGAGCTTCTCTGTTTACTTACATCCCCCTCTCCTTCCCTCCAGGTGATCCTTGTGTTTGGGATCCACCTGTGGATGTTCTTCATCCTCCCTGCTGTCACTGAAAGGTAAAGTTCACTTGTGTCTTGATAAAATGATACAGTAGAAGAATATCAGTCTTCTGGTCTGTGAAGTCTTCTGAATGTTGCTGAAGATGAGACTGAAAAGCTTTAATCCTCCTCTCCTCCCTTTTCTCCCTTTAGGAAGTTCAATCAGAACTTTGTGGCCCAGCTCTGGTACTTTGTCAAGTGCATTTACTTCGGCCTCTCAGCCTATCAGATCCGCTCTGGATATCCCACTCGTATCCTTGGCAACTTCCTCACCAAGAAATACAACCACCTCAACCTGTTTCTCTTCCAAGGGTATGGATCTGCAGCTATCAGTGCTGTTTAGTAGAACATCTCATGTTTGAGTTTCCATTTCAGTACATATTTTTATGTGTTATTGGTGTGTGTGTGTGTGTGTGTGTGTGTGTGTGTGTGTGTGTGTGCGTGTGTGTGTGCAGGTTCCGTCTGGTGCCATTCCTGGTGGAGCTGCGAGCAGTGATGGACTGGGTTTGGACGGACACAACCCTGTCTCTGTCAAACTGGATGTGTGTGGAGGACATTTATGCCAACATCTTCATCATTAAATGCAGCCGTGAGACAGAGAAGGTGAGTGAGACTGTGTGACGTCAGAGAAGAGCTGATACCTTATTCTGGGGGAAAAGCAGCAACTCCCCAGAAAGAGTTAGTGGTAACAACAGGAAGACAAAAACATTAGTAATTAGTTATAATGTCCAAAAAGAAAAAAAATCGACATCGGCACAAATTAACATAATCTGCTTGATTACTTAAAGGGATATGCCAACATTTTTTTTTTTTGTGTCTTGCCTCACTCCCGAGTCCATGACCAGCAGGTAGACACCTTCCTTTCCACTATGTGTGCTTTACATACAGAAAACCATGACGATAGAATTTGTGCTTTTACTTTGAAATAGGAAGCTAACCTACCCTGGATGTAGCTAGCTTGAACCAAAATAAAGCATCTTTGCTTGAACCCTCCGTTTTGACTGATCTGGTCCTGTTAGCGGCATTTGACCGCTCAAGATGCCTTACCGGAGAGTTTTGTCAGCTCTGAGACGAAGATCGGCCCGCCGGTTTCCGTTTAGAGTTGCTGAAGAGTTTCTCTGATGACTTTAGGTGGAGGCAGGCTAACACTACCCATACACTTCCAGTGTTTGAGCTAAGATAATTAGCGGTGCACCAGCTCTGCCCGTATCTCCCTTGTTACTGCACGCACAGTGGAAAGGATGGTGTCTATCTGCTGGTCATGGACTCAGGAGTGAGGCAAGACACGAAAAGAAAATGTTGGCATATCCCTTTAAGTTGTCAGTGTGAAGACTTGTGATATGTCACTTTGAGGCTTAGGGAATTCTCAGAGTCGGTGGTTTTCTCATGTGCATCTTTATAATATTTATTGACCAGAAGGTTGACTGTGGTAGGAACGTTGCCATTACATACAGCAAATGTGAGTCTCTTGATTGTGCTATACTGTTCTGAGCATGATAGAATAGAAAATAAATAGAATAGAAAAAATACTTTATTAATACCTAAGAGGGAAATTCAGATCATCCAGCAGCTTACATAACAATGATATGATAAATGTTATAAAGTGATATAAAAAGTAAACGTGTATAACCTATGATGCACACAAGCGTCACACACTCCACACTTCAGAGCACATTGCACAGTGTTTGGAAATTGGCTCTTCTCAATGGAAGGCTCATCCAGAAGAAGGTCACCACTTTGGGATAGAGTAGTCCTCATCCTGGAGCTGATTGCTGGTTACCATCAGCTCTGTCACTTGTCCTCAGTCTGCATACTCAATGTACTGAAATGTAGGAGCCTGCTTCAGCTTCCAACCATGTCCGTAGTGGTTTCACCTTTCCACAGCATCTGCAGGTTAAGCTGATCCCTATGCTCAAGAAACATCCACTAAAAATGCTACATTTGACATGAACTTTTCATCTTCTAGATGCTGCTGCTCTATTCTTGCTCATTCTACTGAAACATTTGCCTTATCCAGTGTCACACAGAAGATGTCTAATGTTTCTCCTCAGCCAGCACATGTCATTCTGTAGCAGCAGGCAGACATCATGCATTGTGTCTTATGATTCAGTAACAATGTTCCAGAGGAGGTGATGATGCATGATGAAATTAGTTAACTTTCTCAAATGACAATGAATGCATCAATCAAACTATTTAACATAGACCACATCAGGGCTACATCTGTCAGTGTCCTGGTCAGTTGTTACAGAAAAGGAATATGACTGATAGCTTTGATACTAACTCCCTGCAGAGCGTGGCCCTTGCAGACAGGGACCTGTTGCAGAGAAGCAACGACACCATCCATCAACCTGTCAGTAGCCTGATCTTTCAAAACTGTGACCATAACCTCTTTGTAAACCTGTGTATCAGAGAATGGCCTGTTATACCGTGCAAGCACCCAAGACACACTTGTCACTTTGTGTTGAGCTGTTAGACCTCACACTAGGATCCTGCCGCTGTCACTGCTTCAATTTCACACTTTCATGCCTCTGTCTGGAGCAGAAAGGCCACTGTGAAGGTGCTATGATTCGTCTCATGGTGCCTGTCTAATATTTTGTCCTTGCAAACAGCAACAGCGTCGCTGTGGATAAGACACGCTGACTTTCCATTCATGAAACCAGAGCAGATCAACGTATAGTTATCTTTTCTTTGTTAAACTTCTTGAGTTTAGACCCAGAAGGATGGGAAAGGTCATGACTCTATATCGCCATGCTAACTATTGAGATTTTTTGTTAGCAATATTTTTGTTGAAGTGTACTTTAATTTCGTTTTTTACAGTGTATTATACCCCTTTCCCACTGGCCAAAAAACCCGTTTAAACCCGCTAACAATCGGCTTTTGGCGGGTCGACGCGGGTCAAACGACTCGGCAAGCGACGCGGGTTAAAATCGGCTTTAATCGGCTCGGCTCCGATCGGCTTGCAGTGGGAACGCCAGACCCGCGTCAACCCGCTAATTTATGTGATGACAATGAACGTTACATGACGCCACGTCATCGCGCCGGTCGCGTCTCTTATCACGTACCAAAACAAAGCTCTGCTCTCATTCCAGACTGGGATGAAAACATCAAAGAACACTGACCAAAAACAATTGAAAAAAAAGAAGCAACAGTCTGTTTATCTGGTGTTGTGCCACGGATGTCCGTCACGGCCGCGGCAGACTCGCTGTCCTCCGTGGTCCTGGTGCTCCAGGTCAGCCAGACGCCTCGTCTGCCTCAGCGGACGGACACTCCACGGCGGGCGGCTGTATGACATTGTGTGTTTCTTGCACCGCGGATGAGAGCGGGGCGACTGGACTATGCTCTGTCTGATCCCCCAGCGGGGGGGCAGACTCGGCTCATTTTGGTCAATGGGAAAGGGGCCAAATGCCGATTGTTAGCGGGTCGACCCGCGTTTAAAAAACCTGCGTCGACCCGCTAATTTTAGTGGGAAAACGGCTTTAGATTCTATCACCATCAGCTCTTATAGATTGATTGACATTTCCTTTCCAGAATTGGCGGCCATCTTGAATTTTCAAGTGGATCACCACTTAAACACCTAAACTGAGTCGCAAGAAAGAAAATACTGAGCAATGTAGAAAAAAAAAAAAAAACTTTTTAAAAATATCCCTACAATGAAACATTTTTTGTCTCCTCAGAAATACCCTCAGCCTAAAGGACAGAAGAAGAAGAAGATAGTGAAATACGGCATGGGTGGACTCATCATCTTCTTCTTGATTTGTATCATCTGGTTTCCCCTGCTCTTCATCTCACTGGTCAGATCAGTGGTGGGCGTGGTCAACCACCCCATTGATGTCACAGTCACAGTCAAGCTGGGAGGATATGAGGTAATAAACATATTCTGAAGCTATATTTTCTAGTTCTAAGCAAAAATACAGTGTGCGAGAGCAGTGAAATTAAAAAAAAAAAGTATAAAAACAAAAAGTGACATCTGTAAAATTTGTAATGAAGAATTTATAACAAATTCACTGCAACATGATAATTATTCCAATATCTTTAGATAATGGATGTCAGTCTCAAGATAGAAATGTGGTATTTATTCTATTATCTCAAGATAACAGACAGTGATAACAGATCATTCCTCCAAATATTGGTCATTATTCCATAATCTTGACATGCAGCTAAATTATTTCGATGTAACAGGAAAATAGAAAGTATTTGCAATCACAGAGTTTCTCAGAGAGTATCCACCTTTTTCCGAACGTCAAAAACGTAAGCCAGTTTTGCTCTTATGGTGGAATTTTATGTTTATGTTTCCATGGTAGTCGCGGTAAATACATGGATTTTTTTCTTTTTTCAATGAAAATCTGTAAAACGCATGGATCATCACACCAGCTTTTAACAGTGGATATCACACAAATTGACATCCGTGTTAAAAGCCAGCGTTAATAGATCCATGCGTTTACCGCAACTATGACAACGACTGAAAACCATGGAAACCTAACATACAATTCCACCAAAACCGGCTTCTGGTTTTGACCGTAGATCACGTTTGGAAACTTGTGGATAGTGATGACAAATGTAATATTCACACAAATATAAAAGCCAAATGACATAGCTGGTACAGTGTGTATAATCCTTTGTGCTTCTGTGTGTGTATCCAGCCCCTGTTCACCATGAGTGTGCAGCAGCAGTCCATCAAGCCCTTCACACAGCCTGAATATGACCAGCTCACCAAGAAGTTTGGAGACAATGCTGTGAGTACTGATGTCACTTGACTTCTCTACAGTATCTGCCTGAATGTGCTGATCATCTCTGCCTCCCCTGCTGTTAGTGTTGGAATGTAAAACAGAAACCTTTGGAAAAAAGCTCAGCAACAACATCAGCAGTATTACAAGATATTAACATGGCAGCTTAGTTATTTGAACACAACATCTGAACATTGCAACTATTTGTCTTGAGAGTTTGATATTTGTTAATGAGACAATTTATCAAAGGAGAAGTTCAGTGGCGTAGCTGGGCTGTATTCCACATGGGTTTTGAGGTCCAAGGGGCCCGCGTGCGCAGCGAGCCACATTGCACACACAAATAGAGGACAGAACCCCCCCCCCCAAAAAAAAAAAATTAAATCATATTTTAGATGAGTGTCCTTCAGAATGATGCTGCTAAAGCTCAAAACCTCTATCAAATGATTGTACAATGTATGAACATTATCTCTGCAGTGGTTGATTCTGATAAAGTGTGCTGTTACTGTTGTAACGAATGTGAGCTGGAAAGAGAGCTACTTTTCAAGTGACCAAGTCAAAATGATCAACCAACATTATTAATGATTCACGTTTATTTATATAGCCTAGTATATGAACATACATAACACTTCATATACAATATGTCGGTGTAGCCTACCTTTCATAACTGCATGAATCCATATGGCACAATAAATGTCCATACATTTTTGGTCATCCAGTCGTTTGTCGGACTATGCGGGGGGTTAATAGCGCTGCAGCTGCATTTGCCGTGCGCCCCTGTCTGTATGTGAACCTGTGTCTATGTACGGGCAGAGATGAGAGATAGTGTTTTTTTAATAATCATGCTAGCGTTTCACCATCTCTCATCTCCGCCAGTCAGCCTCTCAACCTGCCGCCTCTCTCGCGTGCGCACCGCACGTAAACACACGTTTTTTTTTTCTGTGTTAATTAGTGGGAAACACTGATCAAGCTGTGCGTACGCACACCTCTCCGCAGTATTCCATTGATAAATCACACCGGACCCAAGAATGGTGCGGACATGAACACACCTCATATTCCACCCCCAGAATGCCTCAGCACAACCATATATGGTCAGCACGTGCATAATTAAGTAGCCATGTGCTCTGTGGAGGCAACAAAGTAACAACAAAGACAACGGGTGGAGAGCTGATTCACCAGGAATGATGCTTCGGCGGACCTGCCCTCGCTTTTGAGGTCGGTTATGAGAAAAATGCCTGCTGTCCAGACAACTGTGTTTTTTTAAATATACTTTTTTTTTTGTTCTTCATCACGCGATCGACCCAATCGTAATGAGCACCCCTGGTCTATGGGATTTACCCATAAAACAAACTTTTCACGGCAAAACAGCAAAGGTAAGAGGAAATGTACAACCATGTTTTGGTCAAGCAGTGTCTGTGTGTGCTGGACTTTGCTGGTTGTTGGCTTCTCCCTCTGCCGTGCTGCTGCTAGCTGCTGTGTTAGCCGCGGTTGCTAACGTTAATCTTTGTAGCCCTTTCATATGAGCGGTAGCTGTGTACTGTTTTGCATAATGCACAGTAGTATACGAGCCAGAAATGTGGCGACTGGGTCCACACAGAGGTGCTTCATGAAGTTTGATGTTTAGTTGTTTATTTGAGTAGTGTTTGGGCTGTGTTTGGGTCATAGAAACATGGTTTTTACACGTTGTAGCCCAGCTTCTGCTGTTTAATTTGATGTAATAGACGCATGGATCAGCTCAAATTGGGAGGGGCCGCGCCCGCTCGTATCCCCCCTTAATATGCAACATAATGCAGTGACCCAGTCTGATGTTACACTCTGTGCTACCTGCCGCTGCGACAGAAGGCAGCCGCGGTCAACCGCGTCCCGAACCTCCCTATGACCAGCCCGCCCCTGATTTAATCCAAAAAAAAAAAAAAAAAATCCTCGGCAGTGTGTGTGTGTGGGGGGGCGCAGGATTTCACCACAAGAGGGCCCATGGGTTTACAAAACCCACCAACCCTACGTCATCTACGCCACTGGAGAAGTTAGTTTCAGCCTGTCTCTTACTTCAGTTAGGTTGTAGCCAGAGTTGAAGGATGGCCTCACTGTGCAAATGATCTGATGGAAGATGAGCCTGTCTCTCTTCTCCCTGTGATCTCCTCTCAGCATCATGAGTGCTGCTGGCAACAGCTGACATTATGAATTAACTGGAACAGTCAGTCAGATCAGCAGGTGTCATTAACAAAGATACTCAGACTCTATAAAACTGCTAACAGTGTAATCAAATTAAAAATATGTCAAATGTGACTGGCTTGTATGGAGACTAGGCTCTCTCCTGCAGCAGACAGTTGAGCTGCAGCAGCAGGAAGTGTCCACATGTCATTGCATGTCATTGCATCATAGAACTGTCCCTTTAACCATCACTGCTGTATGTCTCTGATAAAAAAATACCATTTGTTATTCATTCATGTCTTAGTCTTATTTCATGCACTTGCAGCCATGTTCTTCTGTCGAGTGTGTAGTGTGTTTGTGTGTCAGTAGTGGGGTTTCCATCCACCTATTCTTATTCGCATTTTAAAATTTGCAAAAAAGAAAAACGCCAGAAATTCAAACAGGTTTCACAAATAAATGATGACCGACGCTGTTCACACCGTAGTATACAGTATACAAGTTTCCCAGAATGCAGCAGCATATACAGCTGTAAAACAGGCGAAAAGCTGTTTTATTTCCAGCTGTAGCGCTGTTGTTATTACGTCACTTTATTAAAGCCCCAGTATGTAACTCATTTGGCTTTTTATTAGCAAAAATCAAATACTGCTTTCATAAATACGTATTTCACTGAAGTGGAATCACAGCTGCATACAAATGAAAGCTTTCTGGTTCCTTAGAATGAGTTGTTACAAGTCGTTACAAATACCGTCCTTTGGATGGAGGCACTGGTGTTGCATTCAGGTGCAGTCAGGCAGACGGCTGTCGGCAAACCAACCAGATGTCATTTTACTTGACGAGAGAAAGGTAAACAATACCACATCACCATGACAACATGTTGTCAGGCCTGTATTGTTTTGCCTCGTGCTGGCGGACCACTTGTTTACATAGACGCTTGTTTATCCTGTTACATGCAGCGTCTGTTGTCTGTCTGACGTCTGCCCCATTTCACCTGAATGCAACATCAAGAATGCGTTCAGATCTGCAACCGCACCGCTAGATGGGGGGAATTCCTACATATTATACCTTTAAGGTTTAATATTTTTTAATGCGAGAAAATAACTGTTTAGATCCCCAATGTGCAGTTAGTTTATCCAAATGACGGCTGTTAAGAAGTTTGCTTCAATTTCTTTTGGAGAAGTGAAGCTCCACCTGTGTGAGCAGCGTCTGGTCATCACCGGTCATCAGCTGGTCGTCATCCCAGGGGAGAAAACGATCGCTAATTAACATACCCGCAGGTCTTCTCCCAATAATCGCAAAACAATAACGAATGGAAACGGGCATAAATTCGCATTTTCTTTTTGCGCATTTTGACAAAATTCGCTCAAAAATTCCGATACATTTGGACGGAAACCTGACGTGTGTCACCAACCATTCTATCCTTTTTCATCTGTGTCCATGTGTGTGTATGTACCTGTAGGTAGCCATGCAGTTCATCACACTCTACAGTTACGATGACATCGTGACGGCCATGATTGAAGGCAGTTCAGGATCAGTGTGGAGGATCAGCCCCCCCAGCAGACAGGAAGTCATTAAAGAACTACTGGGGAGTCCGGTTGACCTAACGTTACGTCTGGCCTGGACTTTCCAGAGGTAAAAACTCCAACAGACTATTCAACAATCATGAGCTGGTGTGTATACAAAGTAGCAGTGAACTGTTGAAGCTGACTGTGATGTGTCTCTCCTCTGTGTGACAGGGACCTGGGGAAAGGAGGGACAGTGGAACACACCTTTGATAAACACTCTATAGACCTGGAACCAGGGAACCCAGTCAGAGCCGAGCTGGCCTCACTGCTGGTCGGCAATCGCACCGAACCTGTGTAGGTTTTCTCTCTTTCTCTCTCTAGGTTTTGTGTTTTATTTAACATATATTCAGCAGCTGTACCATAAAGATGTCATCATGTTTCTTTCTCAGGCATGTTCCCAATATGTTCCCCAACTACATTCGTGCCCCCAACGGAGCTGAAGCCAAACCTGTCAGTCAGCTGTATGAAGGTCAGAGGTCATTTCGTTACTTTTCAGTGCATGATGATTCAAAACGAACAGAATCATTTCCAGGATCAGACTAGATGGTCATGGAGGGAGCAACCAGAGATGTCGACTCGTGGCTTGACTTGACAAAAACTAAAAGACTTGAGACTCGACTTTGACTTGACTTGAGAAATTATGACTTGAATGACTTGGGTGTTGTTCATTTCATGTTTTCAGTTTGAATACACAATTTACATTTAATATCTAATATTACTTCATTTGAGCGCAGGCTGAGAATGGATCACTACCCTGTCAATCAGTCATACCCATGTTTGATTCCATGCATGCTACTGAATATCAGTAATTACAATGCAAATCCAATTAATTGTCACACTTTTTAAACAGGTTTCAATAAATTGGCCGATGATGTTAACTGACAGTTACTAATATTTTGTATTTTCACTTTATTAAGATCAGTTTCTGCAGGTAAAATTGCAATAATATGGTGACTTGACCTGAATTTGACTTGACATAACCACTTGACTTTACTTGACATGGTGAGAAAAAATGACTTGAGACTTACTTGAGACTTGCACATGTGTGACTTGGTCCCATCTCAACATGAGTTTCCATTCTAAGTGTAGGTAGGAGTCTGGAGTATCTACTTGTTTACTTACTACTTATAATTGCTGGTAAGGCTAGTGAGCCAGCTTTTTTGTGGATGTCCCAAAATGAAAGAGGAGACATCATCTCCTCATCTGCAGCCTGACCACTGTCAGTGTCAGATTGGATATCAGCAGTTGTATGTGTCAGTACATTACCATCTCCCAGTGTCTGTTCTAACACAGCTGACTGTTTGTCTTGTAGGTGATGAAGATGGTTACATGAATATAACCCTGTCCCTGATGAGCGACAGGTCGCTGAACGACAGTAGAAACCAGGAGTGGTGGGACATTGCCATCGCGGGCTGCGCCTCCTCATGTGAGGTTCTGCCCATGATTATATTCAATGACAAAGTCAGTCCACCGAGCCTGGGCTTCCTGGCTGGATACGGGTGAGGAACGCACTTAATGAAGCACCAATACGGATGGATGTATGATACTGTCTTCACTGATACTGATGGTGAACCGTCTCCCTCCAGGATCATGGGTCTGTATGTGTCCGTGGTCTTGGTCATTGGAAAGTTTGTCCGTGGCTTCTTCAGTGAGATCTCCCACTCCATCATGTTTGAGGAGCTGCCCTGTGTCGACCGCATCCTCAAGCTCTGCACGGACATCTTTCTGGTTAGTTTGTGGCTGGTGTATGCATATGAACACACACACACACACACACACACACACACACACACACACACATACTGTATACCATACATACTGTGCATTTACAGCACTCATGAGCATTTACATGTCGCAGACCGAGTAAAATCAATGTTCCAAGTATCAGTGTTGGGGCTCGTTACTCAAAAAAGTAATATATTACATATTACATATTACTCTCAAAAATAGTAATGCCTTACATTACTTTATTACTCCCTAGAGAAAGTAACTAGTTATATTACTAGTTATATTACTTGTTACATTTTTTTCTCTAAAATTGCATTCAAGAAGCTGCATCACGGAAAGTAAATAAACTGGAGCGGTCATTGTTTTCGATGGATCAGCTGTGTTTACCGTTTCCTGTGTCATAGTCCTGATGGTTAGACAGATGAATTAGTCCTCTAACACATCCGTGGGTCAGTTTGACATGTCAGAGTTTCTCAGAAGAGGAGCAAGTCAGGTTTAAGTGTTGGGAGTCACTGTCGGGATGCGAGTAACAGCTGTGATCTCGTCCCTCTGCACTTTAACACTGAGCCTGTCGCTCTGCCGGTGCCGCGGTCACACTGCGTGTGCTGATAAAGACACACAACGTAACGTACGGGTTGTCGAGCCCTTCTGACCTCAGTTTGTTATGAAACTACATGTTTTACCCAGTTTCTCTGTGTCCACCGCTCCTTCACCACGTTGAAAAGAGCTAGCAGCAGCATGTTTGTCTTGTTGACGCTTCCATTTTTTTCACATCTGTCCTTGCGGGTGCTGGCTGCCGGCTGGCGACCAATCGGTGATGGTAAATGATACCTCGTGCCAAACCCCAACCAATCACTGACCCATTCACGCCCCCCTCCCCACGCCTTCTGTTCTGTGTGATGTCTGTGTGGTGAAGTTGCTACTAGCAATGTAACGCAAGTAACGAGCTTGGAAAACTGTAATATGATTACTATTTTCAGAGGAGTAATACCTTACACTACTCGTTACTGATAAAAGTAATCTGATTACAGTAACGCGTTACTTTGTAGTGCGTTACACCCAACACTGCCAAGTATGAATAAAGTTTGAAAAAAAGAATTCATTTTGAAATAGTCAGAGGTAAGATATTCACTGTCTGAACTGTTATATAATATATGATATATAATATAGCCTATATCATAAAACAAAACAAAAACAAAGGAAACAAAAGTAGCTCCGGTGTAGTTCATATCAAAATCAGCAGTGACCATGACCAAGAAAAGAGAAGAACAAAAGAAAAGAAAAAAACAACAACAGATTATAGCTGCTGCGCAGCGATGGGTCGGGTCCGGGCTACTTTTGGGCAAATTTAGGCAATTCTGAGCAACAAACAGGAGAATAGGAAGACAAGACAGTTGACCTTATAATGTCCAATTTGCATCAGTTGAGGATTGAACCCACAACCTCGGGAACCAAAGACCGTTGTCTATCGCACTGAGCTAATTGACAAGTGGCATTCAAGAGTGGCTTCACAAATTGAGTAAGCCATTCACTGTCGTGTAGGCAGATTTGAAACCACAGTAAAAAGAAAAATCAGTTTTTGAGGTAAAATAATGATATGTATTTGTCAAACATCTACTATGAATCTAAGATGTTAGGAGCCTTTGCACATGGTCCAGTCCAAGCTATTTGGATTTTTTAATTTAGAGGCTTGCTGTGATGCCACCATTAGGACCATTGTCTTGTGTTTCGTGTTGAGGACAACTGAGATTTTGATCTGTCGTCATCATCATCATCATCGCCCTTGCTGGGTCTCGAACCCACAACCTCTGACACCAAGAACCAGCTCTTAACTCGCTGAGCTAATTGGCTGGTAGTGAGACCTGCTGTGTAGCTTCATTTATCGACTCAGGGAGTCAATGCCCAGGCAGCTGTTGTCAAGGCAGATTTCAAAAAGTCAGAAATTCTATTATCTAAACAAAAATCTGTTAATACATAAATTGCATTTAGACAGCAAAACAGCTTGAGGACATCTGACATTTTGATCTGTCATCATCATCATCACCCTTGCTGGGTCGTGAACTCACAATCTCTGACACAAAGAACCAGCTCCTAACTCGCTGAGCTAATTAGCTGGTAGTCGGACCTGCTGTGTAGCTTCATTTATCCACTCAGGTGAGTCAATGCCCGGGCAGCTGTTGTGATGAAATGGTCAAAATTTCAGATATTGAGTCATCTAAACAAAAATCTGATAATGCATCTTGACAGCATGGAAATGTTGGTGATTTGTTTTTAATGATAAATGTTTTGCTTCATAAGAGAAAATATGATGTTTATAAATTCCACTCTCACATTGGCTGCAGTTGTTCCCATGAGAGCAGAATTCAAAATGTTCTCAAAAATTCAGTTTTTGAGATAAAATTCTGATATTTGCCAAACTTCATCAACCATGACTCCAGAATATTGTCATTTTTTTTTCAGGAAGATTGAAAATGTATTTATCAAGAATTTGATGGTATATGTTTACAGTACTGTTTACAGTCAAACGTTTTCATGCACTGTAGGCCCAATTTTTGCTTAATCAAAAATCCGAGAAACAAGTTTTGTGGAGGACGGTCTGGAGATGCTCTGTAGCAAGTTTGGTGACAATTGAGCAAAAATTGTGGGAGGAGATACATTTTAAAAGTTTTACAGTTATTGAAAAAAACAGAGTGATGGACTTCATAATTTGTAATGAGTTTAAGTGGACAAAAGTTTCAGCAGTATTGAGGCTACATTGTGGTGAAGTTTCAACACTGTAGCATCTACCGTTGGTTTGGTAGGAATTTTTAAAGTTTTTAAATTTAAACGCTTATTGTGCCCCCCCTAGGAGGGGGGGGCACAATAAGCGTTGTCCTTGGAGTTGAGTGAATCTGGCATGGGGTCGGATGTTTCTGTGAAGTCTGGTGAGTTTTCACCCATGGGAAGTATGACTTCCTTGGAAGAAGAAGAAAGAAGAAGACGAAGAAGAACTAGGAATACAATAGTGTCCTGGCAGCTGCGCTGCCCGGACCCTAATTACACAGTTGCACTTGGACCCTATAGCCCTTCACCTTGTTGCCCACAACCCAAATTGCATATGGCACCTACAGAGAGGTTCCCCACCAGAATAAACAGGGAAACATCTGTTGCTCATCATACTGATATCAACCCAACATTTATTTTCTCATTCTTTTACAGATTTGTTCTTTTAATAACACTGATTTGACTCCATATACCTGAGCCAAGAAACTGAGATTATCCGTTGGTCTAGTCATCAGTTTATTTTCTCTCTTAAATAAATCCACAAACACATTTGTCTCCATGCTGTTTGCTGCCCTCTTTCCCAATTTAAACAGAGGTGTGTGTGTGTGTGTTTCAGGTGCGTGAGACAGGAGAGCTGGAGCTGGAGGAGGAACTTTACTCCAAACTGATCTTCCTCTATAGATCTCCAGAGACTATGATCAAATGGACCAGGGACATTCACAGCCGAGACCAGGACAGATACTGAGTGACTGGAAGAGAATATGTGGAGCACACTGCAAAGACGTCCAGGGGACGGCTCATGGAGGGCTTCATGAGGACTAACCCCTCTGCTGGACTCACTACAGCTGCCTGAGCACTTTCATCACACACCACCTTTACACTACAGACTATTGAAAGTGGAGCTGCAGTCCCACGGCGGGAGGGGCCGATGGCAGCTGGATGTCTACAGGATTGGATAGAATGTCCCTGGAAGGCAAAAATGAAAGGTGTTTGTTAATGATCAGAGGTTTAAAGGGGAAAACACCAAAGATATTTCATCCCTGACCTCTGTGCAGTCGCTGCACCGGTGGAGGACTACGAGGCTGAAGCCTGAACCAGCTACAGCTACAGCTGCTGCACCAGTATGAAAACCTGCCATGCTGTCAATCAGATTAAGAAATGTTTTGTTTTTCCTTCAGCCTTCATTCATTCTAGTAAAGCGTCGGGTTATATTTTTTTTTACTTGGACAGATGTTGTGAGTTTGTTCCAGGTTGGTGAGAGAGCTGTGGATCAGGCTGATGTAGCTCCTGCTTCGTTGCCTTTTGACACTTTAGTTAAGTTCAATTAATTTCAATTTAAAAAAAAAAAAGAAGAAGCTTTATTGCAGTATATGCAGCAGGGCCACACACATGCACAAACACTCATACTGTATGTCAATAAAACGACACAAGCAACGGAAACACCCTCAGTGTTTTGATTGGAATGTGTACAGGTAAAATGTAGTTAGGGGAATTAACGATGTCTTAAAGGAATTTTTTTTTTGGGGGTTAAAGTTTTGGTTCTGTTTAAAACTGTCCTCCACATTCAAAAGCCACGGGCCATTTGCACAAAGCACTTCAAGTTTTCTACTTAAGTTTGACAATCAAGATGGAGTTCTTTCAGGGAGTTAGTTAAGGTTGTTGTACAGAGTAAGTTAAGGAGGAAAATGTTTGCAATAATACAGCAGGAAAAATCTTGCATGAAGACATTTTGACTGACACAGCACAAAGTTGATCGATGGACATGGACTTCTAATTCACAGCTGCAGAAAATGCAGCGATCCAGCTCCTGACAGTCTGACAAATCATAATTTGGCTGCTGCATAGATCAAATCTATAGAGCAAATCACTTCCTCATGGGTTAAGGCAGACATCCCGTTCTTCTAATCATGGATTTTCATCTTCTTCATTTATCTCTAAACACTCAAAGGAACCTGCTAAGGTCTTCTGTGAAATGGTTTAACTGATATTAAGTGATTTCTTAAGTATAAGACTAAGAATAAAGTGCCTCACATTCTAAGAAAACCTTAGAGTTTGGTAACAGCTGGACTTCAGATGTTTTGTGCAACTGGCCTCTGGTCCTCGAGCACTCAACAAGTTCTAAGTGAATATTGGTTGAATAGTTAACGGGTTGATGGCTGGACTCATCACTCTAAAAAGATTTTGTCTGAATTTATCGTCTTTGACTCTTCTGTTAGGACCTGTTAGTCTTTCGTTTGAAGAAAACACACAGCTAAGTTATTGGATGTTGTGAAGTTGATATGACAAATATTTGTACTGTGCCAATGTTTCTGCACATGTGGAGTGTTGACGAAGAACGGCGACGCCTCCAAGGTATGAAGTCAAGCCTTAAGAAAAAAAAAAACCTCACCAGGTCGGGGGTAGAGGTTGAATGATCCTTTGTGCTATTTTTCAGAATTAATATACATATTGATACAGTATGTGAATAGAAAAAAATGACACTCTTCAATACGATGGAACAACCCAGATCTCACACCAGCAGGCGCTTTAAAGGTTGTTGTTCCAAGAGATTCAATTGTCTGTCTGGTTTGTGATCCTTTTTTTTTTGTAATTCCAAGTATGTTTGGGAATATGAACCACTAAGACACTATATAAAATGATCATGGCCTTAAAGTCTTCCTGTATTGTTTACATGTGTCAAAAGTTATATGGTGCATATTCTTAAATAAATGTCTAATATGTTAATTATCAACAGCCGCTGCTCTCTGCAGTGTGTTGAGCTGTTTTCTTACTAAACATCACACCAACACACACCATTGATCTCACACATTCCAGGACTCTGGAGGGACAACAGGGAGCCCGGCGAGGTGAAGGCACTGTGGGACCAGAGGGAGTGCTGCACGTATTCACCGGTTTGACACAGATGGAAACCATAATTGCTTCACTGATCACTAACCAATCGTTGCTCTACAAGAGTCCTAT
The DNA here is from genome assembly GCF_045865225.1 of Trachurus japonicus. Taxonomy (NCBI): domain Eukaryota; kingdom Metazoa; phylum Chordata; class Actinopteri; order Carangiformes; family Carangidae; genus Trachurus; species Trachurus japonicus. The sequence goes on along the minus strand of NC_140921.1, from coordinate 29,336,612 downwards.
AAAGGCCAAAGGTCAGACAGCAGTATCTATTTTCAAAAAATAGATGTGAATGTTGCAAGGAGAGAGTAGCGGGAGGGAAAGGCAGAGGAAAAGAGAAGACATGAGACCAGCTCTGATTAGGGCTGCACAACTGATCATATCATCAACCATGGGCTATGAGGTAATATGACCTTCAGAAATAGCAATCAACCAATGAACTCAATGACAATGACCAACCAACCAACCAACCAAAAGATCAACTGACCAACTGAACAATCACCTAACCAGCCCACTAACTGATCAATTGACCAAATCATCCACCATCTACCAATCAACACACCAATCAATTGATCAACTGACCAACCAATCAGCTGAACAGTTGACCAGCTAACCAACAGACTGATGGACCAGTAGGCCAACCTACTGTACAGGATGTCACCCGTCACCACCTCTAGATGTCGTGCTTGATCCCCGGCATCACCAGCCACAACCTCGCGCGAGATGACGATATTTAAATAACAGAAAACGCGCTCTCTGTTTGGCCTGACCATGGATGTATTATATTCTGAGACGTATATTGGGCCTGACACGCAGACAGCGGTGAGATGCAGCTCAGGTGAGTGTAGGAAGTCTACACACTTTGGTCACGCTACGGATACGGGAGGAAAAGGAGGTTTATTGGCGATATTGATGAACGACATAGAGTGAACGTCCATTCTTTTAACAGTCCATGCTGTGTCTGCAGACCCCCCTCCCATCCCCCGTCCTCTCGCTGTATTTGGTTGGACGCCGTGCGGCGTCGTAGGCTTGTAGTGACTGAACGCTACCAAGCATCAAGAAATGGCGGATACACACTTAGCAGTAAAGGCACTGGAGGGACCCACACGGAATGAACCTATAGGTTTTAATATAGGTTTGAATATGACATACATAAAATTGGCCGTTTTCATATATATGCTAATATACAGTATGGTGCATATATGCTGCATATCCACAGATAAACTGCATACAGGTTTCATATATGCGCATATATCCTCATGAGGATATATAGGATATACCCAGTATATACTGTATGTGCATATATGAAGCCTATATGCAGTTCATCTGTGCATATATGCAGCATACTGTATACCATATACTGTATTAGCATATTATGCGTATATATGAAAACGGCCAATTTTATGTATATTCAAACCTATATAAAACCTATAGGTTCTTTCCGTGTGGGGAGCCCCGAGTGCTATGCAGTGATGAGCATGAATGCCGAGGGTGTGGGGCCCCAGGTGGAGCTGCCATGAGTGCAGATCTTGGTGGTAGCAGAAAATATTCAAAGGAGAACACTGAAGGCTGAAGTGGAGAATGGTTCCATGGGTCAGTCCTGATAACTGCTGTCACGGACAGGGGGCGTGTGGAGTTGAGCCCAAATTCAACGTTGTGTTTACAAACTGCAACTAGCAACTCACTCAAATTAGCTGTCAATGTTCTTATGTATCCTCTTGCAGATCTGTTCAATCTATCATTTTCAACAAATGAATTACCTATCATCTGGAAACTGGCACGAATCACACCGCTCCATAAAGCAGGTGATGTTCTTGACTGTAATAATTACAGACCCATATCTATTATTTGTTCAATTGCAAAAATCTTTGAAAAACTGGTCCATTCTCAACTCACAGATTATCTCAAGATTAATAATATTCTATGACCCGCTCAGTCTGGCTTCAGATCCAATCATGAAAATAACAAATGACATCTTCACTGCTGCAGGCAATGGAGAAGTCACAGGTGCAATATTTATTGACCTAACCAAAGCGTTTGATTTTGTTGACCGTTATTTGTTATTAGATAAACTGTACAATATAGGTCTATCTAAGAATGCAATTTTGTGGTTTAGTGCGTTTTTCCACAATAGAAAACAATGTGTTGTATTAGATGGCAAATTTTCTGACTGTCTGATCCAGGAAAGAGGAGTGCCACATGGTTCTACCTTGGGACCCCTTCTTTTTTCTATATATGTAAATGATTTACCATCCATTTTCACGAATTCCTCTGTACAACTGTATGCCGATGACACGGTCATCTATACATCAAAATCTGACCCTCTGGAAGTGCAGGCCATCCTTCAATCTGACTTTAATAGACTCGAAGACTGGCTCTCGTGCAACAAATTACTTCTTAACAAAAATAAATCTGTCACTATGATCTTTGGTTCTAACTTGAAATTGAAATCTATATCAAGCTCACTGTCTATATCCTGTAAAGATGGCACACTTCTGCAGAAGGTCGACAAATTTAAATATCTTGGTGTATGGATGGATCCCACCTTGTCATTTAATACACATATTGAAAGTATTGTACGTAAAGTGAATTGTCGGATGAACATGTTACATAGATCCAGAAAATGTTTTACAAATCGTGTGAGAAAGAGACTGGTTGTGCAACTGATCCTTCCGTTATTTGACTATTGTGATGTTGTTTACATTTCCTTGTCTAAATGTGTTTTAGCTCCACTTAACAAAGTGTACAATAGAATCTGCAGATTTATACTGGACTGTCCTTATCATACTCATCACTGTTCAATGTACCAGTCTCTTCACTTCCCTTCTCTTCATACTCGACGACAGACACACTGGTTTCAATTTATATTTAAATGTATTTATTTTGATTACCCGCCTTATTTAAAACAGTATTTTGTACAACTTACATCTCACTATCAAACCAGGCGATCTACTTATCCTTACTTTTCAGTCCCTCACAATAGGAAATCAATAGGTACAAAAGCATTCATGTTTAAAGGTCCAAACGACTGGAACCATCTACCTGTAGTTATCAGATCATCGCAATCATTACTCTGTTTTAATCAAGTCCTATCCACCTACTTTGAAACACCCTGCTCCTGCTTTCATTAACTCTGTCAATCTAATATTTGTTCAAACTCTGGTTGCAACTTTGTGTAAGTGATTTTGTCTTGTCTGTTTTTTTGTTTGTTTGTTTGTTTGCTTGTTTGTTTTTTGTTTTGTTTTATTGTCTGTATTGTCTTGTTTCCTTTCATTGTATTGTGCTGAGTTGTGTTATGTCTTGATGTTTTTTGTGTAGGACCCCCTCGTAAACGAGTTGTTACAACTCAAGGGGCTTATCCTACTATAAATAAACAACTTCAACAACAACAAGCAAACCTACAGACTCTACCTTTAAAGCAGAGCTGACAATATTAGTTTGACAGAGAAGGAGTGCTGTGATGATTTATGGTTTATGGCAATCACACAAATCATATATGGCCTTGTAAACAGGATGTCTTGTAATGCTCTGGGAGAATTTCTTCAAATTTGATAAGGAAGTTCCAGTGATCATTTGTAATAGCTTCATCAGGTTGTTACTCTGTGTCATGCTCTGCACCATGCAGGTGTGTGTCTGCATGTCGTAGTTGCGTCGTCTTGAGTTTTCTGTGAGACACTCTGTTCCTCTCAGCCTGTGTCTCCCATGTCAACGAAGAGAGTGTAAAGCAGCTTCTTAAGATCAATAAATCATTTCCACATTAATTTTAAGATGTTGTTTTAATTACCATCAATAAAGAACACAACTGCCAAGAGGATTAGCAGCCTCCTCGCTGCATTTTACATCAAGTGCCATCAGGCTGGATTTGGCAAGAAATGAAACAACCTGTTTTAGGCCCAAACCTTAAAGAACAGTGAATTTAACGAGAACACGGTCATAATTGAAAGAAACTCTGGCTCTAATGGAAACTGATCCTGATATCTAGTCAGTTACTGATCTTCCATGAGGCTGAGGTAAAGAAACACTGTCAGACGTCCACACTTTATGTTTTAGATGTAGGGTTGTGTGAGGTCGTCATGATGAATACATTAAATACATTCTGCACAGTGTGCTCCGGGCCAACCAGGAGTTGTTGTTATTGTGCTGCTTTCTGATTGGCTCAGCTGACCTGTGGCTGTGATGTAATGCAGTGTGTGCTGTGGGTTCAAAGGGCAAGACACTGCAGGCAAAAACAATGTTTTTTCATGCACTGATCAATTTTGAGATTTTGGGCTGTTTTGGTTCCACAACAAAATACACATTAAGGTGTTTTTCTTTTTGTCTTCTTTCTCCTAAATTCACCAAAAGTTTGCAATCTAGCTCAGCATACTGTGCCCTGCCGTGCCTGTTGTCTGACCCATGTCATGTCAGGTATCGTTGTAAACCTCTCTCTCCTACCATCGGCTTCAAAAACGGTCATTTCCTTTGTATCAGCAACAAATTGCGAAGGTAGAATTAATAGCAGTCTGTGGAGTTTTACAATACAGATTTTAAAAGCCGATTTTACGAAATGAGTTTCTTCCTTATACTCATGCATAATGAACCAGAAATCTCCACTTCAGTAGCACCAGACCTTCCAGTTTTATTCCTTTCTATATTCTGAAGGTTTTTACAGAGGGGTTTGTTGATACTGTATATCATTCACAGCTCGATTTATAGAACATTTTACTCCAAAAAACATGGCAAAAAGTGATTTTTTTTTTTTAGGGCTGGTGGGGTTTGTTTTCGTTTTTTTCCTCCTCATTTATGGAGTAATAAAAAGAAATATCCAAAATCCCTTCTGTAAAAACTTCTGACTCTAATATGTTGACAAAATGAAACAAGAATTTTGAAATGGGCTTTATCCAATATTCAGATTCCTGTTCCAGAAAAGTATACAAACTAGTACATATTTAATTAGATAATGCCTCATCTGCATATTTAAACATACAATTTGACAACATTTATGATACAAAAAATAATTGTCTTAATGTAAGTTATAACATTTGGAAGTTTCATGGTGATATCGTTTCTTAACTCTGTTCACCTGTTTCCACAGGAAGATAAGCTGTAAATATTCTAATAAAAGGATTTTGGATTGTTTCAGTGGCTGGAGGAATAACACATTTTTCCTGGGGGGCTATGTGGGGAGCTATGTGATACTACTGTATGCATGCCCACATGTATTACATACTAGCTCTGCTAGTCTGCCAGTGCCCCCCAATCTATTCATGAGTACCTCAGACAACCTCGCATCAAAAACCTCAACTATCCCTTTAAAGTCATTCATTCAGTCAGTCCTCCTGTCTCTGTTCTTCACACAACACAAATGATGAGTGTTTGAGCACAAACTGGAAGAGACGCGCTCTTTTTGCAGCATCACAGTGGGGTCGTCACGGTGACAGAGCACGACGCCTCACTAACACTTCCACTGAAACCTGCTCTGCTCAGTCCCACTACATCTGTCTTTTCATCTCTGCACTTTCTTAATGAGAAAACAGACCTGCTTAAACCATGTGTGCTTGTCATGCCCACAGGATTTAGTGTGTGTGTGTGCGCGCGTATGTGTGTGTACAGTATGTGTGTGTGTGGTGTGTGGTGTGGCCTCTTGAGGACAGTGAAGTTAGAAGAGACAAGTCGATGTCAGCCCTGAGGGAGGACGCCTGCTAATAGAGTTTGCTCTGTGGAGGAGAGTGCTCTAAGAATGCAATGTTGATGTGTTCAGCTCTCTCTCTCTCTCTGTGTGTGTGTGTGTGTGTGTGTGTGTGTGTGAGTGAGTGTGTTCTCTAAATTTGTTCAGCAGTGGAGAATAAACCTAAGATGGACCTACATTAGAGCTGCCAGTCTGATGGACCATTATGAGCTCTCTCTCTGTCTTTCTCTCTATCACACACACAAACACACACTGAGAGTAAATCAAGTCTGTTATGTCTCAAGTCTATTTAAATAAGAGATTGTAACCAGATCACTTGTGTGGCATTGCCTATTTTAGCTTAGTGAGTGTATTTCAGTCTCTTTTTTAATTTGTAAAATCAAGTACACACATCAATAAACAACATTATATACACGTATGATTTCAACATAAATAAACAAAAAACTAAAATTCATATTTCCCCCTTAAATATAAAAATCCAAAACAAAACAAATAGGAATGTGTAAAAGGTGTAGGCTGAAGCTTCAGCTGTCTACTCTTCTTAGATTAACAGTTTCTGTCAGCTCATTTTAGAAATTATAATGAACAAAACGTGTATATTAGACATACTGTACAGTAGGCAGTTTACACACTGGTGTTCTAATTCAGCTTTATATTTATTAATAATAGATTCAAAAACGTATAAAAATAATGTTAAAGGGACATTGTGTAGGAATTCCTCCCATCTAGCATTGCGGTTGTATATCACAAGCAACTCATATTTTTCATGCTGCATTCACGTGAAATTGGGCAGACGGACGACAGCCGCTGCACGTAACGGCATAAACAAGCCTCTATGTAAACAAGTGGTCCGTCAGCACGAGGCAAAACAATACACGTGACAATATGTTGTCATGGCGATGTGGTATTGTTGACCTGACCCACGTTTTACCGTCTTTCTCTGGACTTCTGTGACTAAAATGACATCTGGTTTGTTAGCGACGGCCGTCTGCCCGACTGCAGGTGAATGCAGCATCAGTGTAACGCTCCATTCCTCCTCACTGCGTTACCGCGGTGACTGAGCCGACAGCTCCGGTGTCTCCGCTGAGTTTCCGTGGTTACCTACCGTCACGCTGCCACTGAAGGTAAAAACATGGAGACACCACATGGCAGCAGCACCGAGCTTACCCGCTCCATGGAGATATGAATGATATGAACGGCTCATTCAGAGCTGAAAGGAACACTTCACTTTGTTGATGGGGGGGATTACTGGTTAATGAAAAACAGACTTTTGAACCAAATAATCGATTTAGAGATAGATTTAGATAACAGTAAAAGTTACACATTGTCCCTTTAAGTGTGTTAGAGTTAAGTTGTTTCCAATATTTAGTTGAAGACAGTATAGTATACTGTAGAAATGCTATATTTATTTTACATATGTAATATGCATATGAGATTTTCAAGTATGTATTATTAGTGCAGGTTTCTCCACAGCCACAGCTACCCCATCCCCATTGACAGTTACCATGGCAACCCATGCCGAGCACAGGCCCCACAGAGACGGGACGGGACGGAGCAACACCTGTCGGGGTCGTGATCCATTCACACGTGGTCAGACATGTGTTCCCATCTCTCCTCCTGGACCCGTCAGGCTGCAGCGGCTCGTCATCCCAGTCTCCTGACTCCATGGAGTCCAGCAGCTCCCAGTCCAGATCCGCTCCTGAGAGACCGGAGAACAGGTCCTCAGCTTTCTGCTAACACCACAGTTACATTCTTTCACTTGTTAACGCACTAAATTTTTAAAGCTGACACTCAGAGTAAAACCTCAACTCATGTCTCTGAGACTCTGAACACATTTTCACCTTTGCACCCAAATTGCAATCTGACATGACACTTTTTGCAGCACACTGCACACACCTCGGTGTAAAACACACAAATCTGGCATGAAGTCATTTGTTTGCCATTTGAAAACACTGCTGTTTTAAAACGCCACAACAAACTGACCAGTTGGCCAAACACATCACTGCTTAAATGTTGACTCATCATCAGGATGGACTGTAAGTAGGCCTACTATAAAAAGACACTTACATGGACAGTGGAAGCAGCAGTGATAGAGGTGTGGGTGGATCTGTAGTTGCAGGATGAAGTCAAAACACAGCTTTCAGATGATATCTTGGTTGACCACGGTGGTAACCATGGTTTTACAGAGGGTCCAGCTCAGCATCAGCCGAGTTCCTCTAAGGCGTGTAACCAGAATACCACTCACTTTCCATAAGCCAGGAGTCCTCCTCTGGTCGCATTGTTCACAGTGCTATTGTATATGATGTTCTCCGTTGCCATGCCAACCTTGGTCATACACCACACATTTTTAGAGAGTCTGTAGCTGCTGTGTCTCAATTCAGGGGCTGCATCCTTCGGAGGCGACAGCGTTGCGACAAGGCCTGTCCTGATTCAATCAAAGGCTCCACCAAATGACGCAGCGCACCTATCCTTTGTTTGCATGCTGTTACTATATTACAGTATTAGGTGGGAAGCAGAGGTGTATAAAGTACTTGAAAAAAATAACTAAGTAAAAGTACAAACACCATAACTGAAAATGACTTTGGTAAAAGTTAAAATCACTCAAAATCACTTGAGTAAAAGTCTTAAAGTAGCACACATTAGATGTACTAAAGAATCAAAAGTATCTTGTGAAAAAATATACTCAAGTATCAAGAGTAAAAGTGCTGTAAAGTACAAAGTATTTTTATAGTACGCATAAAAAGAAGCAAAACAACCAAAAATGGTTCTCCCCTTGTTCTCGTTATTTCACTTTCAGGTGAAAGATGTGGTATGATTAAACAAAACAAAATAAAAACCTGCGCAAACATGTACAGTAGAGTGTGGGAATTAAGTGTCTCGTGTCACGTGTGACTCGTGTAAAAAAAACAACTACAAATAAAGCACCTGTCTGCCTAAGAACACAACAAAGTGCCTCCTGTGGCAACGTCTTCCATGTCTCCCTCATTAACGTTACGTAACTGCAGAGGTAGCCATGTTGATCTCCACCACCCGCGCATCCCTCGCTTACCTCGAATCTTTGCTAGAGTACCGTAACCGTACGTTGTTCTTCTCATTCTTCCGGACATGGCCATTCCAGATAATCCTTTGATGTCTGAAGTCCTCTGTCATAGTTCCACTGCCAAAAAAGCCCACCATAAAGAGCCTGAAGGACTACCGGCCAGTAGCACTCACACCAATTGTTACAAAGTGCTTTGAGAAACTGGTGCGGAGGCACATTATTGCCAGCCTGCCACCGGCCCTGGACACACATCAATTTGCCTACAGAGCAAATAGATCCACGGAGGATGCTATTGCTGCAGCTCTCCATGCTGCATTGTCCCATCTGGAGCAGCGGGGGAGCTATGCAAGGTTGCTCTTCGTGGACTACTCCTCAGCCTTTAACACCATCCTCCCCCGTCGACTGGTGTCCAAGCTTACAGATCTGGGTCTTTCAACATCCATCTGCTCCTGGATCCTGGACTTCCTGTCAGGTCGCTCCCAGAGGGTGAGAGTAGGCCCCCACACTTCAACAGCTCTCAGTCTCAGCACTGGCTCCCCACAGGGCTGTGTGCTGAGCCCCCTACTCTACACCCTCTACACTTACGATTGTATCCCTGCCCACCCCAGCAATACCATCATAAAGTTTGCAGACGACACAACCGTGGTTGGACTCATCTCTGGGGGAGATGAGTCGGCCTACAGGGATGAGGTAGAGCGGCTGTGGGTGTGGTGCAGGGACAACAATCTGGTCTTCAACACCACCAAGACCAAGGAGCTGATCGTTGACTTCAGGAAGAACAAGACGGACATTCATCCACTCTACATAAATGGGGTCTGTGTGGAGAGGGCAACAACATTCAAGTTCCTGTGAGTTCAGATCACAGATAACCTGACCTGGAGCGACAACACCACAGAACTGGTGAGGAGGTCACAGCAGAGACTCTACTTCCTCAGACTCCTCAGGAAGAACTGCCTCTCCCAGAAGCTACTGTTGGCCTTCTACCACTGCTGCATCGAAAGCTTGCTGACATACTGTCTGTGTGTGTGGTATGCCGGCTGCACAGTAGCAGAGAAGGTGGCGCTTCAGCGGGTCATAACCACTGCCCAGAAGATCGTCGGCTGCACTCTCCCCACTCTGAATGAACTGTACAGCTCCCGATGCCTCACAAAGGCAAAGAAAATCCTCAAAGACACAACACACCCTGGCCACTGTCGGTTTGAGCTACTCCCCTCTGGCAGGAGATACAGGACAATTAAAGCCACCACAAACAGATTTAAGAACAGTTTTTACCCCAAAGCAGTGACTGCACTTAACACTGAGTAATGATGAGTGGTCAATGTGTGTTTTATGCTTTTTTTTTCTTTTTTTTTTTCTGAATGTTTTTATGAAATTTTGCACTGCAGGAGATGCACTTTTAATTTAGTTGTTGTGGAAATGACAATGACAATAAACGTATCTATCTATCTATCTATGATTAATTATATTTCTATTTCAATTTGTAAAGAGTAACAAGGTTGTGAACGTCAAAGTAACGGAGTAAAAGCATATTTTTTAACTTTTAGATGTAGGGAGTAAAGCAAAAGTCCTGCTTAAAAAAAACTCAAGTAAAATACAGATTGCCAAATAGTGTAACAAAGTGCATCTACTTAGTTCCACCTCTGGTGGGAAGTAACTTACAAATACTTGCCAACTTAACCGGACAAAAGATGCGTAATGTTTACATGTTTACTCTCAATTAAACATGTAATGCTAAGAAGTAACGCTAACAATGGAGACTTAAAGCAGAAGTAAGCGGAATATTTGTGTTAATCTAAGTCTTAAATAGTTGTATCTTCCGACAGCAATCACTTCTATAGAGTGTTTGGTCTGAAACACGGGTCTGTCAGTCACTCTGCTCTGCTCTGAGCCCAGGAGAAAACTTTCCTTGTATCCTACAACCTTTATCCAATGAGGAGAGAGAACGGCATAAAGGGGCAGTCCTCTCTGTGTGTACAGCCAAGGGATGCGCGTGAATGTGGTGACGTAGGGACGAGGGCGGGGACTGCTAACTCCATCTGCTGACAGGAAGTTAGCCAAAACCACCGGATCGCTTACTTCTGCTTTAATAGCCTGACGCACCAGACTACATCACTAACATGTCTAGTCTGGCAACGAGCGGTAGACCTCGGCTCAATCCAGGGGGCGGGATGAAGGCTGTCTTTCAAACTGCCTCTGCACCAATAGGGTAGTGCTACGACCAATCAGGATGACGTTAGCCTGACAAGCCAATTAAAATGTATGTCGTCATGGTGTTAAGCCCGCCCAACGACTCTCTAAACAGATAGAGCGCTGTGATTGGTCAACACAAACGGTGTTCGAGACTCAAAATGTTCCTATGGCTCGTTTCTAGACCCACCTACGGAGTGGACGCCATTAGCTTACTGAGCTGCCGGTTTCTCCCTATGGTTTCTCCTTTTTCTTCTTCTTAACTCAGCTAACAGTGAGTAAAGTGAGACCGCTTCTTTGTCATGTATGATAGTATGAAGTGTTCGGCTCAATAAAAGGGCAAGAGTGAAGTCCCAAGTGAACTATTTTTGTGGACATTACTGTTTGTTACAAGTGGCAACATTTTTTCTTTTGAGACCGAGCTGGAGGTTGTTGTTTTTTCTTCATCGTTTTTGTTGGTACGGGCAGCGGCGCGCTGCGGAGGTTCCTGCCGGCGGCTGGCGAGCGGCTCCCGTTGGTCGAGGACTTTGAGAAGGCCTACCAGTCCATCTACCCTCTGCACGGCTAAAGAAACCCGAGTTTAAGGTGGGCAAGCTGATGGAGTTCCACAGCGGCATGACGGAGGAGGCATCCGGTGGCGTCGTTGGAGCCAAGGTAGAGAGAGCTGGCGGCTGCGAGACCCCCATCCAGGGGGCGGTTAAAAAAAAAAAAAAAAGACACTTCTAAACAAGTTGTACGGCCTTTCCACTTAACATGTCTGTGCTAAGTGGTATTGTTAAGTGCAGGTATTGATAGCTGCATGTTGACTTTTGACTCAATAAAAAAAAAAAAAAAAAATTACAAAAACAGTGAGAAAATGGAAGCTAGGGTAACTAATCTTGACTTAGCAGACTCTGACCATATGTAACAGTTGTAAATGTTCCTTTAAGAACGTAAGCGTGGCGGCGCCGGGACGTCATTGAGCGTCGCGGCGCATTGTTTTGTTGAGAAGAAGATGAGTGGACGCCATTAGCTTACTGAGCTGGTTTCTCCCTATGGTTTCTCCTTTTTCTTCTTCTTAACTCAGCTAACAGTGAGTAAAGTGAGACCGCTTCTTTGTCATGTATGATAGTATGAAGTGTTCGGCTCAATAAAAGGGCAAGAGTGAAGTCCCAAGTGAACTATTTTTGTGGACATTACTGTTTTTCCTGGTCACACGACCGACTCTCACTCACGAACTGTTACAGGAGCAAATAGATTTGCTGCCGCTAGGGGGCAGATAGATTTCTCGGCTATAGAGACTTAAGGCAGTTGGAGTGGATCGAGGTCGGGCTGCGTTCAACTGAACCAGGACCACCCCGTTCGGCCATTTTTGGTAGTAGTTGAGTAGTTGAGCTGGGCTGACCTGAACGCTGCCTGTGTGAAAACACCACTTTGTCTGTTTATTAAATGCTTTGAATTCATTCCAAATTGCTTCTGAACCGTCCGTGCTGTGTTTTGGTCCATGCTGGACGGAGCCTTGCCCGGACATCTCCGTGTATCATTGATGGCAAAAATTCATTTTTACTTTAAACTTTTACTTTTAAATTACATTTCAGAGCCTGTACTTTTTTACTTTTAACAGAATTTAAAAGTAAAAAGTATCAAGTATCTGTACTTCTACTTAAAGGGACATTGTGTATGTGTCCTGTTATCTATTCACGAAAATAGATTATTTCATTCAAAAGTCTGTTTTTCATGAATCAGTAATCCCTCCCATCAACAAAGTGAAGTGTTCCTTTCAGCTCTGAATGAGCCGTTCATATCATTCATATCTCCATGGAGCGGGTAAGCTCGGTGCTGCTGCCATGTGGTGTCTCCATGTTTTTACCTTCAGTGGCAGCGTGACGGTAGGTAACCACGGACACCGGAGCTGTCGGCTCAGTCACCGCGGTAACGCAGTGAGGAGGAATGGAGCGTTACACTGATGCTGCATTCACCTGCAGTCGGGCAGACGGCCGTCGCTAACAAACCAGATGTCATTTTAGTCAGGTAACTTGGCTGTCTTTACACTGCACGGTTCAAGTGGCCCAATTCCGATTTTTTCCTCTCAAGTGGCTCAGATCGGATCTGTAACATGAACGTGTAAACGGGACAAATGCGCATGGAATCGGATATTGTCAGATCAGATTCAGGCCCCGTTATATGTGGAAATAAATCAGATACAAATGGGATATCTGCCAATGCATCTGCAGTCTAAACAGACAGATCGGATCTTCCCTGGCAATGCGCAGAGGTGGCAAGTAACGAAGTACAAATACTTTGTTACTGTACTTAAGTAGATTTTTCAGGTATCTGTACTTTTACTTGAGTATTTATTTTTCTGACGACTTTTTACTTTTACTCCCTACATTTATACGCAAAAATATGTACTTTCTACTCCTTACATTGTAAAAACAGGCTCGTTACTTTTTTTTTTTTTTGACACGACGTAAAAGCACCGGTAAAAGACGTGACGAACTAGAGGGAAAGAGGGAGAAGAGGAGGGAGGGGGGGCGGTAGAGAGAGAACCGAGTTACCAACTTGTACTGTAGCAGCGACATGGAGGCAGCAGCATGGAGGAAGGAAGCGGTGGTGGTCGGACTATCTGACCGTACAATCAGCGCAATACAGCGCATTTACCGTTTACGAGCGGCAAAGCGCAACCTGTCCATGTGCACGTGTCTGTGTGTACGTGCGCGCGCGTGTGCGTGTGTGTGCGCGTACCTGTACGTGCGGTGCGACCGCACGCGAGAGAGACGGCAGGTGGACTGACTGGCAGAGATGAGAGGTGGTGAAACGCTGTTTAAAAACTCTTATTATTATTTAGTGAGAGTCTGTGGCGGCCCACACGTTGGGAAACACTGTCTCTGGTCAGTTCAATCTGGATTATTCTGTCTTAACTTTTTTTGTTTAACAAAATTATCAAATTATGTAGGTTTCATTAACGGCAAAAATTCATTTTTACTTTTTACTTTTACTTTGAAAGTACATTTCAGAGCCTGTACTTTCTTACTTTTACTTGAGTAAAGGAGTTGAATCAGTACTTCTACTTTTACCAGAGTATTTTTTTTACACATGTATCTGTACTTCTACTTAAGTACAGAATATGAGTACTTTTGCCACCTCTGGCAATGCGTGTCATACGTCATCAATGATAATATTAATTCACGTGCTCACGCGTCTCGCTGAACCTCTGTAGCCTGTGATTGACACGTGGGGCTGAGCTGTGGTCAGCTGTAATCACTGTCACAGGCGTTACAGTGTTTCATTTTTGTGGTGTCCGCGCGTCTGTTTTTCCCCCCTCACTAGTTCTTGTTTTCATATAGCCACTACAGTAACATTCATTTCTATGCTGATCGATACGAGGGCAAGCGAGGGAGCGCGAGATAAACACCAGATTTCACGTTTTCCTACCGGCAAAAACTGAACCGAACCGATAAGAAATCAAGAGAGGAAAAACAAACATTGTATACAAATGTGTGAAGCTGTCCCAGTCCTCACTACTACGTGAGCGACGGAGGATCAAACGGTGGCACAACTGTCACTGTCACTGTCAGCTGCTCATCTCATAGCAGCTCCGCTCCACGCAGCCACTTCACTAACGTTATTTTGTAACGTTCACTTTGTAAGTGACGTGTCGGATATAAACTCTGAACACCAGACTCACCTTAGTTTAAAAATATTATTATATTATTACGTGACAATTTCCTGAAATCACTGGTTTATTTCCAGCGGGTTGTTTCATGCAGCACAGCAGGTATCAGATCTGGGTCACTTCTGATAGAATATGTAAATAGACCGTCAAAAAAATCGGATATAGGCAACAAATCGGAATTGGGCATCAAGGCCTGCAGTGTAAAGACAGCCTCACGTGTATTGTTTTGCCTCGTGCTGACGACCACTTGTTTACATAGAGGCTTGTTTATGCCGTTACGTGCAGCGGCTGTCGTCCGTCTGCCGTCTGCTCAATTTCAGGTGAATGCAGCATGAAAAATACGATTGAGTTGCTTGCGATATACAACCACAACGCTAGATGGGAGTAATTCCTACACAATGCACCTACAGAATGTTAATACTTTTGACACCTTTGGCCACCTAGCATGCTAGCTATGGAACTTTGAGGTGGCTCCGCACTGTAGCCATGGTATCCTCTGCTGGCTGCACAGCCCAAAGTGAGGAGCTGTTGGAAATGTAAAAAAGCTGCCACTTTTAAATGTTTGACATTAGGAGGTTGATTGCATTTGGACACAATCAGGAAATGCTCAAAAGGCTAGACCGTCCCATTTACCAACGGTTGATGCGGCCATCGGTGGTGCCTCCGTAGAGCTTGTGATACTGGTGGACCATGTAAATGCAGAGCAGCACAGATATATAATAGGACAATGTCAGCATCCATCATACAGACTTGGATCACTCACAATTTCTTGTACCTTCCTCCCTGCTCTCCTCCTCTCGGCCTGAGTTTGGTTGTTTTGGTGGAGCAGGGTCTCTGGTTTTTTTCCTCTCAGCTTTTCTTTTCTGCTTACTGTATTTGATGATTTTTTTTGTTCCTAGAACCGTTATGTAAGATGTACTGTGTGTTTGAGTGACTGATCGACTGACTGGTCTGATTTGTTGTGGAGAAATATAAAAGGTTTGGTAGTTGTGTTTCTGTGTGTTTCTCAGCAGAACTTAAAGGGCTTTTGATTGAGCACAACAGTGTGGAGCTGGTCAGATAAGAATAAAGTAATATAAATGGTGCGTTTGCAGTTTGCTGTAGTTTTGATTGCAGTGCTTCATTCTGCAGGATATGAGACATACACACAGTTTAGTGAGTTTTTTTTTTAGCATCTTTCTCTCAGTGATTAAATACACTTTCTGTTGGAGACCGGGCTTAAATGCAGCTGAAAATTATGTTAGGTGTTCTGAATGTTGTCTGTGTTTGTATTGTATGAAGCCTGGGCATGCTTGAGCATAATGTGAATGTGAGGCGTTTTGGTCCAAAAATGCTATTTTGAATATGACTATCAGGTTGTGTTTCTAGAGTTTAAAATTAAATGTGACACGTTCACACAATGAATGAAACTAAGCAATAACCAAAAATTGTAAACAAACAAACAGGTTTTTGTTGTTAACACTGTACTGTACGATGTGCTCCACTGCTCAGTTATGTAATCTCGTTGTCACACATGCTGTATTTAATACTGTTGGTGACAGGGTTTGTTTTGTTGTGTGTGGAGAGCTGATTGTTGGACTGAGGACTTATGAGACTGGTTGGTGGGAGACGTTACAGAGAGTGGACACACGGCACTCTGTATGTATATTTTATTTTATGTTAAAGCAGTTTATGTCACTGCTGTCCCATTGCAAGTGCACTGTGTTGATATGGGCTTGTGTGGATTAAATGGCATTAGTTTGCCCACACTGAGCTTGGTGCAGGATTAGTCCACTCACTTGAAGGCAGATTTTCTCAGTCATACTGCATCTCTCTCTTCCCCCCTCTCTCTCTATGTCCATCTCACTGTCATGTGCGCACACACACACATCAACACACAGTTCCCTCCCCCAGGAACTGTGCTCCCTCATCGACTGTATCCACAAACAGTTCTCTAAAACCACGCTTACACGAGCTGAGGCTGATGGTTCATCTTTATAAGAATTATTTTCCTGTCTTTCATCTCTGGCTGACTGAATAAGTGTGATGTAGCAGGTGATGAAGTCTGAGCAGCAGTAGCAGTTGCTGTATTTTTCTCTTTTTGGCATTACCAAAGAAAGAAGAAGAAAACATGTACTAAGATGTCACACTCATGTTTATATACACTGTTTGATACTTTGATATCTACTTTTTTGTTTAAAGGAGATACTAAATACTAAATAATCCCCAGGTGGCTGAAACACATGTCTTGACATGCTTAGGTCAAAATCCCCCAAGGATCAAACATCACAGCTTTTTTCATCCTCTCTAAACAGCCCTGTTCAGAACGGCTGGTTTCAGTGTCTGTCCCTTTAAATGCTAATGAACCACTGCTTGCCCCGCCCCTTCTACTGGTAGCAGGTAGGGGTGGGGTTATGCAAATTCAAAACCTAGTTACATCATTGTTTGACAACTGAGGGAACAGCTTGTAAAGCCACATGGATTTCAACCTGGGGAGCCTGAAAATGACTGATTTATTTGTCAATTCTCACATTTTGGGGACCGGAAGCCAAGACAAACACTGAAATATATGTTAAAAAAAAGTGATATTTCCATAATATGTCCCCTTTAAAACCTTATAAAATTACAATACCATATTAGCAAGGAATGAAAAAAATAGTTACTGTTTAAAATTGATACCGTTAGAAATTGAAAAAATTAAACAAACTATTTTCACGCATTTGATTGTCTGTTTGGACTTTGTATCATGTGGCAATTAAGTCACTATTGCAAGACAAGACACATCTGGCAACAATGTATTGTATCATCGGTGCAGTGGTTAGCACTCTTGCCTTACAGCAAGAGGATTCTGGGTTCAAACCAAGGGGGCAGTTGTCGGTCTGAGAAGTGAAGCTCACTTCCGCGTTCAGAAAACTGCAATCCCCTGGGCTTCCTCTGGGGGCTGGTGTCAGAAAGCAGCATTTACCCATAGACCCCCATGTTAAAATCGCTGACTTTACATCCTCAATAAACATGATCAAAGCCTGGTGTCAGAACGTTTTTTGGTCTCAATCGATAGTTTCTACCCCCGCACACACTCTGAGGGGTTTAACTCTACCGTTTGACCGTTATTAGGTTAAAACTCTGAGGGGTTTAACTCTACCGTTTGACCGTTATTAGGTTAAAACTCTGAGGGGTTTAACTCTACCGTTTGACCGTTGTTAGGTTAAAACTCTGAGGGGTTTAACTCTACCGTTTGACCGTTATTAGGTTAAAACTCTGAGGGGTTTAACTCTACCGTTTGACCGTTATTAGGTTAAAACTCTGAGGGGTTTAACTCTACCGTTTGACCGTTATTAGGTTAAAACTCTGGCCAATCAGGGCGCGGAAACGTTGAGTGACAGGTCCGAGCAGCTCCGTGGACAGCTGCTTCGAGGCCAGTGGGCGGGTTCTCAGCCGGCCAATCCAACATGGCGCTGTTCAGGCCGCCATATTTGAGTCACAAAAACGACTCCCCAAAACCAATGGGTGACGTCACGGACGCTACGTCCATTCTTTTTACAGTCTATGGTTCAAACCCACCGGCAACCAGTGTGGAGTTTGCCTGTTCACCGTGCATGTGGTGTACTCTTAATTGCCCGTCGGTGTAAATGGGAGTTAGCCTTGTGATTGACTGGCGACCTGGCCAGGGTGTAGCCTACCACGCCTCATGTCCTAAATCAGCTGAGATAGACTCCAGTGTTTACATCCGCACCTTTTAAAATGAGTGCTGCACCCCACCAAGCCTGTTTCTGTTTCTTGTATTGAGAGCAGTCAACTGCACATGTATAACTTGTATGAGAGTCAGGTGACTAATCAGTGTCATATTGTAACGCAGAATGTTTTTAATCAACATTTTATTACAGATTATACATTTTACTAACAATGCAGTAATTAGTCTTTCAATTGCGCATTGATTAGAAAAAACTGTTTTGGAGTAATTAAGTCGTATTCATTGAGTTGTCGGGGGATCGCAAATACAACACCATCACCAAGTGTGATATTGTTGTCTTCAACACTGTCACTGAGTGTGTGTGTGTGTGTGTGTGTTTGTGGGAGGGAGAGAGAAAGATCAATGAGAGAGAGAGAGCATATAATTGTATTTTCTTGTATAAGTAATAAGTGCACACACCTATTCATTAACATACATGTACAAACTGAGTGTGTTTCTGAACATCACATCCTCCTCTGAGCAGCTGAGAACACCTCGCTGTACATTAATAGTGCCTCCATTCTGAGATTACATGAATGCTAATGTGCATGTGTGTGTGGGGGTGTGTGTGATCGCTGAGGCTGAGGGAACAGTATGTTGACATTGATTCACCTCCTACTACCTGTACCTCACACACTCTCTCTCTCTCACACACACACACACACACACACACACACACACACACACACACACACACACATTTTACAACATGTAAGCGTGGTGAGACTGGTCAGGAGCCAGTAGGTGTGTGTCTAACAGTGTGTCCTCCTCCTGCATGTGTTTTTGGCTCTGTATCCTGTGATCCATGTGTCACAGTGTGACAGGAGAGGAGACGAGGGCCATCCACACACACACACACACACACACACACACACACACACACACATACACACGCTGGCCTGACAATAAATGAACTAATTTATTCAAACACTCTCAACCCCCTGCATCATGTCGTCCAGGTGTCCGCTCCAGATGGAAGGTCTCAGCTGGCCACCACACACACATGCACACACTGAAAAACACACCCAACAGGGTCCAGAGTTTAAGAATTATTCTGATAGTGTGCTGTGCCGTATTCGGTTCAGGATCCCCGGGAGACACAATCACAGACCGCAAGAGATAAAAGCATGAATAAGTATTCTAACGCTGAAGCATCAACAGAGGGGTAATGAGCTGGAAGTCAAGATGGTAACTCTCTTATTTAAATGAGTTCTGTAGAGATGCAGCCTCAGTGACCTTGGCTCCAGGTGAGGGGGGACAACTCTGCAAACAGAGGGATAATCTCCCGGAGGATGCTGCAACAGAACAAGTAGCTACATTTCTTCCAGATCGAGAGGCGTAGCAGCCAATAGGAGCTCAAGTTTTGCAGTTTTTATCTATTACAGGGAGACAACATATCTCTATGTAGGGAAAATAATTAGAAAATATGTTTTGATGATTTCAATGTATATCTTTGTGAATGTTACTGTCACAATCTGCCATAAAACACGTCATAGTTGGTTTGTCAAACAAAAAAGCTGCTGAGCTGAATGCACATGTACAGACAAGATAGTGACTGTGTGAGACTGTAGCCTATAAATCAAATCAAATCAAAAATCTCCTAATTTAGACTGATAGAAATTGATAGACACCCAGAGTAAAAGCAAACTGATGCTATTAGCATGATGACATCCCTAAAAATACAATGCTAACCTACAGAAATTTAGCAGGTAACATTCACCATCTTAGTTTAGCACATTAGCATGCTCATGTTTTGTAATTAGCACAAATCAAACACAAGCTACAGAATTGCATTACAAAGCTGGACATGTTTAAGTTTTGTATTGATGCTGATTATACAGACCTACAGTAGTCCAGAGTCTGAATTTCATCACAACCAAAAGTGTCATGAAATTCTCTTGGGACAAACCAGAAATTTCCAGTTTGTCAGTCACAATATTATTAAAGAGGAACTAAGCATGATTATTAGTGTTGCACCGATACCATTTTTTGGCCCCCGATACCGATTCCGATTCCCGGCTGTGCAGTATCTGCCGATACCGATACCGTTCCGATACCACACAGTTTGGAAAAAAAAATATATAAGAGCTTTTTTTCTTCTAATACTATAATCCAGTAGAACTTTTTTATTGCCTACCTGGTAAAAATGTTTAAGTAACACGTTATTTAACCTTTAAATAATGTTGAGGGTCCAATGTAACGCATTTTTACATTTAGGAACAGTAAACACACCCCAAACATTTTTCCTCTGACTTGACCAACACAATAGATTTGATACATGAAATGGTCTTTCCTGCCACTACACTAATGATTACTGTATATACATAAATAACAGTAGCATAAACTGATTGGTTGAACGCAGCCTGATGTAAACATTAATAAACTCAGTAACCAATCACACAGGCAGCTCCATGTTGTCCATGTGTGATGTTCAGGGACAGTCTGAAGACAGAGCTCTGAGGTTGAAGTCCTATAATAATGAGATGAGATGAGAGACACCTGTGACAGTGACAGGTCTACTCTGTAGCTTCGTCTTGACCACATGTCAGCTGTTCAGCTGCAGCAGAGGAAACTCCGCTGCTCTCAGCTGCACCGCAACCAGCGCTTTTTTATTTTTTTTTAATTAAGCTCCGGTAGCGGCCGCGCCGACATAACGTAGCGGGATCTCTATTTACATGTGTGCGCACCGCACACGGAGAGAGGAGGTGAAAAGAGACAACACTGTTACCTGCTGTATTGAGAGTGAGGAGTTGTCGTCACAGCTCAGAGCCCCACCCCCCTTCTCCGCCATGATGGAAGGATTCCGGTGGCAAAAGCCTTACTAGTCTATGGGCAAAACAAAATCGTCTACTCCGTAATTTACTGTTTTACAATGCCTGGAAATCACTGCTGTGTTAAAAACTGCTCCAGTGATTTACTTTCTCCTTATTCTTTCTTGTAATTTGTTGATCTGTTGGCGCAAAAAAGAGCTAGAATTTAGTCCGTCTCTGTGCTGTTCTGATGACGTTGCCCCTGGCAACCGATAGCGTCTCCTTCCATCATGGCCGACCGGACTGTAAAAAGCTCAAACCCCGCCCAGATTAGACCAAATCGGCACGTGACTCCTCACTCTCAATAGGCTGCTGGCCACAGACCAGTGTGTAACGAGTGAAAAAGCCGCCGTCACTGCAGCCTGAACGCAGCTCAAATCGACCGGTGTCTCAGCAGGCGAACAAGCTTTGATAAACACACCGGACCCGCGTCGGTTTGGCAGCTCAGTGACGGCGGCTTTTTGACTCGTTACACACTGGTCTCTGTGTGTTAGCGATGGTACAGGCTGAGGCCAGTATACAGCAGGTAACAGTGTTGTTGTCTCTTCTCACCTCCTCTCTCCCCTGTGTGCTCAGTGCGCTGCTCAGTGCGCTGCGCACACATTTAAATAGAGATCCCGCTACTTTATGTCGCTTTGCTTGTTTACATTTCACAAAAAACTCCTTGAAAAGGATTAACTGCAATTAATTGAATTGTTTACATCCTTACTTGGCTTGGCATGCACTGAACACGTGTGATCACACAGCAGTGAGTGTCGGGCGAGAGAAGACACAAGGCAGCGTTCATATCAGTAAATGGCAGCATTTTAGTGCGGTATCGGGCCCCCTACCGATACTAGTATCGGTATCGGTGCAACACTAATGATTATTCCTGTGGCTATGCTACTTTTTTTTTTTTTTACCTTAATTTAAAAGCTCCGGGTTAATTGTGATAGTTAACTACAACCCCTGGTAAAAAATTATGGAATCACCACCCTTGGAGGGTGTTTATTTAGTTGTTTAATTTTGTAGAAAAAGGATAAATCACAGACATTTTAGTGTTTTTTAAAGCCAGAAGGTTGGCATTTTGAATAAAAATTGTTTTGTGGCAAGTCTGTTATTTGCCCTTTTTCTACAAAGTTAAACAACTAAATGAGCACCCTCCAAGTGGTGATTCCATAATTTTTGCCAGGCGGGATAACTTGTGATTGGAGACTCTCTGCCTTCCACCTGGCATCTCATGGCTTCGTTAAAAACAAATGCACATGGCCAGGCGGAGGGTTAGCAAAACTGACCAGAGCTTTGCATAGTTACTCTTTAAAGTATGTCCTGCTGTTATTTATTTTGACCATTTTTGACCGGGCTTAGTCCTGAAATGTATAAGAAACAAATATTACAGATTAGACTGTTATAGAAGGAAAGGATGTCCTTCATCAGCCTGTTATTTTTCACCACTCGGAGGACTCTTGTTTTCTCATCTTTTTGATAATATTTGATGGTTGACTAATTATAGATAATATATGCTGATCAAGTTACTGAGAGAAAACAAATGACTCATATTGTCTTGGTCAGTGTGGTCATGTGGATTGGAGCAGCTTAGTTATTTTTGCAAGAAAAGATTTCACAGACATATTAATTCAGATTAGCTCATAGTGGACATGTAACATGTTTTCATAGCAAAATCTTTGTATTTCCTATAGCCAGGATTTAGGGCTCTCAGAGCATGATCTGCAGTCGGCTTCAGGAGTCTGAACAGAATATTCAGGCAGGCACATCCTCAGTTTTCCTCTGATGACACTGATCAGGCATAACATTCTGACCACCTGTCTAATATTGTGTTGGTCCCTTTTTATTAATAATAATAATGGCTTACATTTTATATAGTGCTTTTCCCAACACCCAAAGCGCTTTACAGAAACCATTATTCATTCATACCACATTCACACCAGTTTTGCTGCCAAATACACAACAAACTGTGATGCACTGTGTGTTCTGACAGCTTTCTATCACTTCTTCAGCAGTTTGAGCAACAGTATCTGGTCTGTTAGAAGGCAAGGCAAGGCAATTTTATTTGTATAGCCCGTTTTTACAAACAGTTTGTCTCAAAGGGCTTTACATGGCATCGTAACAACATCCTCTGTCCTTAGACCCTCACATCCACTGAGGAAAAACTCCATGGAAAACCCTTTTAACAGGGAAAACCAGGAGAAAGCTCAGGGTGAGCAACAGAGGAGGGATCATCACCCAGGACGGACAGACGTGCAATAGATGTTGTTACAGACGGGACCACATGGGCCATGCAGCCTTCTCTCCCCATGTGTATCAATGAGCCTGTGGCCGCTTCACCACTGTTCCTTCATTGGACCAACTTCTGATAGATCCTGACCACTGCAGACCAGGAACAGCCCACAAGAGCTGCAGCTTTTCGGATGAGAGACCCAGTCGTCCTTAACCCGGATCAAATCCTTACACTGCCCATTTTTCCTGCTTCTAACTAGAGGCGGGAAATATGGGCAAAAAAAAAATCTTGATTAATTATTTTTAATATTTCAATAACAACAATCTGACAATATCCTCTAAAATAAAATTTTACAAAAAATGCTGTAAAACTGGACATCTATGGATGGACACAGCATTTCAGAACAGCAGCTCTTGGAGACATTAAAGCAGAAGTAAGGTGAATGTTTGTGTTAATCTAAGTCTTAAATAGTTGTATCTTCTGACAGCAATCACTTCTATAGAGTGTTTGGTCTGAAACACGGGTCTGTCAGTCACTCTGCTCTGCTCTGAGCCCAGGAGAAAACTTTCCTTGTATCCTACAACCTTTATCCAATGAGGAGAGAGAACGGCATAAAGGGGCGGTCCTCTCTGTGTGTGCAGCCAAGGGATGCGCCTGAATGTGGTGACGTAGGGACGAGGACCAATAGATCCATGACGAGGGCGGGGGCTGCTAACTCCATCTGCTGACAGGAAGTTAGCCAAAACCACCGGATCGCTGACTTCTGCTTTAAATGAGTAAACATTCAGGTTCTCTGCTCTGAGCCTCAGAGACGATGTTGTGTTATGGTTTGCGTCGAGACTGCTTGTGGGAGATCATGTTATCACCACGTGACTGAATCCCGCCTGCCGATTGGCTTCTGAGGCACAAATACGGTGACTTCCCACACGGAAAGAACCTATAGGTTTTAATATAGGTTTGAATATATGTGACATATATAAAATTGGCCGTTTTTATATATACTATATTTTTATATATATGCTATCTATCTATATATATATATATATATATATATATATATATATATATATATGTAGCCTAGCATTTACCTGTATGCAGATAAAGTACAGCGCATATATCCACATGTGCGCATATATGAAACCTATATGCAGTTTATCTGTGCATATATGCACCATATATTTTTGCATATATGCGTATATATGAAAACGGCCAATTTTATGTATGTCACATACAGTATATTCAAACCTATATTAAAACCTATAGGTTCTTTCCGTGTTGGTTGCACCTCTCGTTTACCGTATATGTGCCTTCCGTTGTTTTCTTTTTTTTTCTTTAGGTACAAATACTCGATGATGTAAAATTGCACATTGTCAAAACAACATTTAGGATACTATCGTAGGCGATAAATATCATTCACCTCTACTTCTTACACATCAACTTTGAGGACAAAATGGTCTTTCCCCCCCCACTAACAGGTGCCATGATGGTGTGTTATTCACTTCACCTGTCAGTGCTCATAATGTTATGCCTGAACGGTGTATTTACCATATCAAATGTGGGCTCATATAGTCATTAAATTTAACTGAACTAAACTGAATGAAAACAAAATCTCCATTTTTGTTTTCATCCCAGGCTCTGTCCTCCATCTCTCCTTTCCGCTGTATTTCACCACCACCCCCACCCCCACCCCCACCCCCTCCTCTCTTCTCCTCCCCCACCTTCACCCCCCCTCCTCTTCCATCTCCTCTCTTCTTTCTCCTTGAGGTGACTTTGCAACAGAGCTCTTCCAAATATAGAGAAAGGAGTGTAGCATCATTACTGGAACAGCCCAGAGAGGAGAGACATTAGTGCTGTGGAGAATCCCCTGAGGCAGAGCTGCAGTCCAGAGCTGCTGAGAGGCAGAGCAGCCGCTGACTGGAGCAGTGAGCACCGTCTAACACCTCAGGAGTGTTGCACGTCACAGGCACAACCACATGAAAACACCAGGAACCTCCTTCTCTCATGTATGTTTCTCCAACAGCTGCACACACATGGATTGTACAGTACTCACACGGGGAGAGAAGATAGAAAGTCGGGTTTGATTACAGAGGCACATGGAACAAATCCAGGCTTATAGACCAATACACTTTTCTCCGCTGTTGGCTGGTTTGTTGCACTGATTAACTCAAATCAGATGATAGAGTCTTCACACACTGATGACAACAATGAAAACAACTAATGCATTTGTGTTACAGGTCAATTCACCCAAATTATCCCAGATTACACACACACAGTGCAAGCACATTTCAGATTTGGGCAAATTATTGAACCTAATCCTCAAATCTGTATCACTGGTCTTTGTTATGTATGTATTGATGTCACGATTATAGATTTTCTTGGTACAATCAGAAAAATAATCATGGTATTACAATTATCGATTTTTTTTGCATTTATTAACTTCACAAAACTATGAATGTGTAAAATCAAATATAGTCAAAATATAATTACATTAATAAGTATTTAAACAAAATATTGTAAGTATCTAATAATATAGGACCAATTATTAATCCCCCAGAAGAAGTGTTTGAAATATTATTATATTATTTAATATATTATATATTAATTATCATTGATACCAAATGCTTAAGTTTATTTTAATCGTTTTTTTTTAAAATTACTAACATTTAAATTCCTACCAATTCAATGTTACGTTAGATAAATGGACCAGTATCCGTGCATTTACCTTTATTTTGGTGAACATGGTTCCGACATAATCTTTTTTGTAAAGTGAAGGTATTTAGGAACCTTTAAGGTTAATTAATTGTGACGTTTAATACCGCGATTTGTGAAAACAAGTAATCGTGACATCCCTAGTCTGTATGGTAGCAGTAGAATCTGTGTGCTTTTTATCTACAAAAAAAACTAAGCAAATTCCGATAAAGCTGAGGGCATTCTCCCTGCATTTCAGGGCACCAGAGTATCCTGACCGTGTGTGTGTGTGTGCATGTTTGCAATAGAGAGAGAGAGAGTCTCCACTCTGTAGAAGAGGATGTTCTCTCCCACAAAAACACTCAGTGCTAAAGTAGAACAGGTAAAGCTTTAGGGAGTGAACAGGTGTGCGCATGTCTGTGTGTCTTTGTTCATGTGTGTAGCCACACATTCCACATCTGTATGTGTGTGGGTTGCGCCTGCACTTAAATTCCCTGTCTCTCATTCGGTGCACTTAGATGTACCTTTGTCTGTGTTCGCCTGTAAACACTCCGCAGAGCACAATCACCGTATGTGTGCAGATGTGTGTGCGTGCGCGCGCCTGCATCTGTGAATATAAACACGAAACCTGAACAAAACACTCGGTAATCTTCTTACTGAGGACAGGATTATTCACCCAGAGGGCAGAGAGAACTTCTTCTACACACAATCACACATGTTTAAAATCATCACTGCGGCCGAACTGCACATCAACACAGAGCTCACACACAGCATCTCCCTGCTGCTGACCTTCACACACTGTTTCATGCACAACCCTGTGACTAGCTTTGGGCTAAATGTGAAGCTGGTTCCACACTGGCCTCAGAGTAATGATGTCATGAGGTCATCGCAGCCCAAAGAAACTGTCTCCATGGTAGTCAGAATGCATCTTTGCGTCAAGCTCCCAATTGGTCACTATTAAATACATGTTTAGAAATTAATTATTAATAATTGATTATTATTATTGAACACATGATTTGTTAAATACTTTAATGAACTATGAAGTAAATTATGAAAGTTTCATAATTTGAATTTATTAATAACATTAAAAATATATATTATTGATATTTTCTAATACAAAATGCCTCTTTACAAAATTGGTTTTGGTTTTAATGTTTCCCCAAAACAATATTAAACATAATTCTTCTCTTTAGCTAGCAAGCTCTTGAGCTGCTACTAACATTAGCCTGCCAGCATAGTAGGCTATAGTCCATGTGTGCATGCTATGCATACACTGCTAACTGCTAGCTAGCGCCCTAATATCACGAAAGTAATGAATGTTTACTGTATATTGGATGAGAATTGCTATTACTGCACATATTTGGTTATGGTGTAAAATAACAGGGGAATGAGTAAGAGCATAGCATTTCAATACAACCTGATCTCACAGAAATGCGTGAAATTAGCATTTTTAACGCATTTTTGTGCTCCTGTTAGCAGAAGCAACTAAATTGCTAAGCTGCCTCCCAAACCACCTTCTGCTGTGAATAAACAAAGACACAGCAATTAAAGCTTCCTGATGCTGAATGAACACCAAGCTCACTAAAATCATCAAACTGTCTCTCGAAACTCACTGCAGTTTCCATTACGTAGAAGTACTACCTGGAATCTGGTACCCGCTAGTACTTTTTTAGTACGTGCTCGGCTGCGGTTCCAAATCAGGTTAAGTACTAAAATGTGACGTGTAAACATTGCAGACCACTGATTGGTCAGAGAGTCGTCACCAGCGGCCGCGGGTCATCTCAGAGGCAGCAGCCGGTCAACCTCCGTCGTCATCCTGGGGAGAAAACAATCTGATGAAGTTACCTGTAGCTCTCTGGAGATTTACTGCTGGCTGGTAGTATAATTACTTCTGACAGATAAATGTTGGTTTTCTACAACTGTATCAGCCACATTAGTTTGTAAAGTGAAGCTTCAGGTGTGTAGGCTACTGGACAGAACAGCAGCTCTGCCCCGGCTCTGTATGTACAGATACCACCACATTTCAATAAATAAATGTTTTAAATTGAACAGATACGTCTACATTAAATTTCATTTTATTTTATTAAGTCCTGTCACTATGACGACCGGCTACTCTAAAGGCGGTACTATCCTTTAATGGAAACGCTCTCTAGAATAGTACCTGGTACCATAGTGCCAAGTTGAGTCGAGCCGGTACCACATAGTGGAAATGAATGTATTCACACCTGGTTCATGTGGAGCAGTTGTTCCGAAACAGGGAGAGTTTAACCCCAAAAATCGGTTTGTTTGGGAACACAGCAATCGCACTCGGATGTGGGATAAATCAAGTTGGCTAAGATCGCCAAGAAGAAAGGGATGGTCTCGGCTCATTTCCATTCATTTGCAGTGAGAACGTACTGACTCGACTCAGCAACCAACACGCTGCTAATGCTCCATGGTTCTCAATGACTGGGCACGCTGGTTCGGGCTGGCCTGACGGGACGAGCTGGTTCGTGGTGAAAATACCTAGGATGAAGCGGGTTTGCTTACTTTTTTTAATTATTGGCCTTGTTCGGGTTCGAAAATATACAGAAATGACTCTGATCAGTCCAAGCCGGGCTTCAACCGCGGTTTGGACCAGGTCAGATTTTAATTTTTATGCCCCTTGAGACCTCTATTCATGTTTTTTGTTTTTCCCGGGTAACCTCCTCCTCCTTCCAGAACAGCTGGTTTGCGCATGGCATTTGTTTACAACTTTGGACCACTTGGGGCTGTAACCATGTGACCACTAACAACCCAAAAGAAAAAAATGAAAGAATTGTATCGGTTTGGCCCCTGAATCGGAACAGATCCGAATACACCCTAAGACCTTTGGAAACCCACCACATTGCTCCCTGATTGGCCTTGACAACCAGTTTTAAATACAGCGTGGATAACAAATTTAAAGTGTAACTGCCTGATTGCCTTTGATAGCAGAAGACTTGTGCAGGCCCATTGTCCATGAACAGTCATGCAGGAGGTTATTTCTGCTGTGTTTATAGTGACAGTTTCTAGTTCATCTGTAGTTTAAAATGAACATGAGTCAAGGATGAAGCAGCTTTAATGTAGTTTGAGAGCTTCCAGGAGCCTTAATAAGCTGTAATGAATCCTCTTCAACTGTTCAACCAGTCCCGTAATTCCTTCTTTGATAAGACTTAACGTAAGACACGTTAATGTAGCTATGTAAATTACTGTCACTGTCCTCTGATCCTGACCTACTCTACCTGAGGAGAGGAGTTTCTGTTGTCCAGTAAGAATGCAGTTCAGCAAGTTCAGCTTTGTGGTAACGAGGAAATGATGCTCTCTATATTTTAGGTTACATTTTCTTTTAGGCTTCAGTTTATCCTAGAGAGAGACAACAGAGCAATCTCAGTGAGGAGAGACAGTTTTCTGTGTCTCCTGCGATGAATTTCAAACACACTAATCAATCTTCTGTCAGGAAAAATCCTTTCTAGTGATCCAACTAAATCCTGATGATCAAAAGAGGTGAGGAGCAGCTTCAATGGAGCATGCAGAAAGGAATAAACATGGAGTCCTGGAATGATTTACAGGACAATACCCAACTAACAACACATCAAAGGCAGGTGTAACATCACACTACAAACACAGTGTGTTCCCACGTGCAGTGTGTGCAGAGTGTATAATGAGAGACACTGTGAAATCAAGACTTCTCTCTTCATGTGGTCTCCTGTTCAAACCTGGAGACAAACAAACCTTTTAATTCATCCAATGAAATGAGACGTCAACGAGGAGTTTACAGCCAGAGCATCACTCTCATATAAAGGTCATGTATTTGTGAAATCTGTCATTCAGGCAACTGCAGCTTTTATCTAGAGCTCACTGACTGACTCAGGCAGTCAACGTTAAATCATTTAAAAAGAGCCATTGGCTTTAACACTTTAGTCTGAAACACGATGAAATGAAGTTACCCCAGTCACCCGGAAGTCCCATAGCCACAGTGACACACATCAGATTCATAAGTGTATTAGGACCACATGCAAAGAAAAAATGAAATCTGAAAATTTTGAGATGAAAGTCATAATATTACGAAGATAGGGTTGCATTTTGATGATAAAATCAGCTGTTTCCATCCATGAATTACTGTACCTGAAGATGTCTAAAAATATTAATGTGAAGCCGGTGAAAGTGCGTTTCCATCTAAGACTCTAAATCGAATAAAAATCTGTGCATAAGACGAATCAAATTTATGTACCAAATACGTTCTTTGCATTTTTCCAATATGACGTTTCGAGTGCACAGGCTCTCAAAACGCCATGTAAATAAATCTATTTTTGCATTGGAGCTCTCTTTGGTGTTGCTAACTTTTTTCATCTTCATTTCATAAAAGATATGACATCACTGACATGTGAC
The DNA here is from genome assembly GCF_045865225.1 of Trachurus japonicus. Taxonomy (NCBI): domain Eukaryota; kingdom Metazoa; phylum Chordata; class Actinopteri; order Carangiformes; family Carangidae; genus Trachurus; species Trachurus japonicus. The sequence goes on along the minus strand of NC_140921.1, from coordinate 29,306,491 downwards.
ATAGAGTATTACTGAAACAAAATGAAACATAACAAAAAAGAAATTGCAGTTTTCTCTGGTTTCAGAATAGATTGAAATATCTGGGAAAATGTAAGAACTCATCAAATTTTAGAATATTTTCATGTAGAAAAGTTACAGAATTATAATTTAAATGCAAACCTGGACAGCTGTCTCAATTCAATTTATTCCAACAGCTTTATTGGCATGAAATTTTCAAAAAACAAATTTGCCAAAGCATCAATATTCTCAGTCTCATACAAATCACTCACTACTTCTCTGTTTTAATGGATGAGCCCACCCACTCTTAATCCTGCTGACAAAGCTCTGATTGGTTGATTGTTTCTCTGACAGCTGTTAAACTGTAGACCTGTTTGACATGTAGACTCAGAGCCACTGGTCTGCAGCCTGATCTGTTCCTTTATGCAAGATGAGCCTCTTCTCCACGCAGCAACAGTACAGTGTATCTATGACAGAGCATTTGTAGAGATGATGTAAAAACATCAAGTCAGTGTGTTTGGAGGTTTTATCCAGAGGACAGAGGGTGAAATCCCTCTCTTCTCCTAATCCAGCACGCTCGATATGTCACTGTCATTGTCTGGAATCACGGCTGTCAGGATCAGGATTATACTCAATCCGTCATGAAGGAAATGTGTGTATGTGTGTGTACATGAGCACAGGCCAAGAGGCAGTAGGTGTAATCTGGGTGCTCATTCTCTAATGCCACACTGCTTTCTATCTTTCACAGTATGGTCTTCAATCCTTCCTGCAATGCCATCATCATTATCATCATCATCATCATCATCATTATCATTGCACAGTCCAGGTGGAGGAGGAGTGAAAGGAAGATCAACACATCAGGCTCAACCTCTAGATCAGCGTATATCAACTGCTGATGCTCTCCTTCTTTCACCTCTCTGCTTTCACAATAAAAGCATCCATTTTAGAGGTCAGAGGCCGCGACCTTTGACCCAATCAGCACGTTTCAGAGGTGAAAGATCAGTCTTGTTGTTTTTAATGATAATGAAGACTTTTCTACTCATAGCAGCATTTTATTATTTCCCAGGAGCCTAATTTTCTCTTGTAGTTGAACTGATACAAATCGACAACTCACCACCACCGTCACTCTTCTTCTTTCATGACAGAGAATAGAATCAATTCATGTTTGATTTTAGAGTTAGATGTTAAGATGACTGCAAGGCTTCAAGGCATAATTGATGTTATTATAAGATTGAAGCTTTGAGGATTTGAATAGACTACACATGCAGGTTTTAATTAAAACAAATGCAACTTAAAGCATGGGTTACCTGGAACGCTACCAAGTCGTAGTTGTGACTTGAAGCTGTAACTTACGGTTTCAAAAGCCTGCCTTGAACACAGCATTAGCCGAAACGGCGTGCCGGTGATATCTGCTTTAACATTAAATTATAAAACAATCAACATTCACTGTTTAGTTGTACAATCTAACATGGCCTTTGTACAAATGCTGCATGATGAAACTGAATTTATATTGAGAAATATTTTCTAATGTCTAATATATTGTGCATCCCATATTTTGAAAACAATTCAAACTGATGTATAAAGCATGTGTGAATTACTCTGAAAACACAAATTAATATCTGATCAGTTAAATTAACTCCGGCTTTTATTGTCATGGCAGTGACTGTTTTATAGGTTCAGAAAGTCTTTGTCACCAGTGGATTTTTAATAGCATTTGCCACCCTCTCATATCCTGTTATAAGCTTTACACATATCAAACGCCAATGAAAAAAGATTTAACATTTGACTTATTGTGTATAAGATACCCAGTGTCTTCACTAAAACATTTGAAATAAGGGTTCTGTCATAAAATGTTTGCGTTAAACTCCTCCGTACGCTACATGTTAACAGTGTGAGTCTTATTTTGAAATCTAGCAGCGGAAGTGTGATGTTCAACACTCTGGGTAACTTGACGGACCTATCGACGAGCCCGTTGGATCCTCCCGTCCACTAAGTTGAGCCCCTCACAGCAGCATCTCCGCCAGCCGCTCCAGTCTCTCCCTGCCACCGCACCGCAGCTCCACCACCGGGGTTCCGTCACAACGCTCGCCGCCAGAGGAGCGCCATGGCCCGCGTGGTGGTCGACGGGATGCCGGATGCCGTCGGAGTTGGAGGAACGATGCTTAACCGGCGGAGGAGCAAAGCCCGGCGGAGAAAGCGAAAGGAGTTGTTCGCCTTCCAGATGTGCTTCGCGGGGGTAGTGCTGGGTCTGGTCGTGGGGCTCCAGTCCGTGTTGCAGAGAGCAGGTAAGAGGCTGTCCAGCCGTCTCTATAGGCTACCCCACTGTGTGACAGCATGGAGGAGGTTACAGGGTTATACTCAGAGGAAGACCTGGGTCATGAAGAACAGATTTATTCACAGAGGAAGACCAGGATCATGAAGAACAGGTTTATTCACAGAGGAAGACCAGGATCATGAAGAACAGGTTTATTCACAGAGGAAGACCAGGATAATGAAGAACAGGTTTATTGTCAGAGGAAGACTAGGATCATGAAGAACGTTTTATTGTCAGAGGAAGACCAGGATCATGAAGAACAGGTTTATTCGCAGAGGTCTTCCTCTGAGAATAAACCTGTTCCATGAAGAACATTTTTATTCTCAGAGGAAGACCAGGATCATGAAGAACAGGTCTATTCTCAGAGGAAGACCTGGGTCATGAAGAACAGGTTTATTCACAGAGGAAGACCAGGATCATGAAGAACAGGTTTATTCTCAGAGGAAGACTAGGATCATGAAGAACAGGTTTATTCTCAGAGGAAGACCAGGATCATGAAGAACAGGTTTATTCTCAGAGGAAGACTAGGATCATGAAGAACAGGTTTATTCTCAGAGGAAGACCAGGATCATGAAGAACAGGTTTATTCTCAGAGGAAGACCAGGATCATGAAGAACAGGTTTATTGTCAGAGGAAGACCAGGATCATGAAGAACATTTTTATTCTCAGAGGAAGACCAGGATCATGAAGAACATTTTTATTCTCAGAGGAAGACCAGGATCATGAAGAACAGGTCTATTCTCAGAGGAAGACCAGGATCATGAAGAACAGGTCTATTCTCAGATGAAGACCAGGGTCATGAAGAACAGGTCTATTCTCAGAGGAAGACCAGGATCATGAAGAACAGGTCTATTCTCAGAGGAAGACCAGGGTCATGAAGAACAGGTCTATTCTCAGAGGAAGACCAGGGTCATGAAGAACAGGTCTATTCTCAGAGGAAGACCAGGATCATGAAGAACAGGTCTATTCTCAGAGGAAGACCAGGGTCATGAAGAACAGGTCTATTCTCAGATGAAGACCAGCTTCATGTGGAGCTAGAGGCAGGAACAACAACAGGCTGTAGGGAAAACTTCACTGTCACTGCTTTATTTATGCTTTTCAACTCTTATTTATTTCATCTGTTCCATGGAATGTGAATCCTCTCTGCTGTGGTGATGTGCTAGAGGAGAGGTGGAGGCATCACATTATAAACACTGACTTTAAAGCAGTAAAGATCAGAGGCAGTTATACAGAACAAACAGGGAGTAGAGAAGCTGATCAGTGATCAGAGCTACCACGCTACACAGTGTGTGAGGATTATATGTCTGACTGAAGTGCAGCGTCAGAGTCAGCACACTTCTGCTGTGAACAACAACCACAGCAGCAGCAGCAGCAGCAGCAGCAGCAGCAGCAGCAGCAGCAGCAGCAGCAGCAGCAGGCCTCCCTGTAGCTCCACATCTGTAACTGATCTACAGTGGAGGTATCACTGAGTTGAATCACTGACAGATTCTATGTTTAAATGACTTCCTGTTAGAGGAGAGCCGAGTCGACGGGTGTTTGTGTGTATTCAGATGAGGGCAGCTCTCAGAATGAACAGTCAACATTTTCACACTTCCAGGTCATCAGCTGTTCATAATCAATGACCGTTTCACCTCCTAACTGTTGAACAACAGCTCTGAACTCAGTCTGTCCCGGTGTCTTCTGTTAAAACTGTCAATGTTAAAGGGATAGTTCACCCAAAATTGAAATTTCACTCACTACTCACCCTGATGTTGACTAAAGGCTGGGAGAAGTTTCAGAGTTATCCGTGGCTTCTCTGAGTTACAGGGGGTCTCGGTGTAGCAGTGTCCATTTGCAACCGTTATATGGACATGCACTGCAACGTCGAGACCCCCTGTAACTCAGAGAAGCCACCGAGGGCTCTGAAACTTCTCCCAGCCCTTAGTCCACATGAGGGGGAGTCGATAATGAGTGAAATTTCAATTTTGGGTGAACTATCCCTTTAATTCTTACAGATAAAAGCAGCATCTTTTAAGACCTGCTGTCCCAGAGTAAACTTTTTAAATAAACTAAATAAAACAACCTTCTCTGAGTTACGGGGGGTCCGCACAGCAGTATTTGTCCATATAATGGTTGTCAATGGATACCAACTTTCTTCGTCCAAAAAGACACACCAAAAAACATCCAAATACCTCCATAGTGCTCGTCTGTAATGTCCCTCTGGTATTGAAGCCCCGACATGAGAAATTGTTCTGAAAAAAATTAAATAAGTCTATATTTTAAGCTTGTTTGTAGCGGAAGCTCCCAGTGTCTCAGTTCACTGCTCTTCCTGTGTCAGTGCAAATACCGGCGGAACAATTTCTCATGTCGGGGCTTCAATACCAGAGGGACATTACAGATGAGCATGGAGGTATTTGGATGTTTTTTGGTGTGTCTTTTTAGACAAAGAAAGTTGGTATCCATTCACAACCATTATATGGACAAATACTGCTGCGCGGACCCCCCGTAACTCAGAGAAGGAACGGAGGACTCTGAAAATTCTCACAGCTCTTAGTCGACATGAGGGTGAGTAGATAATGAGTGAAATTAGAATTTTGGGTGAACTATCCCTTTAATAAACTTGTTCCTCTCAGCTGTTAACACTGAGCAGGATGAGTCGTCTTTAATCAGTCGTGTCATCATTATCAACCTTGCTGATAAATAATTAGAGGCTGTTCAGACCAAAGTTCCTCTTCTTGTGCAGTTCACATGTGTTTGAAATGCTCCAGCTGTGGCGCTGCGTCACGTGAAGCCTTTGCAGCTTTCGCGAAGTAAATAACCATGAAAGGCGCTCCCTCTTCATGTGTGTCAGTTCTACTTGAGAGAGAAAAAGAGGTGATGAGTGATGTGCAGTTCAGATACAAGGCTGCATGACTGAGGATCTTATCTGGGTCGCTTCTTGTGAGATGTCTGGAGGACGGAGGTTCAGAGATGCTTCTGGATGCTGCTGTTGATGGATTTTTTTTTTCCTGATCTCTATCTTGTGTATGAGGATCCATCAGAAAACGTGGGTGTTATGGGCTGTCTGGGCAGCTGCAGGCCTGTGGCTGCAGGATGGAGCTGGTGCTGCAGGGGTAAAAGTAGAATTTTGGAGGGGTAGCGATGAATAATTGATGAAGCGGTGAAGTCATTCATCATCCGAGTCTTTTCTTTGTGTCACTGACACTGAGCAACTTGTAATGAATAATGAAAATAATTGATGCAGTTAATTGCCTAGATTTTATATTTGTGTATAACTGAATGGGTGTGAAGTATAATATCTGGGGATAAAGATATTCATTCTGCTTTCTATAAACATTTCTGCATTTCTATCTCCTCCCCTTTATCTGGAGTTTTCAGTAGTATTCCTCAGTTGATGGAGTTAGTTTGTGATGTCATGAGTAGTTTTTCAGGTTAATGTTTGAGGGAAATATCAGAACATAAGAGACAGGAGGCAAGAGGCCTGAGGCGGCCTTTGTTTCTTACTTTAAAGGGATAGTTCACCCAAAATTCAAATTTCACTCATTATCTACTCACCCTCATGTGAACTAAGGGCTGGGAGAAGTTTCAGAGTCCTCTGTGGCTTCTCTGAGTTACAGGGGGTCTCGGTGTAGCAGTGCATGTCCATATAACTGTTGCAAATGGATACCACTTTTCTTCATAACAAACTTCGCAAGATTTGGACGGACCAGGAAGAGGAGCTTCCGCTACAAACAAGCTTGAAATATAGACTTATTTCATTTTTTTCGGAACAATTTCTCATTTCGGGGCTTCAATACAAGACGGACATTACATACGAGCAGCATGGAGGTATTTGGATGTTTTTTGGTGTGTCTTTTTGTTACGAAGAAAAGTGGTATCCATTTGCAACCGTCATATGGACATGCACTGCTACGCCGAGACCCCCTGTAACTCAGAGAAGCCACCGAGGGCTCTGAAACTTCTCCCAGCCCTTAGTCCACATGAGGGGGAGTAGATAATGAGTGCAATTTGAATTTTGGGTGAACTATCGCTTTGATTCTTACAGATAAAAGCAGCATCTTTTAAGACATGCTGTCCCAGAGTTGACTTTTTAAATAAACTAAATAAAACAAAAAGAATAGTTAAACTAGTGGTCCAGAGTCTGAGGTGGTTTTGAAGCTCAACATTCCTTTGGAGACTGGACAACATGGAAACTGCCATGAGTTTTTAGAAGGAGCCAGCGGTCTACACGAGACCTCCTGAGCTGTCCGTGACATCCCTGTGGACGGACACGTGGATGTCCCGCACCTCTCCTCATTTCTCCTCATCCTCCATCTGTCCTTATGTCCTCCACCATCCTTTTAACCTCATCCGTCCATCCACATGTGAAGGTAAAAGCCGGACTCATGCAGGACAAAAGCACTATAGCAGAGATGAGATTACCCATATGGGCAAACACATGTTGCCGCAGCTATTATGTACAGGTTTAATGCCACCGAGTCGCTCCATCATCCATCTGTGACAAAGATAAAGGACTTGTACCAGCCAGACAAATGGTCATGCTATAGAGAAGCCACTAATGGCTGCTCAGTATATCTGCTATACAGCATTAGTCTCCAGATGATCTCATTACATAACTTAAAGCTCGTCGGTGGGTCCCCTTCTCTCTGCACGCCACAGATGGGGGAGGGGAGGGGGCACAGACGGAGCACTTTATGCTGAAGAAGCCTCAGGACTCGGCGCTGAATGAGACAAAAAGAGACAAGAGTGGAAGGAAGGGGGGAGATAGCCGAGTAGGAGGGGAGGGGGGGCTCTGAAGACGCAAAGTGGGAGCAAGTGAGGACGGCGTTGGCAGCGATGGAGGGGAGAGGAGGGAGGGAGATGTTGAAGCGGGAGGTTGTCCATGGTTGAGGTGTGTGAGTGAAGACTAGAACAAAAGGAGGTGATGAATCAGAGCAGGTGGAGAGTGGATGGTCTGAGGCCAGTTCCATTAGATCCTAGGCCGTGTCCACACCAGTCAGGGTTATGTTGCAACCAAAGTTTTGTTGAATAAAATTCTGCGTCCGACCGAGTGGTGTAATAAAAATACGTAAAATCCACTAGGCTACCAAGTGATGCAATGTACATGTAATACATAGCCACAGCAGTAAGTGGCCATGTAAGGTAAAATGGGAAGGTGGTTTTAACCAGTCAAAATGCTTTAATACCTGAAAGGGAAAGCACCAAAAGCAAAACACTTGCAACAATGGCAACTGGATATGACAACCGACTACAGCTGACAGCATGCCAATAAACAACTGCAACTTTGTCACGTCCATTTTAGCTAGCAAGCTAACGTTAGCTAGCAAGCTAACGTTAACTCTAGCTAACAACTTCTACGTAGAGGTGCGTAGAGGAGTTGAGCGTGTGTAAATATTTACATCAGCACGCACTCAGCTCTGACGTAAACAATGGAAATAATCGCGCACACGCAACCGCTGAAACCTGAATCGCCCGAAAACTTCACCCTGGATTTCGGTTTCAGTGTTAAAGTGATAGTTCACTCAAAATTGAAATTTCACTCATTATGTACCCCCCCTCATGTGGACTAATTTTCAGAGTCCTCCGTTCCTTCTCTGAGTTACAGGGGGTCAGACTCCAGACTCAATGTCCCTCTTGTATTGAAGCCCCAACATGAGAAATTGTTCCAAAAAAATTAAATAAGTCTATATTTTAAACTTGTTTGTAGCGGAAGCTCCCAGTGTCTCAGTTCACTGCTCTGCCTGTCTCGTGCGATTTGCACTGACACCCAGTTCACGGCTCCACAAATCGCGCAAGATTCCGGCAGAGCAACACTGGGAGCTTCCGCTACAAACAAGCTTAAAAAATAGACTTATTTAATTTTTTTCAGAACAATTTCTCATGTCGGGGCTTCAATACAAGAGGGACATGACAGACGAGCAGCATGGAGGTATTTGGATGTTTTTTGGTGTGTCTTTTTGGACGAAGAAAAGTGAGGCCCATTCGCAACCGTCATATGGACATGCAGTGCGGCACGGAGACCCCCTGTAACTCAGAGAAGCCACGGATATCTCTAAAACTTCTCCCAACCCTTAGTCGACATGAGGGTGAGTAGATAATGAGTGAAATTTCAATTTTGAGTGAACTATCCCTTTAACAAAAGCATGGTTGCTTGTGGACAGAACAGTAAAACCAGGAACACATGTTCACGGTTGCAAAATAACCCGGGCTGGTGTGGACAAGGCCCTACAAAGGAGAGAAGATAGGAAGCATGATGCTCCTTTCCTCTGAACTGATCACATCTCTCAGTATGAATGACTGAAATCTTCCAATCTCATTTCAGCTGTTCAGGACCTTGCTCCTCATCATTCATTTATCGCCAAGGCATGATGCTGTGTTTTACTACAAAGCAGCAGCTGAAAAGACTTTGCAACTGAAATGAGAGAAAAATGTGGTTTATTAGAGCCCAGGTCAGTAAACTCATTTGTGACTGAGATCTGGTGGCATCTCTAAAATTAAGTCCAGGCTGAAGGAAAACAATAACCAAACAATAATCACAGAGAGTGTCTGCTCACAGTCTGTGGAGACCTTGGCCTCCTGAGTCACCCAACGCTTTACCAGAACTTCTTTAATAAAAGAGGCCCATTTTGTCAATCACATAGAGCTGCAATTTCTGTGCCATTAGCTGGAGTGGTGCTATGGGTTCGTCTGAAATGTGTCAGGTTCTGATATGTATTTTCACTTTGTTGCCGCATCTGACATCTGTCTGCATACATTATCACAGCAGTAGGGGATCATGGCAGTTGTCGTACCTAGATGTAGTAGCTGTAGTCTAACGTTAGGCACTTGCTGTTGCTAGCTGTTATAAGGTGGGTTTACATGGACACTTTTCCCTCTTTCTGATTGAATTCATTATGAATGAGTCTTTCGGGTTAACTGTTTAGATGGTGTTACAGTGCCACTGCGCTTAGTGTTCTTGACCCTAACAACCCGATAGGACGCGCTGGTTTGGACGCCGGGGTTGGGCTGAAATGATATAGAAATGACTCGGGTCATTTTTTCTCTTTTTTTGGTCCAAGTCCGGCTGGTGTCGGGCAGAGAACTAATGCTAGTGAGCCGCGTTGAGTTCGGGCTTCAACACCCGTGAGTCTGGTCCAGTCGGATTTTAATTTTCAGGTTTGTTGAGAACTCTAGAAATCAAAACATCCCACAACTGATCAAAGATGGAGATCTATGGTCTGATCAGCACAGTAGTAAGTGAAGAAACATCACTACTCATCTATGTTGCCGTGGAGCATGCACAGAGAGAATGTAACCAGACAACATTCAGTTGCACTGTTTACACCGGTAAAATTTTACTTCAGATCGGTATTTTCATTCATTTTCATTCGGTTTGGACATCAAAACCGATTCTAATTGGAATATTTGGCTCCATGTAAACCCAGCTATAGTCTGAGAGTTTCTCTCCTACCTTCATGTGGTCATGTGTATGTGCTGCTAACAGGCTACTGGTGACATTTCTGTCAAGCAGACCACCGCTCTGGGAGGAGCCTTTCATGTGTGATTGACAGGTTAATTAATTAGCTGGTTAGAGTGGGGAGAGTGTCCACAGTAGTGGAGGGAAACTGAGCAGAGGAATGGAGCCCAGTGTTGGAGTCCTTCACTCAATGACAGACATCACTGTTTTTTATGAGTGTTTGAGTTGTGTCAGGAGGAAATGGGTTGTGCAGCTGCATGGCAACACAAATTTCCGTACACGGGCACTAAAGGTCTTCTTTATCTTAATCACCACTACCACAACTACAACAATCATAATGATGAATGGTTTTCATTATAGATATTTGTTGAAATAAAAACATAGTTGGACTAATTGTATTTGTTATTATATTATTGTTATTAATTTTAAATTTACATCAAAGTTGTACAATGTCTTTAAGTCAGTGACTGACCCAAACTATTAAAAATCAAGCAGAAGAAATAAGACCAGGCCTTCATGTCAGCAGAACGTATGTTACAGTGTGTGTGTGTGTGTATCTGATCCCAGGGTGTGTACCTCTGACAGTTGTCCTCATGAACAGGAAGTGTAGGGTGGAGAAGAAGTCGTTGATCTGTAGAGAAGTTCCCTCTTTTTCAGCAGTGTCACCACAGACACTCATTCATATATGCAGACTCATCGCAGTGTGACACGTGACTCCCTCCATGTTACACATGGTACAGTTAAGTAGCTTGATCCATTGTTAAAACTGAATGGACCAAATTTTATTTTGATTATTAGTTGTTGTTTTTTTAATAATTTTTTTTCAACTCTCTTTATTGAGTTTTCTCACATTTTGAACCTAATACACAACAGACAGTATTACAAACACCACACACGTTTACATGCACACGTTTACGCATAAAGCTCATTACAGTTAAATTATGTAGCTCAAAATAAAAATAAACAGGTCACAGGGGAATATATACAGCTCTGGAAAAAATTAAGAGACCACTCCCAAAATGATCAGTTTCTCTGGTTTTACTATTTATAGGTATGTGTTTGAGTAAAATTAAATTTAAACATTTATACTGACAACATTTCTCCCAAAATTTAAATAAAAATATTGTCATTTAGAGCTTTTATTGGCTGAAAATGATTAACTAGTCTAAATAACAAAAAACATCAAGTCTTTTCAGACCTTGAATAATAATAATTTAAAGAAAACATGTTCATATAGAATATTTTAACTCAGGAAGAGTTTATAAATCAGTTTTTGTGGGATAATGTCAATGTTTAATTCCAGCAGTGGTTTTTATAATCTTCCTATAAAACCAGATGTGGTTCAGGTGATGACCTCATCAGTGTCTCATTCAGTAGAATAAGTTGTGTTTGTGATGGTGTTTAAAAAAGAAAAGAAAAGAAAAGAATGACTGTCATACATGTAGAGATGCTTTAAGAAACATCTGTGAAAGTGGTCTCTTATTTTTTTTCCAGAGCTTTATATATGGGGGTAGTGAATTCGGTAGCCATCCCTAATGGCCGTGCACTTGAGTTTACTACTTCTCATGACTGGAGTTCTCTGGCTGAAGACAAGTAGCAGTGACCAGTAAAGAAGACACACAGTAATGAAACAGAAAGTACAGCTGCAGCTTGAACACGTCACAGACAGACAGACAAAAGGAACAATGATGAGGCCAAACAAGGTGTGAATCTTCAATAGCTGCAGCACTGACAGAATGTCTGACTGACTGGCTGAATGATCATAGTATAGCCCTAGCATTGGTCCGCTGCTCGTCAGGTGAATTGGAGTTTCCCCATTGGCTGTTGTGTGTACAGTCTGCCGTGTTGACAGAGACTTTCCTTTTCTGTAAAATTTTCAAATGAGCACCGGTCAAACGTCTTTGTGCAACGTGACTGTGGTGGTTGCATGTCGAGATGGAGACGGACCATTGTAACGAGCTCCGTTGAGCGTTTGAGCAGCAGCTTATTGTTCTCAGTGTTTCCAGCCACAGCAGGAGCCGCTTTCAACTCATTGTCGCTCCAGAAGAATACTCATGCTGCGTAGTGTCTGCTGCTGGATGTGTGAACAATCAACATCCATACCCACGTTAGAATATGTCAACTATGCACAAAGAAAGACAATAAAAGAAACGGAGCTTTAAACACTATCCAGTCACAAGCACTCATACGATGATAATATCATCAACAACTAGAATAAATAATATGCATGTTATCCTCTGGTAGACTGGATCCCAGTTTACTAGGGGTGGGAGAAAAAATCGATTCACATAAATATCGCAATATCTTTTTTGACGATTTTTAAATCGATTTTTTTTTTTCAAAAATCGATTTCTTTTTTTTTTTTTATGTGCAATGTTCATTTGTTCGCCTTTTTTACATACAGAGAGTACAGGGTTTGAAAAGGGCTTAAGTTCACTTTATAATGGAGTATGTTCATTTATAGGCTCCTACAGTATTTGTGTGCAGATAAATGTTAAAAATGCTAAAGACTAAAAATCGAGAGAATCTGAAATATCGTAGAATCGCAATTTAAATCAAATCGCCATCCAAAAAATCGTAGAAGAATCGAATCGGGAGAAAAGCATATCGTCCCAGCCCTACAGTTTACTATGGCGCCTTTTGGCCATTATGAAACATAATGAGATCCCACACTGAAAAATAAAAGCGGTTCCACCACACTCTGTTAAAGTGTCACAGCGCTGCAGAGCCTTTGGATCTGTGTGACCCTCACTAACAGATTATTTACCTGAAGCTCTGGCACTCTCATACCTACACACACACACACACACACACACACACACACACACACACACACACACACACCTCTTCACACAGCACTGTGTCTAATTCAGCTGCATCTGGGTCAGCCCGTGTGAGAGCATCACACCTCCAGTCAGACAAACAACCTCCCCTCTCTCTGTACCCCCGCCCCATCTCTCCTCTCTCTCTCTCTCTCTCTCTCTCTCTCTCTCACCCACCCCTTCATTCTTTCCTCCCTCTCTTATCCCTCTCTCCCTCCATTTTGGTTTCATTCCAGCGTGTCTCCCTGTAGCATTGACCCCTTTGCCTCTTCTCCTCTTCTTCTCTCCTGTACCATCACCTGTTCACAGCTCTCCTGTCTGTTGACTAATTTATTTGCATCAGCACCGTCTCTGTATCATTGTCTGCGACTGCAGCAATCTTTAATTTATTCGAAAGAATCCCATCAGCTACGTCACATTTCAACATTTCAAGATGGCTGCCATTTCTGGTAGGGAACATATTTACTGTAATGACAGAATTTTAGTCACGGGACAGACTTCAGTGATTCTGTAATGTATCCAGTGTCTCAGACTGTGAGGATGTCAAATTCACAACTTTGAAAATTTCCTAGAACTTAAAAATTCTGAATCAAACACAAACCATTTTTATGAATGATGAATCAAAAGTTGTGTAAGACTTGACTTTTACTCTGGAAATACTGATGCAGACACACTACAACTGTAAAGATGACTCAGTCGAGTGGTACAAAGACTCACACAGTTATTATTAATTGTTTTTATTATCTATTAATCAGTTGATTACTGCAAAATTGTGATCATCACCACCACTAATCTACTCCAGCTTTAGGTTTTACATCATTTTGGTTGTTACCATCACATCAGATGAGCAAAAGCAGCAAATGTAAGTTCAGAAAATGATTTTAAATTAATTGATTATCAACAGACTAGCAGGCTAATCATTTACACCCAACCACATACAGCACATCAAAGAGAGAAAGCAATCTTGATATCTTGATTTTGTACCAATGAGGAGGCTGAGAGGCCAGTCAGTTTTGTCACTGTTTAATTTGAGGAAATTTGAAGAGAACCAGTATTTTAAGAGACTAGATTTGAAAGACTTGAGTGCTGTCATGACGACACATAGAGACCAAGGGGGCAGTTGTGGGTCTGAGAAGTGAAGCTCACTTCCGCATTCAAAAAGCTGCAATCCCCCCGGCTTCCTCTGGGGGCTGGCTCCAGAAGGGAGCAACTCCAATTGAGCCCCATGTTAAAATAGCCGATTTTACAGCTTAAAAAAACATATTTACAGCCTGGTACATTTTATTTTTTTGGTCTCAATCGATAGTTTCTACCCCCGCACACACTCTGAGGGGGGTGAATTTTTTTAAAACTCTACCGTTTTACTATTATTAGGTTTAAAGTTCTGGCCAATTAGGGCGCAGAACCGTTGAGTGACAGGTCCGGAGACCGCTGCTACGAGGCCAGTGGGCGGGCTCTCGGCCGGCCAACGGCCGCACCGCTCCAAATATGGCAAGTAGAATCCAACATGGCGCAGCTCAAACCCCCGTAGTAGAGACACAAAACAGACTCCCCCAAACCAATGGGTGACGTCACGGTGCTACGGCCGTTCTGTTACAGGCTATGATAGAGACCTGTGGATGGAGCTCTAACATGCTGTGGATGGTGACCTTGATAAGCTGATTGATCTGTGCTCCCTGTGGTGTGGAGCTGACGTACAGGTGCTGAGTGGCTGGTTTACATTAATATAAAGGTTTGTTCAAATGTAGATTTGCTGAACACTTGAAGACTTGAAGCTCAGCACAGTTTGCTGCAGCAGTGCTGTGCTACTCAGAGTCAGGTACTCATCTGTACGGGATCTAATATTTCCATTTTAAATTATCTAAAGACACTATTAATAAAAATGAACAAATAAACATATTCAATCTGTAAATCAATAAGGTTACTTACTCTCTCTGAGTGGATGCACGATAATATATCAAATTTACAGATCTTTATTTAAACTATGAGCATAGTCTGACTTGCTCCATGGATACTGTGTAACCTGAATACGAGATATAAAAGTATAAAAATGACACTTTACAACAAACAAAAAAAAACAAAGATAAAATTACAGACTGAAGTGAACTCGTATACATTCATCATGTAGAGTGACCTGTCATATACTGTAGCTTAACCTGGAGACACAGCACAACACTGATATGATGGTTGTAGTATAACTCCGGACAAGGTGTTTACTGTCAACTGTGAACGAGGACAATTTAAAAGAGGAAGTGAAGTGAAGTGTGATTGTGTTTGTTCTGTATATCTGAGAAGATCAGAGCCTGGGCCAGAATTTTAAACAAGGATCTAGACTGGGTTGAGGTTCAGTTGCTCTAATACCAGAAACTGAATCTGTTTATCTCAGAATCATTGATCAAAATCTCCAATTAAATTTAATGACTTTTACATTATCACATGTGCATGTGTTCAATCATATAATCTGTCACCAGAGGCGTTAACCAAGCTAAAGATCTACAGCCACGAGCTGAATGCTAATGTCAGCATGTCAGCGTGGTGTTCAGTCAGCTGGAGGTAAATCGTTTTTGGGTCGCCTGTCCGACCGTCTTGTTGTAAATGTAAAATCTCATAAAAGCTTGGAGATTTGGCGCAGATGTCAACCTGGATTCAAGGATGGACAGACTCGGTTTTGGGGGTCAAGGTCAGCCTCAGTGAGCATGACTTTGACCCTGTGAATGCAGTATCTTAAGAGGTCGCCAAAGGGATTCCTTCAAATTAGGCACAGTGTCCACTGAGTCTGATAGATGAACACAATACACAACTCTTCACTCAACAGTCATTGCCATCTTTTCTTTCTGTTTCTGTGTTATTGTTTTGCATTTAAATTCGTTTTTGGTTTTGAACTTTACGACCAAGAAGTTGACTGAGGATTGGACTATGTTGGACAGTTGAGGGTTTTGAGTTGCTCTAACCAGGCCCTGCCCAGTGGACTCTCAGTTCCATCTTTGAAAATGAATTTTATTTTCACTTAAAGCCCCAGTGTGTAACTTATTTGGCTTTTTATTAGCAAAAATCAAATATGTCTTTCATAAATACGTATTTCACTGAAGTCCAATCACAGCTGCATACAAATGAAAGCTTTCTGGTTCCTTAGAATGAGTTGTTACAAGTCGTTACAAATACATAAGTGGGCGACGCACCGAACCGAGGCGGCCATGTTGCATCGCCATGAGTGGCAGCATGACCGTAGGTAACCACGGAGACTGAGCGGAGCTGTGGGCTCGGCCTGTTAAAACTGTCACCACTGTGTAGTGTGAGGAAGAGGAGGCACTGGTGTTGCATTCAGGTGCAGTCAGGCAGACGGCCGTTGGCAAACCAACCAGATGTCATTTTACTCCACCAGAGAAAGACGGTAAAACAATACCACATCACCATGACAACATATTGTCACCTGTTTACATAGACGCTTGTTTATCCTGTTACATGCAGTCTGTTGTCTGTCTGACGTCTGCCCCATTTCACGTGAATGCAACATCAAGAATATGTTCAGATATGCAACCGCACCGCTAGATGGGGGGAATTCCTACAGATTATACCTTTAAATCGAAGTGTTACAATGCATTTAACTTTCTCTTCAGAGAGAAGCACAGTAGCACTCTGACTGGGTTGGTTCTGTAGCTAGGCCTCAAACACAACAGCTGAATCATTACTGTTATTAAATTCCACTGAACAACAGAGAACACAACCAGAAACATAATCAACTCAGTGTATTGAAGTCCTAGTTTGCTTTTTAGTTTACTGCTTTAAACCAGCACCATGTGTTGACTTTGTGATCAGGTGAATTGCATCACTCAAAAAAAGAGAGAATGAAGCAAGAAATTGTTGTAATGGGATGACGACCAGTTTGATAAGCAGTACACTCCTTTGGATTACCTGTGTGCTGAAGTAACAACAGTTGAGTGTGTATATTATCTAACTGAAGATTTGTCAGTGGATAATTAGTTTCAGATTAACAATACATGATTAACACTGCTTGTTAACATCATTTCCCACTTATCCCTCTGCCTAAATGAATCCTTTGCTGCCATAGCTGTTTCTGAACCTTGTGTATGGAGCAGCAAACAGAGTAATAATACTTATAATTAGTATAATAATAATAATAATAATAATACTATATAATAATACTTGTTGCTTTGAGACTGTCAGGTCATTGATATTCATTGCTGTTATTAGGGTGAGATGAGATGTTGGAGAGTTGATTCAGTAGCCATGTTTCCATCCAAAGTGATTCGAATTACTGGGAAATGTGCATTAAAAGAAATCCGAATTGTGTGTGTTTCCATCTACGGACTTTGCACCCCCCCCCCCCCCCGCCGGACGGACGGACGGGCGGGCGGTCTGATTTGATCATTAGCGCGATTTAGCGCATATGTTTATTACCGTCATAACGCGACCCGTGTGTGTGTGTGTGTGTGTGTGGGAGAGAGAGAGAGAGTTGCGCCGCCCCAGACTTTATTAATGATAAACTCTGGACGCGCTGGTTGATAAGTTTGGTTTTTACTGAGGAGGAACTATGAAGAACTGTGCAGTGGGCTATGAAGGTGTGTGGGGGCTTTTATTTTGCCGTGGCAATGCGCCACAATTAATTAATTGTTGTGTGACAGCGGAAACCCTGATGTTGTCTTGTGAGTGAACTGCAAACACGGGAGCAGATGGGGTGAAAGTGGCTACGTCACACTTGATTCGCATACAGCTGTTTCCATCCCATTCGAATCAACCAAAACCCGGCCATAGCGAGCGTATTTTCCGATGCGATACATCTCGATGCATCTGAACAGCTGATGGAAACGCACCTACTGTTTATCTATGTTCCTTATATCAGAGCTTTAACAGAGCTTCAACCAAGCTCACAATAAAAGAACTGGTAAAGGAAGCCAAACACCAAGGCCAACACAATGTTATGTGTCATTGAAATTAATAACAGGGTGCTGTATTCTTCACTGAAACACACACACATAATGAGGTTATCATGAGAGTCCTGTGAGTTCTGTGGAAATCCCTGTCTATGTTTAATTTAAGAGATGAATAATGAATCCACAGCAGAGCTCATCCAGTGTGTAACATCATAAGGAGACGGACACTGTGATCTGAGATGGAGGACTGGATCACATGTTGGAGAACTGGTCTGGGACCATGTGGTGCTGCCGGTGTGGGAGGGAGGACACTGTGGTGCAGGGTCTCAATCAGAATGAGGATCAGGTCATTATGTTAGTGTGTGTGTGTGTGTGTGTGTGTGTGTGTGTGTGTGTGTGTGTGTGTGTGTGTGTGTGTGTGTGTGTGTGTGTGTGTGTGTGTGTGTGTGTGGCTGTGAGTGAACTAAACAACTCTAGTGACCGTTTATCAAAGCTGGATCTTTCCTTTAGGTGAGATTGTAGATCTCTAGATCATGTGATGCAGCCATGAGGCAGTGTGTAAGGTTGAAGGGCAGATGATATGGAATAAGTTATTGAGTATATTATAATTAGGGCCGGGACTTTAACGCATTAATTACGATTAATTAATTACACAAAAATTAACGCGTTAAAAAAATTAACGCATTTTAATCGCACTTATTAAAATTTTTTTTTTTTTTTTCAATTTTTTTTTCTCACGTGTGTCTACGTGCGGTGCGCCCGCACGCGAGAGAGGCGGCAGTTTGAGAGGCTGACTGGCAGAGATGAGAGCTGGTGAAATGCTAGCATGGTTATTTAAAACACCATCTCTGATCTCTGCCTGCACATAGATACACAGACACGGGTGTACGCTAAATTGCTCAGCTGCAGCGCTATATCTATGACCTGTCACTGTCACAGGTGCAGCTCATCTCATTATGATAGGACTTCACCCTCAGAGCTCTGTCTTCAGACTGTCCTGACCTGTCCCTGAACATCACACAGGGACAACATGGAGCTGCTGTGTGATTGGTTACTGAGTTTTATTAATGTTTACATCAGGCTGAGTTCAACAAATCAGTTTATGCTACTGTGATTGAAGTAGCCTAGTTAAATACTACAGTAATCATCATAGTGTATTGGCAGGAAAGACCATTTAATCTGTGTATCAAATATCCATTAATGAATGAATCGATAATTTGCATCCCTAGTCTGTTGGTCTTGGTTAAGTACCACCTTGAATGCTTAATGGTATACTAAAATCCATGTGAAAAAAAAAAGCTTCTCACTGTTCTCAGGTCAAATATTTATATGTGATTAATTAATTACAAAGCCTCTAATTAATTCGATTAATTTTTTTAATCGAGTCCCGGCCCTAATTATAATATGTAAGCAGTGTATAATACATAGAAATAAACTGTATAATTGTGTATTTTAGTTAGTTAGTTAGTTAGTTAGTTTAAGTTTATTTCGGACATGTTAAAAGAAATAAAACATAATACAGAAATGGACAGACATAACAAATAAAAACTTTCCAAAGACAACATATGAACAAAATAAAATAAAATAATTGAAAATAAAGGTAATTAGATTTTTTTTGTTTGTTTGTTTGTTTTTTTCATATCCGAAAAGGAGTGAGAAGAAGTAAAACTTATTTACTCCCACCCCTTATTCATAAATTATCTATCAAGTTATCTAGTCATTATTACATATTTTAGGCTAATTGATTTGATGTCAGATTGATAAAAGTGAACCAGGTGATGTCTTAGGTCTGTTTGATTCCAACATCCTCAACATCTACGTATATATATATACCAGCTCTGGAAAATGTTCTTAAAGCAGAAGTAAGCGATCTGGTGGTTTTGTCTAACTTCTTGTCAGCCGATGGAGTTAGCAGCCCCCGCCCTCGTCATGGATCTATTGGTCCTCGTCCCTACGTCACCACATTCACACACATCCCTTGGCTGCACACACAGAGAGGACTGCCCCTTTATGCCGTTCTCTCTCCTCATTGGATAAAGGTTGTAGGATACAAGGAAAGTTTTCTCCTGGGCTCAGAGCAGAGCAGAGTGACTGACAGACCCGTGTTTCAGACCAAACACTCTATAGAAGTGATTGCTGTCGGAAGATACAACTATTTAAGACTTAGATTAACACAAACATTCACCTTACTTCTGCTTTAATAAATCAGCTTCTCTACATGTATGGCAGCCATCGGTTCCAGTGTCTGTTGAACTCCAACACAAGCTCACCTCACTTAGCTGATCACCTGAACCCAATCATATTTAATGAGGAAGAAAGATTATAAATAAATAAAAAAAACACTGTTGTGATTAAAAATTGGGATTATTCCACCAATTTTGATTTCTAAACTCTAGTTTAAAATGTAGTGTTGTGTTGTTTTAAAATGAATATGAACTTGTTTTCTTTGCATTATACAAGGTCTGAAAACACCAGATTTTTTTTTTTTTTTTTTGACCTGTTGCCATTTTCTGCAAATAAATGCTCTAAATGACAATATTTTTATTTCCAGTTTGGGAGAGATTTTGTCAGTAGTTTATAGAATGAAACAAAAGTGTTCATTTTACTCAAACACATAGCTATGAATAGTAAAACCAGAGGAACTGATCATTTTGAAGTGGTCTCTTAATTTTTTCTAGAGCTGTATACATGCGTGTTTGTCCATTCTCGTTTGTTTGTAATCAAATCATACACACGCACACAGGCAAACACACACACACACACACACACACACACACACACTGGGCTGTGATGGATGAGCAGGTCTGAGTCAGGGTGAGTTTGTCTGTGGGCTATGTCCTGTATGAGATGAAGCTGTGATTAAACATTAGGAGCTATTTTCTCTCTCTCTCTGTCCCGGCTAATTCATCACCAAGCCTAAAGCCTATTTTAGCACCAGTCGTGTGTATTCTGGGATATCTGGTGGAGACGGATGAGAAGAGCTGAGGAGAGGGGTCCGTTCCTGCTGCTGCTGCTGCTGCTGTCTTCACTTCTGTCCTCTGTAGTCCTCCATCCTCTCCTTCACTGCTCCTCCATCCTCATCTGTTCCTCTTCCTCATCCGTCAGGCTCATGTTCACAGTGTGTTCACAGTGTGTTCACAGTGTGTTCACAGTGTGTTCACAGTGTGTTCACTCTGACTCTGACTCTATGGTCACTACATAAAGTGACCGTAGTGATTCATCTGTGAGCCAGTGTCTCTGTCCAGACCTGTACCAGGGTTTAAACTAGTCATGTTACTTTATACTATGATAAAATACTTATGAATTAAATATTTTTACTTTACACATATTTCTCATGAAGTTTTGGAGTTCACTCTGGTGCACAGCGTGTGTGTTTAACTTTCAGTGTTAAGTCATATGTAATATGTAACAATGTAATACATAGAAAATGTAGTAGTGTTCAAGTATTACTTGACAACAAATATTTTTTATTAACATATACTGTTGTTGGTTATGGTAAAATGAAATGGAGTGGAATATTTTGTGCATTACAACTATTACTATATCTAGAGCACATTGTTTTTTTTTATTTTGCACGAACATATCATTTAAAATAGTATGAATAATCATTATGATTGGGATGTGCAAAGGGGACGTATGAAACCCAAAAGGGCTTATATGAAAACCTCACCCAAGAAGAACATAATACAAAAACCAAATTAGTTCTAAGTAAAGACAAGAAAATAGGGAATAATTAAATGATAATGAAAAATAAGTAGAAAAGTAAATGATTATACGGAAAGAAAGGAAAAACACATGAATGAATAATGCAAAACAATAATAATAAATGTAATAATGCGAGTCATTGTTGACTTGATTAAGTGTAATTTTCCTGTATTTTCAGCATAGTCAAGCGTGCAGGATTATTAATGTGGAGTTATTTATTTTATAAGATTAATTTGATTATTGATTGATGTGCTAATTGATCAGTCAATCTGAGACTGATTCTCAGACTGAGGGAGAGTGTGAGCAGAGACATGACACGCTGCATTAGTCGTATTAGTCGAAGCTTGACCTGTTTAATCAACACACACACACACACACACACACACACACACACACACACACACACACACCTCCTGGAGACAAAGAAGAGGCAGCGTGAAGGTGCATTTGTCTCGTTATTTGTGTGAACGAACTGAAACTGCATGTGTAGATGTGTAATCTATAGACAATCTAATCTAACACTTGAAGCAAATTTTCTAATTCTTCAATTTCTAAAAATCTAAAAAGCATTCTGTCTAAAATGGACAATAACGTTGAGTCACATCCAATTGAATTGACCAGGACCGTGATCTTTGACCATTTATCACCAACATTTAATTAGTTCATGTTCATCCTAGTAAATACCTGTGAAAAATTTGAAAAGTTCCATATGCTAGAATATCATGTCAGAGTGGGGTGGACAACATGAAGAAACACATGTCTCTGATGCCAGAGACGACTGAAGACGTTAACTGGGTCCTGTCACTTCACATTTTACAACTGCACTGTAGTGCACTTTAGGATAATGGGCTAAAAGAAACAGCTCAGCTCGTGTCCCCCGTCCTCAGAGCAGCAGCTCGGTGCACCATGTGTGTGTGCAGTGTGCACACAGGGTTAATCCAGTACAGCACTGTTGACACTGCTCCTAAAACGCAGGAGCAGGGACTGGGAGCATGTGGTCACGAGTGCAATATGTTCTGTCAGATGTGTGTGTTGGACTGGAGAGTGAGAGGGGCAGCAGAAAGGTTTCTGTAGAAACACACAGTCAAAACCTGAGTCATATGTCAGATCACAGACATGAATATATTCACACTGTTACAATGCAGAATGAATTCAGATCTTTCAGATTCAAGAAATGGGACAGTACATATTAATGTAAATGAATGAGATTATAGCCATATGGCTAATTTCCAGAAAACAGGACAAAGACTTACAAAGCTTTACCAATAAGAGAGGGAGAGAGAACAAAAAAAAAGAGAAGCAGACTATGAGTTGGGGACGATATAAGATAAATTAGCAAGATGTAGAAATTCTATTGCAAAATGCCTGTATAAAGTGCTAAATTGTGCACTATACTGCTGTATTCTAAGATGCCTGTAATAAAGTGCTGGATTGTATTGCAAAAATGCCCAAAATAAAGTGCAAGATTCTATTGCAGAATGCTTGTAGTAAAGTGCAACAAACAAACAACATATTAAAGTGCGACAACTTGGCATACAACAAACAAACAACAACGTATACAAATGTAGACATGATCATGTTCACAGATCTGGTTCTGCAATAGCCATTAACATGTTTGGAAAATAATGTGATGGTTGGTAGTTCACGTATCGTGCTCGGTATAAGGTTCCAGGTTTCTCTTCTCTAGAATCTCTCCTAAAAAAAAGAAAAAAGAAAGAAAATGATTATTGTTCTCTTTGAAAAGGCCTTAAATCTCCCGTTATTCCCCAGCCACACGCTCAACATACAGGTTTGAGATTCCTGTCCCTGTTGTGTGTCTATATATGGAGGAGCTGTGTAAAACTCCTCATTAGGGTGTGATTGATGAGCTTGGCACAGAGCTCCTATAGTTCTCACCGCGCCTCTACTGTCCCTCTGCCTACAGCAGCCCCCCACCCCCCCATCCCTGACATGTAACTCACCTGCTGTTTCCCATAAGGCCTCAGTTCAGAGGCACGAAGCAGGAATGTAGGTCAGTGTTTGAACCAACGTCGGACAGAAAGACGAGAAGAGAGTGTATGTAGTAAACAAAGGGGTTGGAGGAGGCGGAATCATTGTCGTTTCACTGTTAAACCGGCTCTGCAGAGTCGTAGCAGTGTCGGGGTTAACGGAGAGCCAACACGGTGGGACAGATGCACACACTGATGTGTTACATGTCACACCTCTGATTGCTGCACACCTGAGTATGAAGATGGTCTGAGAGAGACCCGGGTCACATCCAGGCCTTCTCTCAGTAGAGAGTGCAGCAGGTCTGGACAATGAAGACACTTTTCTAGCAGGAAATGGTGTTAATTGTTTCAGATCAGAATCTGTTGTTGTTGCTATTTGGTGCGAAATGCATTCTGGGACACCAAGGTCTTAGGAGGTCTCCACAGACTGGCACAGGTAGCATGTTTTGTGTTGT
This sequence comes from Trachurus japonicus, assembly GCF_045865225.1. Taxonomy (NCBI): domain Eukaryota; kingdom Metazoa; phylum Chordata; class Actinopteri; order Carangiformes; family Carangidae; genus Trachurus; species Trachurus japonicus. Next base: position 29,282,883 of record NC_140921.1, on the reverse strand, counting down.
TTGTTAGCTTGTACCTGACAGTTTCTGATACTGTCTCAGTGGTTGTGCTACTACAGTTAAAGGTACATTGTGTAGGAATTCCTCCCATCTAGCATTGTGGTTGTAGATCGTAAGCAAATCAATGGTATTTTTCATGCTGCATTCACGTGAAATTGGGCAGACGGCAGACGGACGACAGCCGCTGCACGTAACGGCATAAACAAGCCTCTATGTAAACAAGTGGTCCGTCAGCACGAGGCAAAACAATACACGTGACAATATGTTGTCATGGCGATGTGGTATTGTTTTACCGTCTTTCTCTGGACTTCTGTGACTAAAATGACATCTGGTTTGTTAGCGACGGCCGTCTGCCCGACTGCAGGTGAATGCAGCATCAGTGTAACGCTCCATTCCTCCTCACTGCGTTACCGCGGTGACTGAGCCGACAGCTCCGGTGTCTCCGCTGAGTTTCCGTGGTTACCTACCGTCACGCTGCCACTGAAGGTAAAAACATGGAGACACCACATGGCAGCAGCACCGAGCTTACCGTCTCCATGGAGATATGAATGATATGAACGGCTCATTCAGAGCTGAAAGGAACACTTCACTTTGTTGATGGGGGGGATTACTGATTAATGAAAAACATACTTTTGAATGAAATAATCTATTTTCTTGAATAGATAACAGGAGAAGTTACACAATGTCCCTTTAAATCTCTCTCTCTGAACTGACAAGGTTTTAGGTTTATTTAGCCCCGCCCCCCGGCCTTAATAAATTGACAGGATTGGTTCCAACAGATTCAACCTGTCATTGGTTCACTGTAGTTCAATGTGGGCTGATAATTCCACTCATCTCATATGTTTTATGTATTATAAAGAAAACATATGGATGTTAGCAAGGTTAAATACTCGACTCTCATTGGCCGGGTCACACCTCTGACCTACAACCTCTGCAGGTCAACCTCCTCTGATGTTAATGCTTCCCTACACACCACTGCTTACAGTGACATTGTTATCTGGCACTTATACTGTGTTTGGTTTGTATCAGTGATAATAACTGCCATTCACCTGCTCTGAGTGGCCGTCATTGGCTGATGACAGTGTGATGGGATGATGATGGTGATGATGATAGTGATGATGGAGCTCTCAGTGAGAGAAGCCTTTGTTCCCCTGAACAATGCAAACACAGTCACAGTGTTATTCACCTGCACTTAGAGGGTCAGAGGAGTCCATTAGGTTTTAATTACTGGGATCAGATGAATCGCAAATGCACATGGCCGGGAGGAGGTTAGCATAAGAGAGGAAAAGCAACCAGACTTGCATAGTTGACTAAGTGCTGCACCACACCTAGGGTTGCCAAAGGGCGGAATATTTCTAGTAAATTTCCAGAAACTTTCCATGGGAAGTTAAGCTCGGGAATTTTGGAAATATTCCAAATTGGAAACTTTCCGTGGGGATTATGGGAATTTATGGGAATTATTGGAATTTATGGGAATTAACTGGAAATTGGGGATAATTTAAACAAACTGTATCATATCCTTCCATAAATGTAAATATTTTGTTTTGTCATAAGCAGACATCCATGCAAAATAATACAATTAAAAAACATGACATTTCAACAGATTATATGAACAATCAATGTTTTTACTGAACAACAAAAACATGAATGTTGAGTAAAATATAACCCCCCCCCCCCCCCCCCCAAAAAAAAAAAAAAGAAAGAAAGAAAAAGTCCAAATTCATGTATGGTCAAAACCGGAAGCCAGTTTTGCACTTCCGGTGGAACTGTTTGAACTGTATGTATACGTTTCCATGGTTTCAGTCGTTGTCATAGTTGCGGTAACACACATCCATGTGTTTACCGCAACTATGACAACGACTGAAACCAGGCTTCGGAATGGAATGGAAACGTAAACATAAACACAAAAAACACAACACAAAAATTCCACCGAAAGAGCAAAACCGGCTTACATTTTTGACCGTGGGAATAAGGTGGATAGCATAGTTATTCAGTTATCTACTTGCATTAAATCTGGTTGTTTTAGCCAAGATTATGCTACAATATATTTTCCCCAACTATATTTAAGTTCCCTGTTAAGGGCCATCCTTCAATTTTGTAAATTTCTGATTTATTCCCGTTAATTCCCATATATTCCCGTTAGTTCCCATGGAAAGTTTCAAACTTTGAAAATTCCAAAATGAAATTTGCAACCCTAACCACACGTGATGTTCCTACATGTTGTGAAGTGTAAGGACGTGATGTCACACATCAGCTGTCTGTGCACTGGAGTTTTCTTGTGGACAGACAGGCAGCGTTACCAACTCACCGCACTCGTCCGTAGATTTACCGACGACTTTCACAGAGAGTCTCCAGCTCTCTCCTCTCTCTGTTTATCTTCTCTCTTCAATGAGCGGCAGAGCACTCACTGCTTCTTCTGTGTTTTATCATCGCAGTTTATCGTTTCACATTACAGAGACAAATATCCCATTATTTTTCCGTGCGATGAAGATGGATGGGTGAGCTGCACCGTGCGGATAAAATTCCATATCTCAATATTAAAGTCATTTGCTTCTTTGTCGCCGTGGATTCTTCTCCACAAGCAAAGGTACAGACTGATGTAGCACCGAGGCTGCATTCACACTGACATGTTTTCATTTGAAACTAAATCCAGTAGAGCACCACAGCTCCAGGTCAGAAATCAAATATTCATATTGTTGGCTTTGTGCAATATTAGTATTTCACATGTTCACATCTGCATAAGGATGCCCTGATAATATATTGTTGAGGCCTCGTTTTGACAAGTCTTGTTTATACTCTTCATCCCCAAAACTCCTGTAAGATGCAGACAGGAAATACACAGCAACACACACACACACACACACGCACATTTCCCCTCAGTCCATTTTTGGACAATTTAGGCAAATACATCCTGATTACATAACTATGTTGTCTGAAGTCATCTCTGCACTGGAGAGAAAATGTGTACTGAAGTGTGTGTGTGTGTGTGTGTGTGTGTTGCGGTGTTTTGCTGTGCGGGGGGAAACTCCTGCAGTCAGTCTCTGCAGTTCTGGACCTGATGTTTGATGTGTGGTTGTGGTTATGTAACACACTCAGTCAGCGACATCATGAGTTGATGACGTCATGCTAGTGATTGTATGTGCCATGTACGTATGTCTGTTGGAGGAGGATCGTGTTCATTTGTCTCAGGTCAGGACAGAGACAGAGACAGAGACAGAGACACAGTGTAGATGAGCTGATCTTCTGTGGTTACACACGTCCTCTGTCCGTCCTCTCTTTTTTTTTTTTTTACAAGGACATGCATTTTCCTGTGATGGGGACATGTGTGTATAGGATGTAACTCACTGGTGAGTCAGAGGTTATCAAGGTAACTTCTGGACTTTAAGTACTTTGACAGTGGTTCAGTTAAATCCCCATGGTAACTGATGCTGAACTCCAAACCTGCTAAGATGCAGGTTAATTAACAGATCAGAAGCTGTCAACAGATAAACCTCTATCAGATCAGTAGCTGTCTGAATCTTTCTGTGTCTCCAGTGGTTTTAAAACAGAGCTTTTAACAAACAGGAGAATAAATCACACTAAATAGATGTATCACAGACTATAACTTCATTTGATTTAAAGGATAATTTCCGTTTTTTACAACCTGGACCTTATTTCTAGCATAAAATACTATCATTTACTCACCCAGACAACTTTGGTGTCATTTGGAGTCGTTTTGACGAAATTAGCCCCAGTGGAGCGGCGTGTATATCCGTATAATGCGAGAACACGGGGCAGCGCAATGCAGCCTCTAAATAACACATTATCCCCCGCAAAACTTGTTCATTTCACCAATATTTAGTTCTGATAGGCTAGTGCTATTCCCCTCCGAGCCCGTGGTGGCATGTTATCAACATCCGGGGTCTGTAGGTTGACTACTAACCTCTGACCTGGATGATGTCATCTCTGAGCGCTGCCCGGCTCATTCTGATAATAATCATTCTGCTTCGGCATTCGGGTCCATTTTTATCTCAACTAGCCGGAGCTTTAGTGAGTCCAGGTTGAGGAGAGGAAGCCTGTGGAAGCTGAACTTCATCCAGCTGCTCATTTTGTTCTGACAAGTCGGACACGCAGAAACGAACCGTAGCATTAGCGCAGTGGCGGCTGGTGACTGAAAAAATTGGGGAGGACAGGAACACCAGTCCACTGCGCCATGTTTTCTACTAGTTGACTACTTATCCCTACTTTCTTATATTCAATGAAAATGAAACAATGTCTTACAAGATTTCTTAAAAACAAGATCATTTTATTAAATCTTACTGTTTTCAGATTAACACAGGCCTAAATTAATGAAACAGACAGAGCCTTTATCATGGATGTGGGATGTAACGTTAAAAAAAAAAAAAAAAGCAGGCCAGTGTTCAAAACCTGTAAATGTCACAGTGGGGATTTCACACCCTCTGATTTAAAAAGGAAAAACAAAAACCATGAAAATCTGTAGGCTAATTATTAATAACAAAGCAAAGTGTTCCACTCAAATTACATACGGCTTTTACCTGAGCTGACATACGGCGGAGGAAAAAAAAAAAAAAAAAAAAGTCTGGTCGTGTCTTTGTTTACCCTCCAGCTGCCCAGGTCACGTAACTGAAAACTATGAACAATCTCTCTGATATCTACGAACAGTTTATCCAGAAATCTGCTGATATTTCCTTTCAAATCGATGCCGATATCTCTGAAAACTCCGTATTTCTTGTGCTAAGAGCAGCATGAGCAGCATAAGCAGCAGGGCTCGGACTGAAAGCTTGGCGCACATAGCAACAGTAACCAAGGGGGGTTGGGGAACTGTCATTGGACCAACCTGATGTCAATCTTGTGTTCTGGTTGCTGATTGGTAAGGAAGGACGTCCTCCCTTAGCGCGTCATTTTACGTGTCTTAGCCAATCACAGATCACGATGAAAAAATCTTAAATGCATTGAGTGAATGGAAGGAGATCCCGCCCCGAGGTGTCTAGAGGAGGACAGAAGCCCTCCGTCCTCCCCTAAGCCCCCACCTTCCTGCTCCCTGCTCCTCACACAGACTGTTGAGCTGTTTAAGTGGATTTAGTGGATTTTCTTCCATAAAAGAGATTAAAAATATATTATAAATGATTTGGTAAAGGTTTATTTCAACCAGTTACTTTCTTAAAAATATGTTGAGCTTCCTCTGGCCTCTAAAAAAAATAGAGGAGGACCAACCTCCTCTGCCTCTATGGACCAGCCTCCACTGCATTAGCGGTAGCAAGTTAGCCGCGCCGCACCACGGTCGGAGATGACATCATCCAGGTCAGAGGTCAGTAGGTCAACCTACAGACCCCGGATGTTGATAACAGGTCAGCCCGGACTCAGAGGGGAATAGCACTAGCCTATCAGAACTAAATATTGGTGAAATGAAGGAGTTTCGCCGCAGATAATGTGTTATATAGAGGCTGCGCTTGGGTGCCCCGTGTTCTCGCATTATACGGATACGCGCCGCTCCACTGGGGCTAATTTTGTCAAAACGACTCCAAATGACACCAAAGTTGTCTGGGTGAGTAAATGATCATATTTTATGCTAGAAATAAGGTCCAGGTTGTAAAAAACGGAAATTATCCTTTAAGAATATTTAATCTGACGGGATCCTGACAGTGATGAAGACTTCTCTTCTTGATCTCTGTGGCGCAGAATAACATGAGTTCACTGACATTAGTTCACATCACAGATTCGTAGTAATGGTTTATTTATCATCAGATAAAGAGTGAAAATACTAAACAACTTCACACTGAATTACAGGACAGCCTTTATCAGACTTTAATATTTGGGAATTATTTCTACATTTCTTCTTTATTTGAGTCATATGATCATATTGTAATGTTACTATAACCACATGGTATCATTGTTTTTTCTAATATAATATTATGAACTTAATTCATGGTTCAGATTATGCTGCTTATGATTTTATTTATTTAAACCTTTATTTTAACTCGTTGGTACAGGGATGATGAGTTTACAAGCAGCAACAGAGCATAAATACAATTACACTGAAAAACAATTGCAGGACGAATCAGCAAGCAAGGGAATATTCTCCAGCCCCAAAGCGTGTTGGAGAATATTCCAAGAGTTTGGAGCATCAAAAGAAAAGGCAGATTTACCAAGCTCTGAATGTACAAAAGGACCTTAAGAAACATCAGACCACTAGAACGAGTTGAATAAGATCCAGTGCGCCATTCTAATAGGGATGAAATGTATGGAGGCTGCTTACCAGTATTGAAAATATTGATAATGATTAATCACTTATATGAACAAAGTAAAGCCTGAGCCAGTTGATGACCAGCTTCGTAGCACAGACCATCAGGACAAAGTTAGGGTTAGGGTTAGGGTTACGTCGTGTTGCTTTTGTTTAATGAGCTGCTGCTTCAGAGATCCTTCTGGGACTGTTGTGATTTACAGCCACAGTCACATGAATCATGGCAGCTGGTGCCAACAGCAGTAGATTATATGAATGATATCTAATTATATTGACACTGGCAGAAAACTATTAGAAAATATCCTGTCATATATGTCAAAATATCATCATGTCATATCAAAGTAGACTGTTGATCCCCTGAGGGAAACATGTGAGTGCTTCAGCTGACGTACTATGTATAGCTTTAGACCTGAGTGTCTTGCTGGAGGCAGGTGAACACAGTACCATTTATATAAACCTAATCTGAATCTTACATGTCCATTGTAGAAATATTTTTTTTATTTTTCATATAGTATATAGTGCAATATAGGGTGAGGACACAAAGGTAGGCTTAGATTTTTTTTTTTTTTTTTTTACGTGTGTGTGTGTGATTGATTTCTTGCATGAGATATTTGGACCAGGAGAGAATACAGTAGTCAGTTTTAAGTAAAGAGAGGCCTACAGGTATTTTTGAAACCAAACTTTTATGGCCCCTGGTTAAAAAAAAAATCCCGTCCACACCACTAGTGTGATAAAAAATATCTCTGTCCACATGAAACCGCAGAATCCGCCTCAAACAATGTCATGCACATGCCAAAGCAGTTAGGTGGCAATAGCACTCCTAACAGGAAGGCCATTTTACCCAATCACAAGGCTGGAAAAATTCATACCGGAAAAACAACAATGGCTATGCTAAATGCTAAATGCTAAATAGCACCAGTAACAGCAACTCTGTCAGCTGGTCACGTCCATGGATCTAATATAATACATCCATGGTCACGTCTAGAGTGCTCCACGGATACAACTTACTGTTCACCCTTGCACAGTGTGATGTCAAACATTGTCGACAAGAAATTACAAGAAAAACCCTCATTTGAATACTGCGGTTTGCACGTGTTTTCATTTAGCGGGATACTCTTAGTAGATCACCTGTTTTGCGTGCGCTAACCAAACACGCAATATTTTAGCGGGCGCAAACAATTCTTAGTAGATCCGGGCCGGCCCACAGTTTCAAAAATACCCGCGTTCATATGGACGGCCCCAGAGAATAAGAGAGAGAAAAAAATTAAAATAAAATAACTGTAACCAAGACTCTCTGACCTCCGGCTGGCCCCTAAGGACCAAGACCCCCTGGGTGGCAGCAGGGTCAGGTTTCATTTGTTCACTATTTGTGTTATTTTTCTTATCAATATCAATTTTAATGTTAATGAATGTTCATGTATCCTTTTTTCAGGGGAGAGTAGGCTACAAACGAGCGTTACCTGACACTGACCGTGGTATGCAGCGTCTCAGATAAAGCCCTGGTCCCTGTTGGAGGCCCCTCTGAGGCCCCTGTCAGGGCCACAGCTCAGACACAGAGAGATGAGAGAGAGGAAGAGTCTGAGATGACAGCAGCCTTACACACTCACAGCAGGCGAGGAGTCTGACGCTGTCAGCTAATGAGACCATTAACGAGCTGTCGACTTCATTAAGCAACAATTAAAGAGGAACCTCTGATGGGCTGTACATATATAGATCCTCTGCTGTGACACACATCATCTGATACATGTGTGTACTATGAATATACCCAGATGAGTAGATACACTGTGTGGGTGTGTGTTTACAGTATGACACACACATATAATTCTAAACATACAGTCATATTGACTAATTGATGGACAGTCACACAGCAGAGAGGGAAAGAGAAAGTGTGTGTGTGTGTGTGTGTGTGTGTGTGTGTGTGTGTGTGTGTGTGTGTGTGTGTGTGTGTGTGTGTGTGTGTGTGTGTGTGTGTGTGTGTGTGTGTGTGTGTGTGTGTGTGTGTGTGTGTGTGTGTGTGTGTGACTGTAGTTCACGCTCCTGTTTTCTCACCATTCCACAGACTTACATCTTAACCCGAAGGTGTCTGATAGAAACAAGTCTCCACTGCACACGTATCACTAACAGCTGCTTGGATCAATATACTGTCAGCTCATCTTCACTCTGGCTCTCAGCTCTCTGTCTTGGCTCAGTGTCTCATTTTCAACAGCTGTTTTTTAGTTCCAACATCTGTTCAAAGCCACTTTCCTCTGTCCACTACCTGCTGAGCTGCAAACAGACTCAGTCAGAGAGCAGCTGGTGATCATGGTGGAGCTTTTAGCGGCTAAAGGAAGAGGTAGAGGAGGTGGTGGAGACCAAACACGGAGCTAAAAGAGAATAACACAGTCCACATAGATCACCTTGTTGTTGTTGTTGTTGTTGTTGTTGTTGTTTAAAGCCCCAGTATGTAACTTATTTGTCTTTTTATTAGCAAAAATCAAATCTGTCTTTCATAAATCCGTATTTCACTGAAGGTGAATCACAGCTGCATCCAAATGAAAGCTTTCTGGTTCCTTAGAATGAGTTGTTACAAGTCGTTACAAATACATAAGTGGGCGACGCACCGAACCGAGGCGGCCATGTTGCATCGCCATTTTTTACGTTGAGTGGCAGCGTGACCGTAGGTAACCACGGAAACTGAGCGGAGCTGTGGGCTCGGCCTGTTAAAACTGTCACCACTGTGTAGTGTGAGGAAGAGGAGGCACTGGTGTTGCATTCAGGTGCAGTCAGGCAGACGGCCGTCGGCAAACCAACTGGATGTCATTTTACTCCACCAGAGAAAGACGATGGACCACTTGTTTACATAGACGCTTGTTTATCCTGTTACATGCAGCGTCTGTTGTCTGTCTGACGTCTGCCCGATTTCACGTGAATGCAACATCAAGAATACGTTCAGATATGCAACCACACCGCTAGATGGGGGGAATTCCTACATATTATACCTTTAAGTATATTTTTTGGCTTTATGCCTTTAATTAATAGGATAGTTGAGAGAGACAGAGACAAATATGGAGGCACAGAGAGAGGAGGAATGCGATGCAGCAATGGGCCACCAGATATGATAAGATAAAATAAGATAAGATAATCCTTTATAGGTTGCAGCAGGAGACAACAGCAAAGAAATGTTTAGCACGGATAATAAATGACAAATGGCAATATCAGTGAAAAGAAAGCAGTATTTGTAATAGAGTATGATCAATGACTCATAAGAGTAACAAAAGTGTATAAAAAAATTTAAGATTTGGGATTCAAACTGGGGCCGACTGCAGTAAGGACAGTAAGGGCGCCTGCTCAACCCACTGAGCTATACGGCGCCATCAGTCACCCTGTTGTGATGCCTGTCATTCTCAGCACTGTATAAACTATAATAAACTAATCAGGTATCATCAACACATGTTTTTAGTTTCAAACACTTGAGGCTCTACACACCTGAAGCTGTATGTGTGTGTGTGTGCTTCCTCACAGACTCATGGTGGGATGATGCTGGTAATTAATATTCAGCAAAAATGGTCTTAAACTGACAGAGGCACTCCTGATCAGTCAGTGTGTCAGCTGCATGTCACAGGTCAGGCTCCTCCAGATGGTCAGCAGATAAATCTAAGATGTCATCATCAGATGATTCATGTGTGTAGTGTAAAAAGATTTTTACAGAGTGTCTTATATTCATGCTGCTCCTAACTTTATATTCTCATCTGCCACTAGGTTTAGTAGAATATTTAGTGTTATATGGTGTTATAATATTGATGGAGAATAAGGCTCTGGCCCAGTTTAACCTCTGACTGTGTTGCAGGCAGAGTTCAGACTGAGTCACCAGCTCTCATTAGCTTCCCCTCCCCACCTACTCGTTCTGTTTTTTAAATAATTGGCTATAGACCTTTATATCTATGGAGATGGTAACTGGATTGCTAAAGTGACTGTTTTTTATGTGATTGTGTTGAAGTGTAAGCAGGGGGAGTGCATGTAGGTAGACCAACAGTCCCTCCAACTACATAGCACATACAGGGCATCAAAACAGCCTAACTGATTATGATCAAGCACAAGTTTTAACCTGAGGCTCTTCTGTTGTTTTGGTTCAGTCGCTTTTGACTTGGCTTATAAAAATAAAAGACTGCGCCTGCAGACAAAAAAAGTTATTTGGAGCATGTGGGGGGAAAAAAGAACAAAGAATGCAAACAAAAGTAAAAGAGGAGAAATTAAATGCAAAATAAACAATAGCAAGGTCACAGCTATGGGCTGGTGGATGCATCGTTTTGTGTTACCCATCTTCTTTACAGCACAAGTCATAACAGAAAGGAACCATACAAACATGGATTTCATAATACTGTATGTCTCTCAAGGCTTTGACTTAGGCATGACTGACTGCTTAAACAACACAGCAAACATTCCCTATAGGTCAAAGTGAATAAATGTGGCTTAAAACAGCACAGGATGTCTGTAATGTACTGTATGCACATTGTAATTAGGGATGATGACAGTATGGCCATGTGACTATGTAACCTGTGTGTTACATTTCAGCCATTCTTGAGGATAGGAATCTGGGAATAGACACAGGGTTGGAATGTGAGTTGCGATGTATGATTCTGTTATCTGAAGGGTGAAAGACTTAGTTTGTGTGTATATAGTGCAGTGTTTTTCAACCTTGGGGTCGGGACCCCACACGGGGTCACCTGGAATTCAAATGGGGTCGCCTGCATTTTTAACTAACTAACTTTATCTAATTATTCTTTAAAAAATTATGATTAAAAACACCACACGCAATCTTTAACAACTGTATTCTATACTTTCACTTTCTTGAATATAAATCGAGTTCAAATGAAATGCAGCATATAAAAATATCTGAGCAAGTGGAACATGAAATGGTCTCCAAAAGGCATAAAGTTAAACATGAAACATTGTTTTGCAGTATTTTAAGCAATTTTGGTTTTCTACAATTTTAGAGTGAAAAAGGGAAACAAAGCAGCAGCCTGCAAAAGAATAGGAAACCCAGGAGACTTGAGCTCTCAGATAATTTTGACCAAGGTATCATACAAGATATTTACTATTTACAGTACACACTGTGATGAACCATATGTTGCGGTAAAAAGAAAAAAACAACGATCGTTGATTCGGTGGAAACCCGGCTTCACAGGCGCCCCCCCCCCGCCTCGCGGGGGCTGCAGGGTAGCCTATACAGCCCAGAGTAGTGGTGCAACAGATCATAGCTGATCCGTGATCAGCACACAAGTGGTCCGCGGATCGATCAATTAAAAAAAAAAAAAGGTGCGCGTGTAGTGTGGGGACACATACGCGCACTGTGGCAGCCGAATGAACGGGCAATTAAAAAAACCTGATCCTGTAGAGCTGAGCTGAAGTAGCTACATCTCTCTGATTTAACAGGTTGATCCTCTCTGTTTAATCTACTCTATGTCTTCTGGCAGCGTTGCAGTTTGCTGGTGGGAAGAGTAAGAAATTGGGGGTTCAATACATTGGGTGTTGATAACATTAACTTCTTTATGGCTGATACCAGATCAGGTCCACTACATGGATGGGGAAGAAGAAACAAGGTCCTGATCCACTGATCTGAATCCATTTTGTTCTAATCTTCGACGCAGTGTGACAAGTTGCTCTTTGTCCTTTAATGATGATCTGAGTGGAGGATAATTGTGCGGCTGACTGCTTTGGTGTGTAGTTTACAGGATTACATGTGTTTGTTTGTGAATTAATCTGCAGAGTATGAGTGACTGCAGCTGTCAAGGTAATGTGGTGGGATTAAAACAGCAGTGTTGCCCAGACAGACTGACAAATACTTCATCATAATACACTGTACAAGCACAGTGGAGGAGGACGTGTCCGTCCACGCTGCTGTCCATCAGGGGACCGGTCAGCTGACTGTGTGGAGGATCACACACTATGATCCATTATTGATTCTCCGACCGGTGTAAAAGATGAACTGATTCTATTGGCCACTGTGAGATGTGTGTGTGTAGGTGTCTTCTGTCACTTCATCTCCAAATGTATTCATCATCATCATCATCATCATCATCATCATCATCATCATCACCACAGCTGCACATCTTCACACATCCACTCTAACACACAGTCACAGCTGCTTTCTCTCTTTGACACGTGAGCGGAGAAGCTCCACTGCTTTAAGAGATCAGAGATTTATAAGATAATTAGAACTAGAGATAGAGAGATGCCTTTATTGTCCCAAAGGGAAATAGTTTCTCACATGTGACACACAATACACACACCATGTACACCACCAAAAGCATAAAACCCACCAGACACATTATCACACACATATGAAGAGGGGTCTGTAGTACAGGTTATAGTGGGGCTACATGGCTGCCGCTTGTGATTGTTAGTTTAGTTTAGTTTAGTTTAGTTTATTAGTTTATTATGTCGAAGACAATCCCAATTAATCAATTGTATCAATAACAGTAAAAAGGGCAGCTGGCTGGGGAATATCCTGCTATAGTCCCGGGCCAGATGACACCCTAAAAAGCAAAACAAAAAACAAAAACAATATATTACAGCGCACTGATTAAAAAGAGAGCGTTAGGACAGCTAGGAGACAAGATAAATAGAGAACAGTGAAACACCAGTACAATCATGCAGAGACAACACATAATCAAAACATACAGAAGCAGCACATAGAACATAATCACACATCAGCACATACAATCACATGTCGACAAGCCATGTTTCTAACTTGGCTGTAAAAGTGGAGTATGTGTGTGTGTGTGTGTATTTTTGATATGGGTGGGAAGTGAGTTCCAATTATGTATTGCTTTAACAGAGAATGATAACTGGCCAAATGTACTTTTCTTGAGCTGGACTGATAAGTCACCACGTGTGGTGCTTCTAGTGATCTGAACAGTGCTGCGTTGGTTTATTATTGATTTCCTTGAAACGTCTTGTTTTCTAAGACTGTGGAGATGTTCAATTCACAATTCACAATTATACAGGACAGAGAATAGGAGGAAACCATGTCTAAGGAAATGCACATTACTCCCTCACCCCCAGCCACCATACCTGTGTAAACATCTCTGTCACATTTCTATTTTTTTATTCAAATATTTTTGATTTATTAAATTGTATTTCTATTCTATTTATTACTGTACTGTATGTTTTTAAGCCGTGGGTCCAACGAAAATTTCATTATCTAGTATAATAATAATAATAAACTTTATTTCTATAGCACCTTTCAAAACCAAGGTTACAAGGTGCTTCACAAAATACAAATACAATATCATTGAGAAAATAAAGCAATTAGAAAGTGAAGAAAACATCATACAGAAAACAGTGGACAGTGAAGACAATGACAATAAAGACTCTCAACTCAACTCACCTCTGGAGCTTCAACTATTGATTATTAGTTATCGGTTAGATTATGATCAGTGTCTGATTTCCGCTGAGGACTTTTAATGGTGTTAGCTAAGTCTCATAGATTATGCATGCGCAGCTGCAGCATATATATGTATATGTATGTGTAACTGAGTGTGTGTGATCCACGTGTTGTAAAATAACTGGTAGAAAACAGTAACCTAGTTATTGTCCTGTGATGAGGGGCCGATATCACGTGTAGCATGTTGTATAGAATGAGACACGTGCTCATGGCCTGATTCTCCTCTCTCCAGGGAGACACACACACATGTACGCACACACTGATATACACACAGCAGAGACCAGTCATGGCCCTGCGCACACACATACGCAATACACAAATGCATACTGTACAGCACACGCACTGCAGAGACTCGCACAGATACACTCAGACCTAGGTCACACATACACACGTGTACTTTTTTTTTTTTTTTTGCCAAGGGACAGTAATGAAGATAAAGTAGCTAATTAAGCTTGACAGTGAGGAGAGATGAGCGGCCATGTTGGGTGACGTTATGAGGTTGACTTGGACCTATAGACATGTAGATATAGGACGACGGCCAATATAGGACACTGAGGGAGAGACAGTTTGGAGGAGAATTCAGCTGTGTTCACACACACACACACACACACACACACACACACACACATACTCAGCTGTGTGTCTGTATCAGTGTATGTGTGTAAACCTGCACTAATCAACATATGAACTATGTGTAGAGTGAGAGAGCAGCTGCTGCAGAGAGTGAGCTCCTCACAGTGTTCTCCAGTTTAAAGTAATAGTTCACTAAAAAATGAAATTCAGTCATTAGCGACCGTCATGCTGATGAATACTCAAAGTGCATCTGGAGACCCGGGAGGCCGGTTCGTAGTCCAACGAAAACTTTATATGAGAGTAATAGGGCCCGACACAAAAACGTCCATAAAACGACACAAAAACCATTTAATATTCCTCCACACTGCTCGTCCACTGCAATCCAACTGTCCTGAAGGGATGTAGTCCAGAGTTTACTGGAAACTACATCATTTAGGACATTTTTACAGCCTAAACAGTTGCCTGGGGCACGCTCTAACGTTCACGTGATTCATGCATGCATCGTGGCCGACACAAACAGGTCTATAAAACTAGACAAAAACCATTCAATATTCTTCCACATTGCTCGTCAGCAGCAACCCAAGTGTCCTGAAGGGATATAGTCCAGAGTTTACCCAAAACAACGTGATATAGGCAAGTCCGGTCACGTCCGCGTGCATCGTGTGAATTTCATTTTTTGGTGAACTATTCCTTTAAGTCTTGTTTAAAGGGACAACGACGACTTTCTATTTGGTTATAAAAAAGTCTCACGCCTGATTTCCACCGAGGCCGTCAGCGCCGCGGAACGTCAGCGTCGCGGTCACCGCTGCCGATAGCTGCCACTCTAATCAATATTAATATGTCCACCGGAAGCGCCGCGACACGTCTCAGCAGCGTCCCAGCCGCGGCTCTCCGCGCCGCAGCGCTATCAATCCGTAGCACTTCTATTTTTGACGCTCCCGTTGCTAAATCGCGTCAAGCTCAACAGAGCCGATCGCACCAGACAGGAAGTCAGACACTGTATCAAAGTAAAACACTTCCGCTCCCTTTCAAAATAAAACACAACATGCACGTCATCTAACTTCACAACAACATTACGTCGGAGAATAAAAGTCAGCTGTGTTGGACTAGGTGCAGAAGCGGTCGTCATGGAAAACTGTACTGCGAAGGAGGCTCAACATGGCCAGGCTTTGTGTTCATCTTCCAGCTCAACAAAACCTCAAGTCGGTTTGTTAAGTCCGGCTCTCATCTTTATGGTCTGTGCGTGTTCATATCAGGGGCACGATCGCAGCCTGAAGCAACAGTGTTGCTGCAAATACGACGAGAGGAGGCTGCTTTTAATTTTTCTGACAGCTCTTGCGCTATTATATGAAGCTTTATCCATTTAAACTAAATAAACTAGCAACATCAACTCTCATTTTAAATTGTGTTTTATATTGTTATATATTCCACTGATCGCAATTATAACGCGAGTGTGTGTTTTATTGGAAGCGAGGCTGAATAGGTTACAGTGAGGTTTTTTTAGGTGCTGCACTACAAGCAAATCTCATATTGCCTCTGTACAAAGACAACAAAGACCTTTTTAAATGTGAAAACAGCGGAGACTTATTCAAGATTTGCGTTTGGGCAACACTGATATATAACAGGCAAAACACTGGAATTAATTTATTCATGGCCACATTAAGTGAAGTTATTAACTTTACTGATTATCCATCTGATTGTCTGTCCTGCTGCGAGCGGACAACTTCTTTCAGTGGTGACCATACTGTATAAAGGTGGTGACTGACTGTAGGCTATATAAAATAAAATATATATAGCCTAATATATAATGAGCTCCTGACGCTCAGCTCAACGGGTGAGGAGGCGGAGACAACTCTCGGCGGAGACGCTCAGAGAGAAAGTAAACAGCAGCGGATCAGCTGATCTCTCCCTCCGTACAAACGCTCCGTTCTGATCCAGCTCCACTGGACTTTCAAAGTAAAGGTGCTGCCAGCTGTAAATAAATTAAAATAGTGAAACATCAAAAGCTGTCGCCACTTTGTTAATATCAACCGCTCTACACTGTATCAAGAGCAACGATCTCGTGTACGTTCCGTATTCTCGCGTGAATACGGCTGGCTCGCAAGGCAGCGCTGCGCTGCCGTAACACGTCCGGTGGGGATTGACGCCGGGCAGAGGACGGAGCAAAACCGCGACGCTGACGTTCCGCGGCGCTGACGGCCCCGGTGGAAATCAGGCGTCACATTAATGTGGATGAATCTATGTTACCCACACTTGTTAATGGGCAAATTTTAGATAAATCTATGGTTTTGTCTCTATGGTTATTTTGTTATTATTAGTGGTGGTGGAAATGCTGGGCGAGCCGACCAGCGTTTCTTTACTTCTGGTCATGAGAATAACGCCACCGAATCGCCGTTTATGGTGGAAACTACGACGGTATGTGATCGTCTTCCAACCTCTGACTTTAATTCTTGATGAATGAAAACATGAGTCTGTCTTGCGCCGGTCAAAGAATTTCACGGTGTGCGGAGGCTCATAAATGTAGTGTGAAAACACTTCGCTTTTCCAAAATTCCTTGTTGTCCCTTTAAAGGGATATTTCATTTTGGCAAACTCGCCTATTGCCAGAATCCCTATAGTTTTAGGGGTAGGTTCATTACCTTTAAATGTCGGTGCAATCTGTTTTTAGATCGGCGGGGCAGAGACGGAGGTGCATGGTATTTCCATGTTTCCCTCATCAAACTAAATACACAATCCAACAACTCCAAAACACACTTGTGGACAAGTTGTGACCTGCACATTCACCACACTATGAGATAATAATGGAATGTTACAGTAGTATTTGCTTCATGTGTCTTAATGTTACGTAGGTTATAATTTTATAGTGTGGCAAATGTGCAGGTCACAACTTGTCCTTGAGATTGGAACTGTAAATAAGTGTCAACGGCCAGCTGATCAATCAGTATTGATCAGATCAGTGATGTTTTTTGTTTTTGGAGGGTGGGGGCAGTTGGATCAGATGAACAATAGATACAAAGGGGAAACTGCGCTTGTGGCGTGGTTCTTTGTTTTCTAAATATAGCAGAGGGTGGCTCTATTTATAGATGCCCTGGCATGCTCTGCACCTCAGTTTAGGCCCCGTTGCATGGTGGGAAATAAGATGGGTCAGAGGTGGGTAGCTGCTAGCAGGCTGCACGTCTCGTCGGATCAGAGTTCACACTGTTCACGAGTCAGTGAACTGTGGATCACATTATATAGCTGTTCAGAGGATGAAGTCACTGTTCATCTGTTAAATAATACTAATACTAATATAATAATACTAGTATATGATGTTTCTTCTTCTTGTTAGTTAAATATAAAACATCCAAACAAATCAAAATGAAAATTAAAAGATCACACAAAATATGATATATTTATTCTACAAGGCGAAATGGAAAAAAAGAATTAGGAACTGTAATTACATCTGAAAACTGGACAAATATAGTTAACGCAGAAATCACCGCTACAGCATCACATATTCTGGAGCTGTCCCATTCTTAAAACCTTCTGGGAAGGAGTTCAAAGTATTATCAGAGAAGTCTTCACCTATCATTCTACCTGGGTATATGGACATAGAACTACCAAAAAAAGACAGATACCTCCTAAAAATCTGCATGGCAGCGAGCAAAATGTGTGCATATTTATCTACCTTTTCTTTTTCTTCTCTCCTTTTCATTGTTATTTATTTTGTGTCAATAAGGTCACTACATGGTTAGCATTTGAATTATTTTGTCACATCATATTGTACCCCTACCTAAAGAGTTGCATTGATGCTGCCCATGTTTTGTTTTTTTTACAACCCCCCCCCCCCGAAAGTATAAAAAATTGTATATAGTTTATTCATAGACATGTCAGCACCAACTGCTGTCACTGCTTCAGACATTTGAAGAGACAGCATAGCAATATTCAAAGAGACCTTCATTTCCCGAAGTAGTGAGGTAGCCTTTGTTAGACTTAAAGGGATAGTTCAACATTTTGGCAAATTGGCCCATTGCCATAATCCCTATAGTCATAGCAGTAGGTTTGTTACCTTTAATTGTCGGTGCAAGCTATTTTTCGAACGGCGGAGCGGAGCCGTGAGCTGCTCAGAGCTACGCTATGGAGGCTCATGGGATTTCTTGGTTTTCCTCATCAAACTCATCAAATACACAATCTAACAACTCCAAAACACTCTGGTGAACAAGTTGTGACCTGCACATTCACCACGCTATGAGATAATAATGGAACCCCCCCCCCCCCCTTTTAAAAGTATAAAAAATAGTATAAACAACAAAAAATTGGTGTTGTGAAGAAATGAAGAAGATAAAAGTTTCCTGAGCGTGAAGCTGGCAATGATGAAGGGTTTAATTGGAATTCACACTTGGGTCAAATGACTGTGCAGCAGACACTGGTATTTATTGGCTCTGGCTCCAGTCGCCTCTGATCAGCATCGGTGGAAACACAACACCTGGGCAAAGCTGTTAATTTTCTCCCCTTTTCCCGCTGTAACACTTGAGAGCACAGAGACGGTAGACGGGCCTGTCACCTGTCCAAGTGCTCTCAAACCAGAAACACTGCAGCTCCGCCGCGCTCAAGGATGAAAGAGTGCGTCTCACACTGAGGCTTCAACACTTTTTCAGCAGTCCCAGCCCCGGGATGAGATGTGACAGATCGCTTTTACCCACTCTTCCTTTATTGAGTGTGTCTGTGCGCGTGTTATGACGTTGCTCTTTGTAGTCGTGTGTGTCCTCAGTGGTTGAAAAGTCATTTGGCTTTTGTTAGCAGGTTGACCCCGGTAGGTAGATGGGACCTGAACCATTTTAAAGCAACACCACAGATTCCCACCCACTTCTCCAGTCTGCCAATCAGACACTCTTTAGCTGTGTCCCAATTCAGGGGCTGCATCCTTCGCATTTGAAGGCCGATGACGTCACAGCGCTGCGCGAAGGCTGTCCTGTCCCAATTCCTCCAAATTGGAAGGCTCCTCCAAATGCGTCCTCCTTTCCCCTGCATTCGGAGGATGCACCGCTACTATCCTTCGCGGCCTCCCGTATCCCAAGATGCTTTGCGCACCGTTGTTATTAGCAACCTAGCCCGCTAGCTATTGAACGGTAACAGCTCTGTGCTGTAGCCACGGTAACCCTGCTGGCCGCACATGTGAGGAGCGGAGGCAAAGCATCTGTGTGTGACAACTTTTAATAAGAAAGCTATGAAAACACAGTACTTGTGCTCTTTATTCTCTATTCACTTAACTCATTGAGTGCCAACCACGTAATTTCTCGTTTTTCGTTCCCATGCGTTGAGTGCCAAAAACGAGATTTTACGTTTTTTGCTTTTTTTTTAAATTATGAAAATAGACACTCAAACACACCTGATGTGTAAATTTGGGGACTCTACGATGAGCAGAACTGAAATAGATGACGATCAAAGTCTCATGACAGCTCATAATCTGGAAGTTTTTATCATAACTCGCTGTATCTCCTTTTCTAGAAAAAAAGCAGGGATTTTGGTGAAACCCAGCCATGTTTAGCTTGAGTTTTCTCAGGAACGGAGGCACGTAGAAACAAACGGTTTGTGGCCATTTGAAGCATAAAGTTTCACCTTTCAAATGAGCCACAGTATGTGTTGGTGGCAATAATATAGAAGACACTATGGCTCTACAAAAATCGTCAAAAATGGTCTAGATTGCCGGTACACTTGACTAAAACTTTGGAAAGGAGCGCGGCACTCAATGAGTTAATAGCCTACCCCCCTGGCTGCTGTTCAATGGTTTGTTTATTAGTATATTAATGATAACTGCCCTTGTATTGATTCTACTTCTTTAAAAAAAAAAAAAAGCGAGGGGCGGAGGAGCGGTAGAGCCGTTGCAAGCGCCACTTTTAAATGTTTAACGTTCGGCTGTTGTTTACGTTGGGATCAGGAAATGCTCTGAAGGCTAGACCGTCCCATTTACCGACCGTTGATGCGGCCGTCTCCAAAGCTGTTGCCTCCGGAGGCCGCGTAGGCTGGGTCCTCCGAAGGCTGCAGCCCCTGAATTGGGACACAGCTTGTGTGTGATATGAAACTGTTTTTATGAACCTTCTGCCTGTCTGCCCTCGAATGCCTTCCTTCTGGTCTCATCATGTGACCATCTAATTGTCTTCTGTGTCTTCCTCTGACTCTCAGGGTATGACGTGTCCAGCTCCATGGTTGTGGAGGAGGCGAGGTGGGATAGTCGTCACCTCCTACAGGAGATCTATGACAACGAGTCCAAGCTGTACTCTGAGCCCGTGAAGAACTGCACTGAACCAGGTGAGAGGCTGTGGAGCTTTAATATGTTTGTTGAGTTGATGTTACAACAGCCTATCTGCACTGTTTGATATGTGGTGTTTGATTCTTATTGGCTTCTGAACTGTGTGTACTCTAACTCATCCTAATGCTTGTTTGGTTTTTCTTCAATGGCCAAATCTAAATGTCTTCATTGGACAGTAGACAGTCCAGAGATGTCACGTCATGTTGAACTAAATTAGGCGTTTTGCCACATGAGTCTCTGATTCATTCGTGGTGCACCTCAGGGAAGCTCACTGGGACCACTGGAGTTGTGTTGTCATGCAGCTGATTCATTACACATGTGTTAGCAGAGGAGTAGAGTCAGGTTATAAAAGGTAAACATGACGTAGAACACTTTACCATTTAGATCTTGACCCGTACTGCTCGGGACTTTTAGCAGCAACAGCTGCAGGACATGATGTGATGATGTTCCTACCTTTGCTGCTAGTTTTCTGTATCTTATGATACGTTAAAGAGTTGGTACTTTGTTGTTACACTTGACACTTCCACTTCTTATGTTTCATTTTACCATTAGAAGTTCTTGGGACCTTGAGTATTTGCTAATCTGACTAATTCTTCCAGTTTATTCATAGACATGTCAGCACCAACTGCTGTCACTGCTTCAGACATTTGAAGAGACAGCATAGCAATATTCAAAGAGACCTTAGTTTCCCGAAGTAGTGAGGTAGCCTTTGTTAGACTTAAAGGGATAGTTCAACATTTTGGCAAATTGGCCCATTGCCATAATCCCTATAGTCATAGCAGTAGGTTCGTTACCTTTATTTGTCGTGCAAGCTATTTTTAGAACGGCGGAGCAGAGCCGTGAGCTGCTCAGAGCTACGCTATGGAGGCTAATGGGATTTCTTGGTTTCCTTCCATAACAGAACGTGACCAGACAGAGTTGTTTTCGAGGTAAATACTAGGGGTGCAACGGTACAGGTAGCCCACGGTACGATATGTACCTCGGTTTTTGGCCACGGTTCTCGGTACGGTTTCGGTATGTGTTTTGTGCAGAGAACTTTTTTTTTCTCCCAAAATAATGTTTATAATTTATAATATTTCTAATACAGCTCTCCTCTCTCTCTATCTCTCTCACTCTCACTCACACACACACACACACACACACCTGAACTGTCTGTGAACAGCCTCTAGCTCCTCCCTCTGCACACTCCTTTAGTCTTTCATGATGAACACTCTGAAGCAGCTTTCAAACAGAGATGGTGCTATACTGCCGTCATGGAAGACCGTCTCTATGCTGCAGCCACAGTCTCTCACTGGGAAAGAAGGAGTTAGTCTATTGTGTTTTTTTTAAACAGCCTTTCACCACCTCTCATCCCTGTCAGTCAACTCCTGCTCGACCTCGGTCTCTCTATCGCGCGCGGACATGCGGATACGCGACCACACACATGCAGTGTGCATGGACAGAGTTGTGCTGGAACTCTAATAAAAGCTAAATGTGCTAAATCGCGCTAATAACTAATTAATTTCCCCCGCGATTGCGATCAGCGACCGCTCATGCCGCCGCCTGTTTGTTTTCTTTTTTTTTTTTTTTTTCCCTCTTCTGTGTGTGAGGCTGAGCTGCTGCACTTTCAGTTGCAGGGGGGGAGTCACTGTGAGTGTGTGGAGGCTCAACAGTGATTGGACATCGACTCGCGGGGGCGGGCTTTCGCCTTAAACGGCCAGGCACACACATACACGGCACAGCTGCCTGTAAAGCAGTAAGAGCTGATGGAAGCTGAATCTGAAATACCGCGGTCCAAGAGCGTATTGCTCCACCAGCAGGCCGTACCGAACGGTTCGGTATTTTACCGAGAACCGTTGCATCCCTAGTAAATACAGAGTCTGCTTGCTGAAAAACTCTGTCTGGTCACGTTCTGTTATTATCTCATAGCGTGGTGAATGCGTGGTGAATGTGCAGGTCACAACTTGTCCACCAGAGCGTTTTGGAGTTGTTGGATTGTGTATTTGATGAGTTTGATGAGGGCCACCAAGAAATCCCATGAGCCTCCATAGCGTAGCTCTGAGCTGCTTGCAGCTCGGCTTTGCCGTTCTAAAAATAGCTTGCACCAACAAATAAAGGTAACAAACCTACTGCTATGACTAAAGGGATTATGGCAATGGGCCAATTTGCCAAAATGTTGAACTATCCCTTTCAATTTTGCACTGTTGATTAGGGCTGCAATTTACAATTATTTTCATTATCGATTAATCTGTTGAATATTTAAACAATAAATCGATTAGTTGTTTGCTCAATTAAATGTTAAAAAATGTCAATCAATGTTTCTCAAACCACCAGACGACGTCCTCAAATGTCTTGTCCACAAACCAAAGAGAGACTCAGTTTATTGTCATACATATACTTTTTTTTCTTAAAAAACTTGATTCGATTATCAAAATAGTTGCAGTTAATTTAATAATCGGATTATTGTTCGATTAATCGATTAATTGTTGCAGCTCTACTGTTGATGTTTGAGTCCCACCACTACAGCACCGCGTTACTGAATGATGTTCCTGCTGTGGATGCTGCGGTGTG
Organism: Trachurus japonicus; assembly: GCF_045865225.1. Classification (NCBI taxonomy): domain Eukaryota; kingdom Metazoa; phylum Chordata; class Actinopteri; order Carangiformes; family Carangidae; genus Trachurus; species Trachurus japonicus. The sequence continues at coordinate 29,259,808 of NC_140921.1, read as the reverse complement.
TTCAGGTGTTGTACCAGTGAAACAGTTCAATGAGTTAACAGCAATGGAAGTGGTTCATTTAATTGCAGATGTAATAGCATTAGATTTTGATGGTTTTAATGGGTTTTAATGGTGCAGTGCGGCGGTGAATTGTTAGGGTTAATCGGTGCACACACACAGAGACACAGACACACACAACACACACACACACACACACACACACACAACACACAACACACACACACACACAACAGACACACACACACACACACACACACACACACACACACACACACAACACACAGACACACACACACCTTCTAGTCCCTGGAGAGCAGGCACAAAGGAGCTGGAGTGGGGATGAAAAATGTGCAGCAGAGAAAGACAGAGAGGAAGAAACAGATGAAAAGTGATGAAGAACAAACTTCGTCAGGTAGAAATCCTCTTTGTTCCACTTCATTCTGTGTGTGTGTGTGTGTGTGTGTGTTTTCCATGTGGAATCCTGGGGCTTTACAAGGCTGACGTCCTGCCAAGCATTCTCTTGATCTTATTGTAAACACACCACCGCTGTCTAATGCACCCACACACACACACACACACACACACACACACACACACACACACACACACACACACACACACACTCACATACAAGCGCACAGACTTTACACACACACACACACACAGTAACATCATGTAGTCTTGAGTTATATTTAGCCAGCACAGAAACAGTTTACAGCCTGTTTCTGTTTAATTACTCTTTGTCTCCTGAAACACTAATTACCTTAATAAGGATTATTCCTCCTCTGCCTCCTTCACTACTTCACTACTTCACTACGTGCTCTTCATGCCTCACTCACTCCTCTGGCTCTCTGTGTCTGCGTCGCTCTCTCATCCCCCGGAGCGCTGCCTGTCTCCAGCCTCCTCTCTCTCTCTCTCTCTGTCTCTCTTTCTGTCTTTTTTAGACACAATCATCGGTTCACATTCAGGTTGTGGAGCGCTGTCGTCACGCGCTGCAGAAACACAACACGCACACGCACACACACACACACACACACAAAGACAGAGGAGGAGGTTGGATCTCTGTGCTCTGTGCTGCTGATGCTGTAACACGTGCACGATGGCGTTCTTGTAAACAAATATTTAATGTCATGTGGAGTCTCTCAGCCTGAAAGTGAAGTTTCCAGAGACGCTGGTTAATTGGATTTGTTTCGTTTGTGTAACCCCCCCCCACCACCCCCAAGATAAGAGATGAAGGAGCCTCTGGTTGTGTGATGTCACTGTCTCAGGTTGAACACAGGACAATGTGAAGTGGAGGAGTTGTTATTAGTTTGTCTTCCCTTTTGCACCAGACGTAAAGAGTCGAGCCAGCAGCAGTTTGGGGAGAAATAACCGAGGTCCTACATTTAGTGGCGCTGGCTCGACAGCCACGTTGTAAATACACAACAATGGAGCTCCGACACGTGACGACAGATTCCCCACAACGACGACGACGACGTGGGTTCTTCTGACTCAGACCAGCTGAGCCTCAGAGACAGACGGGCTCTGTGTGACGTAGACGTGAAGATGCTGTATATGTTAGTGGTTCATCATCAGCCTGGGTCACATGACGTTAGGGAGATGAGCTGCAGCACAAACTCATCAGCTCCAGTTGAACGGAGCTACAGCCTATTGCTTCATAGCCAATGTTAGCATTATCATTCTGATTTTTTGAGACGTGTAATAATATATCTAAATATTATTGGTGTTTTTTTTAACACTTTAAATAAGATTTACTGCCTTGTGGTTATATGTCTACACCAACCAGCCAATGGCAGGAAACGATCTCCCTTTCATCATCATGTCACAGTCAAGTTGACTTTTGACCATTTACATATAAAATGTAATACTTAATTTTATACATATGGATATTTGAGTTTAATTGTGTCATAATTAGTGTAATGATTACTGAGTTCTGGTCAAATTCATGTTTTATCAGGCCATGGTGACCGTCACCTTTGACCTTTTACCACCAACATTGAGAATTGAGTTTAAAGGTAGGGTTGGAGATCTTATTCTGGAATATTTTTTTTTACTAAATTGCTTGAAATTCTCTTCACACCCTGACTGCAACAAATTAATTGAATGCTTTTTCACAAAAATGAAAAAAGTCAGTCACCTGTGAAAACACCATGCAATCATTTTGAACACCACGTTCAAGTCAGTTGGATCGTGATGCGTCAGTCAAACTGCCATCTGTCCCTCCCTCCCTCCTCTTACATTAGGATGACATGAGGTCGTGCCGCCAAGGCAACACCTTCGCAGAGCGACCCAATGTAATCCCAATGTGCAAGGGCGTCAGTTTACTTTGAAAAGTGGTGGGGACAATGACCATATGCGCACCCCCCCTCCCCCCCCCCCCCCGCCGCCGCCGCACCGCACCGCACCTGGCTGACACCGTTTCCCAGACCGTCATAGACTACCGTTCTCAACCAGACTCTGGTCTCCTACTGGACCGGGTCTGGCTCCAAGTTTGAGCAAATAAATGAGCAAAGACCCGACCAGGTCCGACCAGTGTTTAAGTGTTTAAGCGTGGACCCTGGACCCGATGCGGCTGGACTCATGAGCATTTTCTTTTTTTTTTTAATTCTCCGCCGGACCGCAGCAAAAAAAAGAAAAAGAAGAAGAAGCCGGTAGTTGTGTTTAGAGACGTGAAAGGTGGAGCATGACAAGCTGGTGATCAGCTGTGGTCATTGAATTGTTAGACTACACTACAGTAGGTCATTTCAATTTGCGCATCTGTGTTTTTTCCTTTTTATTTATTTTTTTTAACATCTATGCGCATCGAGAGTGAGTGAGAAACAGCAGCTGCTCCAAACAGACACGTTACAAACTTTATTTTGAAGGGACAGATTAGATGTTGATTTCTTTAACAGTGACTTTGCACCCAAACATTAAGCATATACCGGGTGCTGTCTCATCCGGTACAATCGACCCCGCGTGGAGGCTCGTGCGCTGCAGCCCTTCAGTTCGGCGTCTGTTCTATTTTTCACGCGAGCCGTGAGCGCCGTTGTCAAGCTGGATAGACGGATCGTACCAGACAGGAAGTCGGGCACAGAAAAGGCGAGAGAATCCGGTCAATTTTCAAAATAAAATGATGATTACCGGTAATGAAGTTGTTGCTTGTCCGTCTATAAATATTTGTCAGTTGCGTCTGCACACGAGACACACACACACACATCCATACATACAGAGCTAGGGACAGACCTGTGTGTGTGGAAAACCGAGTACAGACGAGTGGTTGATGTTTTACCGGCGAGGAGAGAGAGAAGCAGCTCCCTGTGTGACCAGCCAAGCGGCCGCGAGGACGCGCGCAGCGCCCGCTCTGGGCTGAGAACTCTTTAATCGAAGCTACATTGTTGCCAGTCGGCTCCGGCAGAAGCTCTGCGCCGTGCACACTGTTTCGGCTGCCTATTTTGTCATAGTTTATCAACGTTTTTTTCGTCATTCTTCCTTAGGATAATGTTAAGTTAATTTTGTGGTGGGGACAAACACCGAACAAGCGGTACGTGTTCCTGAGCTCTGGAGGCGTTTTTCCATTAAAGGTGTTCAGAAATGGCCGTTTGTCCTGTTTGTCATGCTGAGTTGTCGTTATCGAGCGGGCGGGATATTCAATGTTTGGGGCGAGACCGAGCTCGGTGTGTGTGTCTCAGACGTTTGATTGACGGATGACAGATCCAATATCAGTGGCTGGTGAATTGTGAGCAGGGTGACGCATAATTCGTGCGCCTGCATTATCCAATGTGAAAAAAACCCGACATTTTCAACCCGGATTTACTGGAAAATATAATTTTGCAGAAAGTTTGGGCTACATCGTCTGATAGATGAGTTATTACACTAATGTTAAGACCCACAGTGGAATCAAATTCAATTTTCTCTTCTGTACAGCTTTAAAGCAGATATCAGTGGAATGTTTTTGTTAATATAAGTCCTAAATAGTCCTATTTTCCGTCAGCAATCACTTACATGAAGTATTTCAGCCTAAACACGAGTCTCTCCGTCACTCTGCTCTGCTGTAACCCGAGGAGAAAATTTTCCTTGTGGGATACAAGTGTTATCCAATGAGGGGAGAGAACGGCATGAAGGGCTGTGTGTGCAGCCAAGGGATGCGCGTGAATGTGGTGACGTAGCACGAGGACCAATTGATGCCTGACAAGGGCGGGGGCTGCTAACTCATGGTGCGTTCAAGGAAACTCGTACTTTGTGTTTTTCCTTCCTGTGAAGTCATACCAGTTCGATCTGGTACGAGTTCACGGGTCGGAAGTTACGAGTGGCCGTTATAGGGAACTTTCACAGACAACAGGACGGTAAAAACACGAGCTACGGGTTACCTGGAACGCTACCAAGTCGTAGTTGTGACTTGAAGCTGTAACTTACGGTTTCAAAAGCCTGCCTTGAACACAGCATTAGCCGAAACGGCCGTGCCGCTGTTATCTGCTTTAAGTAAATGTTGCCAAATTCTTAACTAATTCCCTCAAGGTGGATTTGAGTTATCACATTCAAGAGGCCAAAAATATGTTTTATGAAATCAATGTGACCTTGAATGTAAGTGAACATATGGGTCAAATTTGAAGAAGCTGACACATCGTCTTCATGTTAATGGGGTTGAAGTCAGTTACTGGGCAGCAGCAAGGATCAACTCTCCTGTCAGTGTCAGTGCCCCAGGTGTGGAAGGGTCTTCAGCTCCACTAGGTTTTGGGTCTGCCTCTTTTACATTTCCCATCTGGTGTCCAGTGAAGAGCTCTCCATGGCCTGCTAGTGATGATGGCAGCCATGTTGTCCTGCTTGCTGGGTGAGTAGATGTTGGTTGGGGATGCTTCAGGACCAGAGGAAGGATCACAATATTTATAGAAGTAGATTTCTGTCATCCTCCAACATTCCGAGCCAGATAACAGGATGTACCAGACGTGGTTGTGGTGCGGCCTCGGCCCGCCGTCGGAGCTGTCCTGAGCCGACTTTCAGACATTAGGTTTTATTGGAAGATGTTTCTAGCCTTGCTGAGTCGGTTCTTGATGTGACTGCCAGGAGCGTCACACTGTGGGATGCTGTAAAACTTACATTACAGCAGCCAGTGATGTTTGGTATTTTTTACTTGATAAACACCTTTGATGATGAATTCTCATAATCCTCACATTAATCAGATGAAGCGAGACAGAGAATAGCAGAGTAACCAGAGACGTCAGCGTCTGTCTGCAGCGTTCAGCAGCGAGAAGTGAATGTCATCACTCCAATTAAATCTGAACCCAACAGCAGCAGCGCTCACACTGTCAGAGCACACGTCTCTATACATCACACACACACACACCCAGACACACGCACATGCACACATAATCATGTTTACAAGTGATAACTCTCCTCCGCTCATGAACTGTGTGTGTGTGTTTGTGACATTTAAGATGATTCTGAGGCTGTCTTGAATTTGTCTTTGTCCTTTCTTGCTTTATTGGTGAATACTGACAGTCAATAATTTTATTACTCACAGTAGTTGCAACAGACTTTTTTTGAAGAATAGACCGAATCTCCTTCCGGGTTGAAAACCTGCAGGTAATTTGAATGAGATCAATAGTAACGAACGAGAGTTTAGCTCTATATCATATTTTTCACGCCCTATCACCGTTTAGACAAATCTGAAATGATTGAAGAAACATTACTATTTCTCTATGTGTGTTTTGTGTTGCTATGTGTTGTATTTATTCAGTTTGGAGGAATCATGGTGTCTAGAAAGCATCAGTGGCTCAGCTGACAGGGACAGCTAACAGCCGTAGCTAAGCTAACGGCGGTAGCTAAGCTAACAGCCGTAGCTAAACTAACATCAGGATGTCAGCTGTCAAAACCCTCCCGTTGTCGGACACGACATGAAACTACTCCATAGGGCTGGGACAATATGCTTTTCTCCCGATTCGATTCTTCTACGATTTTTGGGATGGCGATTTGATTTAAATTGCGATTCTACGATATTTCAGATTCTCTCGATTTTTAGTCTTTAGCATTTTTAACATTTATCTGCACACAAATACTGTAGGAGCCTATAAATTAACATACTCCATTATAAAGTGAACTTAAGCCCTTTTCAAAGCCTGTACTCTCTGTATGTAAAAGAGGCTAACAAATACACATTGCACAATATTAAAAAAATTTCAAAAAAAAAAATCGATTTAAAAATCGTCAAAAAAGATATCACGATATCTATGTGAATCGATTTTTTCTCCCACCCCTACTACTCCAGTTAGCTCAGTCATGTTGTAACTCAGATATCCGCTGGAGAAAATATTTTTTCATGGACCGTTTATTGAGTCACTGAGTTATTAAAGTTAAACAGGTAACGGTTAGCCCGGCTAATCTATGATAACCATGACTAATTACAAAAATGTGCACACAGAAATAGTAATGTTTGTCCAATCATTGGTTTCAGTCTAAACGGCGATATAGTGACATGAAAAATGAGATAGATACCCGGAAGTAGTTGTAAACAACAAGGAGATTCGTCCTATAAACATTTGTGGAACACAGTGTTTCCATTTTCTGTGTAGTGCGTGATGAATGATGAGCGGTGTTTTCATGTTGATTGACTTTGTGTAGCATTGTAAAACAGTGCTTAGTTCTGAGTGCAGATAAAAGTGTGTAGTTTTTTTGGTGGTTCTGTGTTTACAGCTTTGAGAAAAGTGTTTCACAAACTGTGTTTCAGACACAGTGCAAATCTGTAAGAACACGATAAGCTGCAGCCTGGACTGTACACTGTGATGAGCAGCATGTGGACGCCAGGTTTCCCAATATGCAGCTAATTATCTGTTTAATGGGACCAGTTTCCCTTTTTCCATGACTGCACACTGAGAGAATCCTGCAGAACTGAGGCAACAGCAAACTGTCTGACCTGAAAACCCTCAGAGCTGCTGTCATCAGCAGCCACAGAGACAGAAACAATGGCAAATACAATACAAATCTAGATACTAGATGATCTGGGAGGACTGCCCTGGTGAAAAAAAAGTGTACTTTATTGTATTTCAAGTATATTCGTATTTTGAATAGTATATTGAAAATGTAATTATACAAATTGTACTTTATATAAATATATAAAAATTACACTAACATCACACTTTCACGCTAACACTTTTAACACACTTGAAAATAATTATACTATATTACACTTTAAAGAAATATATTAAACTAAAATATACTTAAAGTGAAATTTATGTGTAATTTCTAAAGTGTACTTATTTGAAATTTGTTTTCACACATACTTTTGATATATTTTAAAATGTATGCTAAAATTGTCATTGTAAAATACAATGATAACATATTTTGAAAGTATACATTTTAATATCAACACTGTAATATTAAGTTTGAGTGTATTTTAAGTTACATTTGAGTTTAATTATAAAGTGAAGTTATTTATGCTTGTAGCCTACTTCAGGACATTTTGGAAAGTGGTATTAGCCTATGCACCTAAACCCGTTTATTAAATTTTGTGCTGTGTGTTTGGCAAAAAAAAAAAAAGATAGGCTACAACCTTATACGCATGAAATCACATGAAACAATACACTTAATTAACACTTAACAATCATCCACAAGAGCTGTAGAGTTGTTGGATTGTGTGTTTGATAGTCTCCATAGCGGTAGCTGAGCAGCTCATATCTCTGCCCCGCCGATCTAAAAACAGCTTGTAGGTTACCGTCAATTAGGCTACTAAATAAAATAAAAGTAACGAACCCTATCCCTAAGACTAGGGATTAACGGGCAAATCTGCCCAAATGTTGAAATATCCCTTTAAGCACATTGTTTTAATGTTATAATGTCCGTTGTAACCAAGGTTAAAAGTCTGTATTAAAAATTAGTTGATTGCATATTAAAACAGCTGAATTCATATTTAAAAAGTTAATTAATAAATACTAAATTATGTTAATAATTAAAAACAGATACTTACCTATAAAAAGAAATTGAACAGTGATAAAATATTTTCTTATACGTTTATTTTGAAAGAGATTGGCTGGAGATGAGCTGTCAGCCAATCGGGAAGAAGCTCCCGCCCCTTGACCTGCTCAGAACAAGGTTCACTTCCTCCGGAGCCGTTGTCAGGAGAGCGAGCAGCCCCGCATCGAGCACGACACTTAGCTTGTGAAGAGGAGACACTAGTAAAAGTTGATAAAAGTGATTAAAAACTACGGGATAACTCCGGTGACGCCCTGGACCTGTGAGAGTGAAGCTAGAGGGACCCGACATCTCCACCAAGAAGAAAACGCATCGGTGAGAAATCGTTTTTTCCATGCTAAATGCTAACCGCCAGTGCTAATCAGTGCTAATACCAGAGACCTTACCCACTCGTGTGAATCACTAGCGTTAAAGCTAGCACTAGCTTCATTTTGAAGGTGCAATATGAGACGTTTTGAGAATTTGTTGCACACTGAACTGTAAAATCTGATGATTTAGCACAGTATCTGCGTTTTTAGCACGCCGAGTCACTATTTTATGCTAAGACATGGCAGAAGGTGCACACTGTACGTCTTCTTACTGGTATTAATGTTATATTTGCATGCTTATTACTATGTGAAGACGTTATTTTTTATATTATTGATGTGGAGAAGTTATTTTAATAACTTAATCTCTGATATTTTGAGAATGTTGCTATGATATTATTGGGTGTGGTGTCATATTACAATGTTTATTCAGTTAGAAATATTCTCTGTGAATTGAGTGGATTTAACATGATTTATATATTGTATTTCATGATTGAGAGTTGAGAGAATTAAGAGAATGTTCTGACATTACTCATCATAGGTCAGGTTTTCCTGTTGGATCCTTTGAACCTTGGACCTACCCGGATGTTGGAGCCTGGATCGAGACGTTTGATGGCGAACCACAGCCTGGAGGACAACTAGAGATATGGTGCCCGCAAAGAATCAAGAACCTGGATCCTTTCATCACTTCATTACACACACACACACACACACATACACATATCCAACACATTCAACCATGCGGTAGGATAGATCCTCTTCACTTCCTCAGGGGACTGAACATTTCATACTGGGAGTGACTGAAAAAAGAGGTGACTTGAACTTTCAAACATAGCTGCAATTTTATTTTTTTTTTATGTTCCTACTTACCTGGGTAAGAATTGTGTTACACTGTGTATGTACATGTGTTTTGCTTATCCTTCTTTAAAGGACAATTCCAGGCAAATTCAACTTGAGGGTGTATGTTCTTATCATTGTAAGTCTAAAAGAAGGAATGTGAAGATTTTCAGTTTAACGTCTCCTGTTTTGCGGTAGCTGCGTCTGTCCCCGCATCGCTACGGCAGCAATGAATGGGAGTGGATGCAAGTTCCGCTGGTTAGGCTGTTTACATCCCTCAAAGCCGCAATTTTTTTCCACAGACAGCGTCAGATGGAGACTCAAACATGCACTGAGAAGTTTCTTTACTTCAAGCAAGCCGACATGCTTGTAAAACTAGATCTAAATTCAAAGTCTCACGCGAGACCCTGTTGCCGTGCTCGGTGCATTCAGGGGTAGTCAGAAAGCTACCGTTTGTGTCATAAACACAGGAATATCGACTCTTGACTTGCTTCAAGTAAAAAAAACGTATCGGCGCATGTTTGAGTCGCCACCTGACGCTGTCTGTTGAAAAAAATGTACACTTGAAGCAAGTAAAGAGTCGATATTCCTGTGTTTATGACACAAAAGGTAGCTCCTACTGCACCTGAATGCACCGAGCACGGCAGCAGGGTCTCACACAAGACTTTGAATTAGATCTAGTTTTACAAGCATGTCGGCTTGCTTGAAGTAAATAAACTTCTCGGTGCATGTTTGAGTCGCCACCTGACGCTGTCTGTGGAAAAAAATCTGAAAAAAATGCGGCTTTGAGGGATGTAAACAGCCTAACCAGCGGAACTTGCATCCACTCCCATTCATTGCTGCCGTAGCGATGCGGGGACAGACCAAGCTACCGCAAAACAGGAGCGATTAAACTGAAAATCTTCACATTCCTTCTTTTAGACCCAAAATGATAGGAACATACACCCCCAAGTTGAATTCACCTGGAATTGTCCTTAAAGGTTTATTTGTAATGTTTAGGTCTGCTGCTGAAATAAACCTATTTCTATTTTCTATTTCCTATGTACGAAAGAAGCAATATTTGAAAATGTGTTATTAAAGTTTTCCTTTGAAAATGTTTAAAAGCCATATGTAAATGTTTATACATTTAGAGATAGTACAAGTTTCTGTATTATTTGCAATGTATTATTATAATTTGGATGTGGTTTAAATACATTAAAGTATGTTTTTTTACCTGGAAGTAGTCCCACAAGTCTTTCAGCCTTTAGTATACTTGTAACACATTTGCATGAAGGTAGAAAGTAGTATGCCAAAAGTATAATTAAGTATAAATTTTAATACACTAACATCTCATTTTTAATGTACTTATAATACAAACAAAGTACACTTTAATTTAACTAATTAGGCATGTATTAGTACATGAAATGTCATGTACTTAAAGTGCACTAAATATACTTTAAGTTGTTCCACTTTAGTACACAAAAGTACACTAAATACACTTTAAGTTGAGCTTTTCTACAACTTAATTACAATTTAAATATACTTAACACAAAATTAGTTGTTCCAATTTAGCACTCTTCAAGTTAACTAATCTTAAACACACTTGAAATATAATGATGATTAGTGCGGCTTGAAGTACACAAAAGTATGCTAAATTTTAGTACACTTAGTACATTAATTTTTCACCAGGGTGTGTTGATGCACCTCATTGGTCCAGACTGAAGGTAGAACCATGGTAGGCCTATCTCAGAAACCAGCTGTGGATGACAGCTGTGCTCCACACCAACCAGTTAATCTCCATCACAGGAGTCTTTTCTCTTTTAAATGATCAATTAATGAAGCACAAATCTCACCTTTGTTGGAGTTGGTTGGACTGCAGTTCTCCCCCACTGACAGAGCTGATGTTTGTTTTACAGCCTGAAATGAGCCAGCAGCTCATCACGCCACAGTCCACCATCAGTCACAGAATGTCTGCATCCAGCCAAGTCCATGCAGGACCTGGACAGTGAGCTGAGATGACCGGCCAGTCGGTCAGTGCACGCCCTCGTCAAAGAGCTTTTGGCAGTTAACTGTTGGCTCTGTTGTGCTGTGCAATTAGCTATTATGATTTAGATTTTGGCTCCAAATGATCTCAAAACTTATATAATTAAAGAAAGACAATTATTTTGTCTTTTTTTTTTTAGACTATTGGGATTTTATTCTGAAGCCAGCGCTGCGCTCACTTAGTCAGTACTGTGAACTCATGTGGTGTTGGGTGGTATTTAAAAATCAGCACAAGTGAAGATGCGGGAACCAGTGTTAGGCACGTTACTTTTAAAAAGTAGTTACAGTAGTTATAGTTACTAGATATTTTCCCCAAAATGAACTAAATTAGTAACTGAATTACTACATTAGAAAAGTAACTAATTACCAGGAAAAGTAACTATTGTGTTACTTAATAAAAATAAAATGCTCAAATATGTCAAATTACTTAAACTCGCCCCCCACAACCCCATAACCCCTAACCGTAACACTAACCCTAACCTGTGTTTATCTGGGACTAACCAACTACCTCATATTCCTCCACACCTTCACGATGTCGTTGGTTAGTTCCAGATAACAACCCAACAAACGAGCAATTTAAAACCAACAACAACACCATCCTGTGTCACTACGAAGTAAACGATCATTCGTCATTCTACCAACATATGTCAGTTAATTCACAGAAGCAAATGTAACTAGAAAATTTCCTCTCGGGAAATTTTGAATGGGCCACGGGAGCTACTGCGGGTTGTGCCATCTCTGTCAACATGGGAATCAAACCCACGATCTTAAGGTCAAGACAGAGCTGATCAGACAGACACATGATCATCTTTCTATAAGCACTGATATGGAGGAGCTGTAACCACATTAGGTTAACTGTGTGTGTGTGTGTGTGTGTGTGTGTGTGTGTGTGTGTGTGTGTGTGTGTGTGTGTGTGTGTGTGTGTGTGTGTGTGTGTGTGTGTGTGTGTGTGTGTGTGTGTGTGTGTGTGTGTGTGTGTGTGTGTGTGTGTGTGTGTGTGTGTGTGTGTGTGACTGACTTGACACATAGTTAGTTAGTAGCTGCATCCTGTGTCAGTCTGATTTAGCTGTGTCTGTGTTTATAAACATTTAAACGAGCGCCAGGTGGATTGTTTATGAAGTTAACGAGCTCTGGCCTGAGGATCAAAGAGGTTACCACGGCGATAGGGGCCCCCGCAGGCTGAGACAGACAGAAACGTGGAGAAAAAGAGCCATTTTCTGCCTCTAAACCGGTCTCACATTTAGGCTTAGGGTGAGAAAACGGTAACTCCTATCAGAACAAAACACAGATCACATTGCTCTAAGGACTTACTGAAAATTTTGGTACGATTTGGTGTTTCTACAGTAAATATTTTGGCGACGCTGGCAGTTTTAAAACATCAGGCCGTTCTGCTTCTCTCAGAAAATATTTGTATTGGAGTCAATGAGGAGCAGAGACAGACGTGGCCGCACTTAGAGGCTCAGAGTTTAAATTCTGTAAGTCTCTCTGATATTTTGAGCAGATTAAGAGATCGAGGATGAGCTCGTCTACAAACGTGGGGGAAATTATGTGTGTAGAGTGTAAATTGTGGCCGTTTGGAGTTTGGAAAGAGAAAAAATCTGGAGTTTTTCTGGCATCTCTCCCACTCTAACCGATGACGTCACGCACTCTGACACGAACATTCCGTCCAATACACACCCATTATAATCTAATAATTTCTCCAAAAATGATCATGGTCATTGAACAGGGATTGATCAAAAACTATATGACCTATCAAAACGTGGAGTAATACGACAATACACAAGACTTGTGTCTACTGTTTAAAGTTTAAATGGAGTCTCTAGGTGAAAGTATGCCTGAGCAGTAGACGTTTGTTAAACTCCAATGATTGGTCTTTTTCGCTCTTTTTTTTCCGCCCGTCCCATTGACTTCCGTCCCACTGACTTGCTTCCAGCATTCACACTAATTATGGAAGAAAAAATCCACACAATAACAGTAGTGCCCGGTGCGATTGCCCGTGGCCCTAATGAGTCATTGTTGGCTGGTGAGTTAGTTAGTTAGTTGTTGCTGATTCATAAAACGTGTAGTTTATTGGCACCATATAATCCTGTAAATAATTAGTGTGACTGCTGAAGCAGTCACACTATTGTTCTTCTGTTTGGCCATTTTCTTCCGCCTTTTTACGGTCTTCTTCTAGTCCTTCATACTTTGTGCTATTTCAACAATTCATATATCAAAACGTGCAGCTTTTTTTGAACTTTATCGGCATTACTTTTCTCTTTTTAACTATTTATACTTTTTCAAATATTTAACTTTTTCACAAAAAATCTCACATTCATCAAAGTCTCAACCTCTCTTCTTCACAACTCCACTGTAGTGTAGGGGTTAGGGTGGATGTTTGCCAACCCTAAGGTCACTGGTTCGAATCCAAGGGAAGAACTCTTGTTATGTTATGTTGAATTCTGCTCTCCTCCCCCGCCTTCAATTGGTTACAGGTGTTTGTTATCTCCTTGATTACTCATACCAGTTTGCAGCACATCATCACATTACAATGAATGACAACAGTTTTGAAAGCAGTGTGCTCTCTGTAGCCGAGTGGCAGAGTAAAGGTTTAGTGATCATATGGTCATGGGTTCGATTCCTGCCTCAGTCTTTTCACTTCATTGCTTGACTTTTGATTCCAATTATTCAGCTGTCATTGGACAGTCTTTGATTCCTCATAGTATAAAGCTCATTGTAACTCAGGTTCTCTGTGGCCATATGGTTAGTGCTCAGCCTGAAATTCACAGACATTTTCATTCTAAGTCATTCAAGCTTGACTCTCAAGCTTTCTTGATGTTGACAGTGTGCAGATCATTAACAGACAACAGTCTCTGCAACTGTGTGTGCACTGTGGCCTAGAGGCAGAGTGGAAGTCTAATGACCATGAGGATGTGGGTTCGATTCTGACCTTGGTCAAACATTTGTATGGTGATCACAGCTTGCACTATTTGCTAATTCTGCAACAGTGTTCAGTTGCTGTCAGCAGTCACACCATTTCCATTCTTGGAAATGCTTTTTCTAGTTGTAATTTAAAAATTGACCAAATATAATCATGATTATGGTTTTTTCCATGATGGAGCAGCCCCACTGTTGTCTATTGTGTTTTTATACCTTGTTTTTATACCACTTTTTTATCTTTAAGAATAGTTGTCGCTGCTTCTTGGTCTTAGAAGACAAAGTTGAATGACTATCTGATCTGCAGGAAACATTTCAGTTTGTCATATTTGACTCTGATCAGTGAATAACTCCTGGGGCTGAATGGTAGATTATGGTTGAAGCAGCGTTTGGCAGGTGCAGCCCTTTTTCCTTTCCTGTTTAACTGTGAGTAAACTCAAGTGGGACATTTTTAAAATAGCTGGTTACGCCACATTTGTGATACCACAGAGGAGCTTTGGCTGATGGGATTTAATAGTCTTTGATAGACAAGCCAGAGAGGTGTCTCTCAGCTGGATCAACTGAACACTTGAGACAACCATGGCAACCCTGACTGTGCTGATTATGAAACATTTGAGTATAATTCTGCTGTTTGCAGACTTGACTGACAGACAGAATCAGTTGCTGCTGCTCTATTTTAAAACATTATTTGCTGCCCTTTAAAACAGTAAAACTCAGTTTTCTCAGCAGCTGGCATCCCTCTGCTATTTCTGCAGAAACTGAGCTGTGTAGGTAATAATACACTCCTCTGCAGCAGTGTATTTGATAGATGATGGACAGTCATCACTCTATAGCTCTGCGGTCAGTGTAGGATTGATCAGTTCTGTAATGGTTGGTCAGACTGTAACCAATCAAAGGATTGGTAGTGAACTTGATCAGGTGTTCAGGTCCAGGCAGCTACAGTATCACATCCTCTGCAGCTCCACACTGTAGGGAGTAAATCTCAACAATAGGGATGTCACGATTACTTGTTTTCACAACAAATCGCGGTATCAAACGCCACAATTAATTGATCGTAAAGATTCCTAAATACCGTCACTTTCCGAAAAAGATTATGGAATCATATTGGCAGATGTGCGCCAAAGTAAAGGTAAATGCACAGATACTGGTCCATTTACCTAACGTAAAACTGAACTGGTAGGAATTTAAATGTTAGCGTATCATTTGTATTGTAAAAAAATGATTAAAATAGCCTGAACTTAAAAATTTGTTATAGATGACAATTAATGACTTGAATATTTCACTTCCCCCGACGGATTACTGTAATAACTGGTCCTTTATTGAGAGATTACTAATGTAATTATATTTTGACTATATTTGATTTTACACATTCATCATGTTGAGAAATTTATTAATGCATAATAATCGTGATAATCGTAATACCGTGATTATTTCTCTGACAATAATCGTACCAAGAAAATCTATAATCGATCGTGACATCCCTACTCAGCAATCAGACATGTTCAGGCATCAGAGCGTCCCTTTGTGTGTGTGTGTGTGTGTGTTGCCTGTGGAGCTGGGCAGAGCAGGAGAACAAACAGGTAGTGAATGGCAGCCAGGTCATGTATCCCCCTGTCTGTGGAGCCCTGGGGATCCAGGCCTTCACACAGGCCGGGGGGGGGGGGGGATGATTCCAGGTCCATGAAGGGAAGGACGTTACATGTGTTCACCCCCATGCAACAGAGTGTATGTGTGTGTGTGATTATATGAATGTATTTACCAACCATCTCCTCCTTGCCCGCGGTCCATCTGTCACTCCAAGAATGCTCATGAGGCATGTCAGAGACTGCAGGCCAGCTGGGAGGGTGTGTGTGTGTGTGTGTGTGTGTGTGTCTGTGTGTGTGTGTGTGTGTGTGTGTGTGTGTGTGTGTGTGTGTATGTGTGTGTGTGGTGGGGGTCACTGTCACGTCGTATCACATCACTTCCTGTTAAAGAATCCCACCAGCACGAAACAATCCTAAGTCTGAGACAGAGAGGAGAGACATTATCACCACCACCACCATCATCATCATCATCATCATCATCATCATCATCATCATCATCATCAGGGGAGTGATCATTTCTTGCTACAGTTTCTCTGTCATAATGAATTCTTCTTTGTAATTTAAAAGTCTAAGACACAGATGTGTGTCTGTGCAGTGCAGTGGCGTAGATGACGTAGGGTTGGTGGGTTTTGTAAACCCATGGGCCCTCTTGTGGTGAAATCCTGCGCCCCCCCCCCCCCCCCCCCCACACACACACACTGCCGAGGATTTTATTTATTTTTTATTTTTTGGTTTAAATCAGGGGCGGGCTGGTCATAGGGAGGTTCGGGACGCGGTTGACCGCGGCTGCCTTCTGTCGCAGCGGCAGGTAGCACAGAGTGTAACATCAGACCGGGTCACTGCATTATGTTGCATATTAAGGGGGGATACGAGCGGGCGCGGCCCCTCCCATTTTGAGCTGATCCATGCGTCTATTACATCAAATTAAACAGCAGAAGCTGGTCTACAACGTGTAAAAACCATGTTTCTATGACCCAAACACAGCCCAAACACTACTCAAATAAACAACTAAACATCAAACTTCATGAAGCACCTCTGTGTGGACCCAGTCGCCACATTTCTGGCTCGTATACTACTGTACATTATGCAAAACAGTACACAGCTACCGCTCATATGAAAGGGCTACAAAGATTAACGTTAGCAACCGCGGCTAACACAGCAGCTAGCAGCAGCACGGCAGAGGGAGAAGCCAACAACCAGCAAAGTCCAGCACACACAGACACTGCTTGACCAAAACATGGTTGTACATTTCCTCTTACCTTTGCTGTTTTGCCGTGAAAAGTTTGTTTTATGGGTAAATCCCATAGACCAGGGGTGCTCATTACGATTGGGTCGATCGCGTGATGAAGAACAAAAAAAAAGTATATTTAAAAAAACACAGTTGTCTGGACAGCAGGCATTTTTCTCACAACCGACCTCAAAAGCGAGGGCAGGTCCGCCGAAGCATCATTCCTGGTGAATCAGCTCTCCACCCGTTGTCTTTGTTGTTACTTTGTTGCCTCCACAGAGCACATGGCTACTTAATTATGCACGTGCTGACCATATATGGTTGTGCTGAGGCATTCTGGGGGCGGAGTATGAGGTGTGTTCATGTCCGCACCATTCTTGGGTCCGGTGTGATTTATCAATGGAATACTGCGGAGAGGTGTGCGTACGCACAGCTTGATCAGTGTTTCCCACTAATTAACACAGAAAAAAAATCAACAACGTGTGTTTACGTGCGGTGCGCACGCGAGAGAGGCGGCAGGTTGAGAGGCTGACTGGCGGAGATGAGAGATGGTGAAACGCTAGCATGATTATTAAAAAAACACTATCTCTCATCTCTGCCCGCACATAGACAGACTGCAGGTTCACATACAGACAGGGGCGCACGGCAAATGCAGCTGCAGCGCTATTAATCCCCCGCATAGTCCGACAAACGACTGGATGACCAAAAATGTATGGACATTTATTGTGCCATATGGCTTCATGCAGTTATGAAAAGTAGGCTACACCGACATATTGTATATGAAGTGTTATGTATGTTCATATACTAGGCTATATAAATAAACGTGAATCATTAATAATGTTGGTTGATCATTTTGACTTGGTCACTTGAAAAGTAGCTCTCTTTCCAGCTCACATTCGTTACAACAGTAACAGCACACTTTATCAGAATCAACCACTGCAGAGATAATGTTCATACATTGTACAATCATTTGATAGAGGTTTTGAGCTTTAGCAGCATCATTCTGAAGGACACTCATCTAAAATATGATTTAATTTTTTTTTTTTTTTTTTTGGGGGGGGGGGGGTTCTGTCCTCTATTTGTGTGTGCAATGTGGCTCGCTGCGCACGCGGGCCCCTTGGACCTCAAAACCCATGTGGAATACAGCCCAGCTACGCCACTGGTGCAGTGACTGTCAAGCTAACAATACTTTACAACAACACAGCCTCAGCTTTAGCCTTGATTTAATCTTTCATACTTCTACTTCTCCTCCAAAGCTCATCTATAAATGTAAAACTTTGAGTCATGTAACTTCTCCTGTTATCTATTCACGAAAATAGATTATTTCATTCAAAAGTCTGTTTTTCATGAATCAGTAATCCCCCCCATCAACAAAGTGAAGTGTTCCTTTCAGCTCTGAATGAGCCGTTCATATCATTCATATCTCCATGGAGCGGGTAAGCTCGGTGCTGCTGCCATGTGGTGTCTCCATGTTTTTACCTTCAGTGGCAGCGTGACGGTAGGTAACCACGGAAACTCAGCGGAGACACCGGAGCTGTAGGCTCAGGTGGAGGTGGCGTCTGTGAAAAGTCACCGCGGTAACGCAGTGAGGAGGAATGGAGCGTTACACTGATGCTGCATTCACCTGCAGTCGGGCAGACGGCCGTCGCTAACAAACCAGATGTCATTTTAGTCACAGAAGTCCAGAGAAAGCCGGTAAAACAATACCACATCGCCATGACAACATATTGTCACATGTATTGTTTTGCTTGTGCTGACGGACCACTTGTTTACATAGAGGCTTGTTTATGCCGTTACGTGCAGCGGCTGTCGTCCGTCTGCCGTCTGCCCAATTTCACCTGAATGCAGCATGAAAAATATGATTGAGTTGCTTGTGATCTACAACCACAACACTAGATGGGAGGAATTCCTGCACAATGTACCTTTAAGGGTTAAATCAACACTTTGATAGTTATTGTTTTCACAAACCGTAGCTATGGTTTGTGTTGTTTAACCCTTGAGGTGTTCAATTGAGCTTTTTTTTTAGATAAAAAAATAAACAGAGTTGAGGGAAGTTTTTAAACTATGATAACACCTCAGCCGTAGACGGTACACTGTTGAAGCCTTGGGATGCAGTAGTAGATGGTTAGTTTTCCCTCTAGGACTGTTAAAATCACACACAAACACATACTACTACAGCAGCATCAGCAGCCATGCTTCAGGTGCTCCTACAGGATCACACCTGGTTAAGATGCAGTGCTCCCTCACATCCATTTGCACAAATACCCAGCCCCGTCTGACAGCTGATCAATATGCACCAAGCTGCTTTTGCACCAAACAGCAGGTACGTTCCTTTTTTTGTTTTTTTTTTGTATCCAAGATGTTTCCTCACAACACAGTTTGTTGTAGTCATGAACAGTCCTGCATGGTGCTCCAGTTTTCTCCAGGATGCAATGGATCAGTCAATACAAAGAACTATTGATCTCTTCCACCAAACGCTCTAATGGGACAGATTAGTAGAAACTGAGTGTTTTAGTGTGGTATATAGATTCACAGATTTGAATGGTAGTTTTGATTCCTAATAAAATGTGAATGAGTTGCAACTTGTACATTTTATTTGGAGTCTGTACATTTAAATACTGTATAATAATACAAGGCCCACTTACTGGCTTTCAGAGCACCGATGGTTTTCATTCTGTGAATGGATCCAGCTCGATGTGTCTGACTCTCTGATGTTTCCTCTTTTTTGAGAATAAAGTCATTATATTACAAGAATGAAATTGTAATACTACAAGGAAAAAAAAGTTGAGGAATTTTCCAAGTGATCAGTCCAATAAATCATATAACAGGACAGTCAGTGCAGTGTCTGTCTGTCTGTCTAACAAAGGAAAAAAACTCCTTGTCATTTCTTGTTCATCTTCTCAATGCCTTGATGATGATGTTCTCAAATAATGACTCTATTCATTAATTATTATGATTTCATTTTTCCTTTGAAAATATTAAAGATAATAAAAAGGTATTCTTGACTTTATGCAAATTTCAGATTTTGTTTTCTCAATCACCCTAATACTTTGCTGTTGTCCTCCAACTGTCTTGATTTCACCTGTCAACCTAGAGCAAACAAGTGGTGGGTGGGGCTTAATGCCTGATCCACATTTCTCCATCAGGAAGGAATAAGGAAGGAAGAGTAGATGAGCTGGACGGGTGTGTGTGTGTCTTCATCTGTGTTCAGGATACAGTCTTGTACTCCATTGGTCGTTAAATGACGTGTTACTGTGTTGAAGCGGCAGGAAGTGATTGACCAGTAAAAAGCTGCTCTCAAGTCAGTGCAGCAGTATTTAACTGTTAAAGATGCGTCAAGGGAGTAACTGGTGTCCAGCAGGCATCCACACACACGTCAACACATACACAGACACACAATCTGACTGTTACACACAAGCATAGTGAAGTGAAAATGTATCTAGATATTGGAATCAACCCGCTGAAATGAGAAGGTCAGAGCTTCTTTACATCATGTTGTGTGTTGTTTAACGTTGTCGTTAAGTGTTCTCTTTGCACAAAGCTCTGCAGAGAAGCTTTGTTCTTACTACTCGGTAAATCCATCACAGTGTTTCCTTTCATCATGAACTAAGAATTATTATTATTATTATGAGCGAAGAGGGAAACTTAACTTAAAACAACATTACTGTAAAAAGCATGTGTATTTCTGTGGCGAGAGTAAAACTGTGGAATAGCTTGACAGAGGATGTCAAACAATGCAAAAACATAACACAATTTAAAAATAGATTAAAACATAGTATGATAGAAAGCTATACACAGGATTGATTAATTGGGTATTGATTGCAACTGTAATGCTGTTAAATTATTTCTTTCTTTTATTTTTTTGGCTACACTTGTTAATTATTGGATACTTGTTTCTTTCTGTGACTCTGAAAGCATGAAGAGTTCTAATGGATTTAATGGAATATTGAATTAAAGGGTAGGCATTTATAAGCTAGATTGCTTCAGCCTGCACCTTTTCGATCTATTTATGAACTAGTTGAACTAATGATGGTATTATGGAAGGTTGACTGACTGTGATTGATGCTCAACTGTAAACAATTTTGTGTAAAAGATGGAATAAACTACTACTAATACTATTCACATTTATCATTCTAACGCCACTTGTGCTCTTCCATCACTGTAGACATGTGAGCAGCACCTTGAGTCACTCAGAGCTGCTGTGTGTGTCAGTGTGTTATCTCACTGGTCAGTGCCAGTATGTGATCAACTGATTCTGAGTGAAACACCGCTCTATCATAATAGCACTACATCAAAACACAAGTGTGCCTGGTTTTTAAGGGCAATGGGAGGTGGCACTGTGGTTTATTGGATGTTATGGCCAAAACACATACTGTATGAATTATTAAGAGATTAAGTACGACTCCTGTGAACTATCTCGCAGTAACGTTTTTTTTTCTGCCAATAAAATAGCAAAAAGACATGGACACACCCTAAATGCACTTGCGCCACGACATGAGCTTTGGATCGTTAAAATAGAGCCCATGGAGATTAAGGCTTAAATGTCATATTACTCAGCAGCGTAATGGCAAGGCAGCTACACACGAGGTGTCGGATTTCATCAGTATCTGGGAGGTGTGTGTGTGTGTGTGTGTGTGTGTGTGTGTGTGTGTTTTACTGCAATGTACTTGCTTATTCCTGATCCTGGATTATGTTTTAACCCCTTTGGACCTTCTCTCTTTGCTTCACCTTCGCAGAGCGGGGCTATGGTGTAAAGGTGTCAGGAAACATTTAGTGACATTTAGTGTGTGTGTCTGGCTGTGTGTGTGTGTGTGTGTGTGTGTGTGTGTGTGTGTGTGTGTGTGTGTGTGTGTGTGTGTGTGTGTGTGTGTGTGTGCGTGTGTGTGTGTGTGTGTGTGTGTGTGTGTGAAATGATGGATTCAGTAGTTCTCCTCAGAGGAAACATGTCAGTCTTCTTCACTAATATCCAGTGTTTACTGGGCCGTACAGAAGCACAGAGTGATGAGATGATTGAGCGATGATGTAAGAGAACAGACGAAAGGTCTCGGCTGCAGCCAGAGAATCCTTTTTCTCATGAAGCTTCCTAACTGAGTGAAACCACCTAAAGTATCTGAGCTGCAGTCATGATGAGAAGTGTCAATGCTTCCTATCTGACCTCCTTTAGCACAGGGAACACTGGACCTCGCTTTATGAAAGGAAAGGGGAAATGCAATCCCACAATGCCTTGCTGCAGAAACATTTAAAGGAGACATATTCTGCCCCTTTTCCACAAATTAAAATAGTTCCCAGGTCTGTGACATGCTTTGATCAAAATACCCCAAGGATCAAACATCACAGTTCCCTTTACATCCTCTCAAAACAGCCCTGGTTTCAGTGCCTGTCCCTTTAAATGCAAATGAGCCACTGCTTGCCCCACCCCCTCTACCAGTACCAGTACTCACAGGTAGGGGTGGTATTATGCAAATTTGAAAACAAATGACATCATTGGATGCCAACTGAGGGAACGGCTCGTAAAACCGCATGGATTTCAACCTAAGGAGCCTGAAAATTACAGATTTTTTTTGTCAATTCTCACATTTTGGAGGCTGGAAGGCAAGACAAACACCTAAATATGTGAAAGACAGTGTTGGGTAGTAACGCGTTATTAGTAACGCCGTTACGTAACGCCGTTACTTTTTTCAGTAACTAATAACGTAACGCGTTGTTTTTTAAAATCAGTAACTCCGTTATCGTTACCAGACGCTGCGTTACTCCGTTCCTTTGGTGAGGTTTTACAGCGGCACAGACTTCCCATTACATTGTAGCGATCAATAAAGTTTCATTGAATTGAAAGAAAGACAGAGCCTCTATGGACAGAGCACACTGACACTGTGTGACTGTGAAAAACAAAGCGCTTGGTGGCCGCCCTCTAGCGTCCCACACGTAATCAAACACGCTCCATGAAGAGGACTGGACAGGACAGAGCAGGGCATGATGGCGAGCTAAGGTAACTTTGCTAACGCAGCATCCGAGACCGAAGCTGTGTGTCAGTTCAGGCTGCAGCCCCTGAACCGGGACACAGCTCGAGAGTCACAGCGAGACACCAGCAGCCACTCCACCGAGCAGCAGCGGGTGGAGTCCGACAGACGGACGCCTGAAACGGTAAACACAGCTGATCACTCTGGGTAAACACAGCTGATCGATCGAAAAAAATTACCGCTGGAGTGAATTTAGTACTTTCCGTCATTAAATCAGGTTCTTGAACGTAACTCGGTCAAAGTAGTATCCTCAAGATGTTTGCAGTTCTGTCATGCTGCTGTAGGCTACATGCTGACATCATGCAGCATGATGATGATAAAGTTTTAAAGATAAAAAACGTTTTTTCATCAGCATCAGTACAGAACTGAAATGAGGTTAGAGGGGAATTCAATCAACCTTTATTTAATGGGAGCATTGGGGGGAAAAAAACGTTTTAAAGTAACGAAAAAGTTACTTTCTCAGTAACGCATTACTTTTTGGTTAAAGTAACTGAGTTACTAACTGAGTTACTTTTTTATGAAGTAACTAGTAACTGTAACTAGTTACTATTTTCCAGTAACTAGCACAACACTGGTGAAAGAGCCTTCAAAAAGTGATATTTCCATAATATGTCCCCTTTAAAGGGACAACGTGGAGTTTTGGAAAGCGAAGTGTTTTCACACTACATTTCCCATGAGCCTCCGCGCGCACGGTGAAATTCTTGGACCGGCGCAAGACGGACGAAAGCGAAAATATTTGCCAATAATGTTTTCATTTATCAAGAATGAAAGTCGGAGGTTGGAAGACGATCAGATACCGTCGTAGTTCCGACCATAAACAGCGGTTTGGCGGCGTTATTCTCATGACCCGCCGGGCAGCGTCGGGGAAACCGAAAGTAGGTAGGAAATGCTGGACGAGCTGACCACTAAATAATAATAACAAAATAACGATAAAGACAAAGCAATATATTTATCAAAAATGGACCCATTAGTGGTAACGTATATTCATCCATGTTAATATGAGACGTTTTTATAATCAAATACAAACTCCTCGTTGTCCCTTTAAGGAGGCAAGGAAATTGAAGTGAGTGAATCTGATAACTTTAAACTTGATAATGTCAAAAAAGGCCTGACATTAAAACCACTGACAGTTCTTCCTTCTTAAATGATAAAAAGTACAGATTGCAAATGGATCATTATTTTTGGTTCATGATGCAGAGGTAGAAAGATGAATCCAAATGGAATATGTTGGAACTATGCAAGTCCGGTCGCTTTTTTGCTGTTTTGCTAACCCTCCTCCCTCCTTCCCTGACCATGTGCATTTGTTTTCAACGAAGCCGGCAAGAAAGCAATCCATGGAGCGGTGGATAACGTTAAATATCACATACCTTTTATGACGTGTAAATTTGTTTAGTCTTATCTGTCATAAACAAGAGATTATGGATTAGGGGGCATGTTTGTGTAGTGGTGACACCGAGACGAGAGCTGGGACACCGGGTCGGAGGCTCTGATCTTACAAGGTTGTTTTTTCAGCCAAGTGATGCTAGGTGGAAGGCAGAGAGCCTCCATTCTCCCTGGAACTAGTCAGTTAACCATCACAATTACTCTGAAGCTGTTTAATTCAGGTGGAAATCTTGCATAGTTCCTCTTTAAAGTTGACCATGCTGGCCATAAACAGGATATTTTGTGGAGTAACCTTCAGTCCAAGTGGTCTATGTTGCCTTTACATCAGCAGCTTCATGTCCACCCACAGCACCGTGAGAAAAATGAGCTTGTGACTTCATTTGATTGCATGTGACATTTATCGACATGTCACTTTTAATTTAAATCTTCAGTGACTGTTTGTCCCTGTGAACGGCCAGTTAGTGAGATGGCGGTGAGGAATGTCTGAAAGCTGATTGGACGTTCAGATAAAAAGCCTCAAGTTTACAATAATGGAAATGTTACCGATCAGAGCCAACTGGGGATTCATCTGGTGATCTTGTATTAACAAAGCCAATAAATCACCCTACACTCACACAGCGAACACACACACCATCACGCCGACACAGGAGTACGGAGTAAAATCAATGTTAATTGACTGTGGCTGTGTTTTAAGCAGACATCTCACTGTGTGAAAAAGATAAATGTCCTGGAGCGAAGCCCTGTGGGACATTCTTTATTCTCTTCAGCTGAACCCCCCCTCCACCACCACCCCACCACACCCCATGGGCTCTCTCTTGGACACCAGGATCTTCACATGCAAAAACTATTGAGTGCTGCAGCTTTTTCTTGTCAGTGTGTAATCCTCTGAGGAAATTACTGAGAAGCTGCATCTCCCCTGTGACTGTGATCTGTTATTAGTGACCACAGACCCACGGCTCTCTGCAGGCTTACCTCTGACCCTTTGGCATTTTTCACTTTTTATTGCAGGTTTTTCATTGAGAAAGAAAACACAGTCTGTAGCTGACAATGAAACATAAAGACCACTGATTCAATCACTCAAGTAACAGGAAGGGGTTGGATGTGTGGGGGGTTCTGTTGCCACAAGGGCTTTGGTTTCACCAAGGGGGCAGTTGTCGGTCTGAGAAGTGAAGCTCACTTCCGCGTTCAAAAAGCTGCAATCCCCTGGGCTGTCGCTGGGGGCTGGTGTCAGAAGGGAGCAACTCCAATTGAGCCCCATGTTAAAATAGCCGACTTTACAGCTTAAAAAAACATATTTACAGCCTGGTACATTTTATTTTTTTGGTCTCAACCGATAGTTTCTACCCCCGCACACACTCTGAGGGGGGTGAATTTTTTTTAAACTCTACCGTTTTACTATTATTAGGTTTAAAATTCTGGCCAATTAGGGCGCAGAACCGTTGAGTGACAGGTCCGGAGACCGCTGCTTCGAGGCCAGTGGGCGGGCCCTCGGCCGGCCAACGGCCGCACCGCTCCAAATATGGCAAGTAGAATCCAACATGGCGCAGCTCAAACCCCCGTAGTAGAGACACAAAACAGACTCCCCCAAACCAATGGGTGACGTCACGGTGCTACGGACATTCTGACTACAGGCTATGGGTTTCACTCACTCACTCACTCACTCACTCACTCACTCACTCACTCACTCACTCACTCACTCACTCACTCACTCACTCACTCACTCACTCACTCACTTTTTTGTAACTGGAACAGATGCAAAAACATACACCATTGTTATTACCAATGCTCCAGTATAGGGCGTCTAATTACCATCAGTATCAGTAAAAAACAAAACAAAAAAAGGTCAGGCTCCTCAGGTAAATTCAAGATGGCTACCATTTCTTGCAAGGGAATTTTATTTTTGAATTCATTTTATTATTGTTATTATTTTGCAATAAATGTGCACTACTTTATGGTGTATGATGTGTGTATAAACTAGCAGTCAAATTAAACATTTTAACCCTCCTGTTGTCCTCCTGGGTCAAGGAAGGAAGGACGAAGGAAGGAAGGAAGGAAGGAAGGAAGGAAGGAAGGAAGGAAGGAAGGAAGGAAGGAAGGAAGGAAGGAAGGAAGGAAGGAAGGACAAAGGGAAAAAAGGAAGGGAAAAATGAAGGAAAAATAGATGGAGGGAGGGAACAGATTGCGTCAAAAAGGAAGGAAGAAGTAAGGACAAGGGAAAGAAGGGGGGAGGGAAGGAAGGAAAGAAAGATGGAGGGAGGGAGGGAACAGATTAGGTCAAGGAAGAAAGCAGAAGGATGGACGATGGGAAAGAAGGGAGGAAGGAAGGAAGGGAAAAAGGATTGTTGAAGGAGGAAGGGAGAAAGGAAGGAAAGGAAGATGGAGGGTGGAAGAGATTTGTTAAAGGAAGGAAGGAAGGAAGGGGAGAAGGATTGTGGAAAGAAGGAAGGGAGAAAGAAAGGAAAGAGGGAAGGATGGAGAAAGGGAACAGATTGGGTCAATTTTACCCAGAAGGACAACAGAAGGGTTAATGTAGACGGCAACATTTGATACACTGTAAATAAATGAAATGCCAACTAGCCTAATAAGCTAATATTAAGACAAACAAGTAGACTGTCGGGTTATGTAACTTTTGCTTCCTTATTTATTTTGTTTTAAAATGTAAAGGTCTGACACCAGTACAGTACAGTACCGAACAAAAAAACAAAAACCTAGTGCCCCCTAGATTTTAAGAACTGCACAAATTAAACTTTAAAGAAATAAGGATTTTGTGTATTTGGCATAGTCGGAAATGGAGGATTTCTCTGAAAAATAATTGAGTTATATGAGTCTTGTCAGACTTTAGAGCCTCATGCAGCTAGCACAAACAGCCTCTCAGGAGGGAGCGGGAAAATGTCTCAGTCATTGCGTGCGTGCATGAGTGTGTGTTTGTAATGGAAGCACACTATTTAGAGCCATTCTGCAACTAAAAGCAAATCAGCAAATTTTTTCACCAGTGGGAATAGGCCCTCCTCCCCAGCTGCCATGGTAACCAGTGAACTCTGTCACCTGCCAGTGGATTTTGTGTTTGTAAATGTTTGTGTGTGTGTGTGTTTGTGGCGTAAAGAAGCTAGAAGTATCTAGAAAAAATAACACACTGTTTGGACTTCATCACTGCAGCTCTACCTGGACACACTTGATTAAACCAACCTCCACGTTCCTCCATATATCTCACTCTTTGGGCAGTGGGCCTGAAAAAAATACGTCAACATGATCAGTGTTTTAGCACGGCCTTATAATAGTGTAAATGCAGATTTGGTTCTGTGTGAGTGTGTGGACTCGCCTTAAATGCTGCCACCATGTTGATATGGTTGACATAGTCCAGCCTGTTCATACGTGACCTCTGCGTGGCAGCAGTCTACAGACGCTCTTTGTTTCAGAACAGCTGACTCCGGTACATTAACACACAGATACTCAGGTGCTCACATTCACATTCCACCACACAAAGCCTGTGGTGAACTGTGACACAGAGCTGAACTCTCAATGCATAGCTACAGAGGCCTGCAGTGACTTACTAGTGCTACCATGTCACACCATACAGGAGGTAGCCACCTAACTAGTGCCAATACAAAATGGCATGAATTTTCACAGCTGATTAAAACTGTATTAAACTACACTGTATTAAAGGGATAGTTCATTGCCATAATCGCTATAGTCATAGCAGTAGGTTTGTTACCTGTAATTGTCGGTGCAAGCTATTTTTAGAACGGCGGAGCAGAGTGGCAGGCTGCTCAGAGGTACGCTACGGAGGCTCATTATGGGATTTCTTGGTTTCCTTCATCAAACTCATCAAATACACAATCCAACAACTCCAAAACGATTTCGCGGACAAGTTGTGAGCTACACAATCACCACACTATGAGATAATAATGGAACGTTGCAAAACGGAGCTGTTTTTGAGGTAAATACAGAGTCTGTTTGCTGAAAAACTGTTCCTGAAGGCAACGTGCATCAGCAGTTTAGCATGAATTTCCCTCTAAAACTGTAACGTTGTGTTATTATCTCATAGCGTGGTGAATGTGCAGGTCACAACTTGTCCACCAGAGCGTTGTGGAGTTGTTGGATTGTGTATTTGATGAGTTTGATAAGGGAAACCAAGAAATCCCATTAGCCTCTGTAGCGTAGCTCTGAGCAGCTCGTGGCTCTGCTCCGCCGTTCTAAAAATAGATTGCACCGACAAATAAAGGTAACAAACCTACTGCTATGACTATAGGGATTATGGCAATGGGCCAATTTGCCAAAAATGTTGAACTATCCCTTTAAACCAATGTATTGGATTGTATTGTACTTTT